>NC_063363.1:1090664-1095209 GCF_021869965.1 Rhincodon typus
TAAAGAAAAGTAAGATAGATTATGAGAGTAAACTAGCTCAGAATATAAAAACAGGCAGCAAAAGTTTTTATAAATATGTAAATCATAAAAGAGTGGCGAAGGTAAACATTGGTCTTTTAGAGGGTGAAAAGGCCAATTTAATAACTGGGAACGAGGCAATAGCCGAGACATTAAACAGTTATTTTGTGTTGGTCTTCACAGTGGAAGACACAAATAACATGCCAAAAACTAATGGCAAGAAGGTTATAGCAGGCAAGGACCTAGAAACTATCATTATCTCTAAGGAGGCAGTGCTGGGCAAGCTAATGGGGCTAAAGGTAGACAAGTCTCCTGGCCCTGATGAAATGCATCCCAGGGTACTAAAAGAGGTGATGGGGGAAATAGCAAATGCACTAGTAATTATTTACCAAAATTCACTGGACTCTGGGGTGGTTCCCACTGATTCGAAAACAGCCAATGTGACACCACTGTTTAAAAAAGGAAGTAGACAAAAAGCAGGTAACTATAGGCCAGTTAGCTTAACTTCGGTAGTGGGGAAAATGCTTGAATCTATCATTAAGGAAGAAATAGCAAGACATCTGGATATAAATTGTCCCATTGGAAACACCCAGCATGGGTTCATGAAGGGTAGGTCATGTTTAATTAATTTGGTGGATTTCTTTGAGGACATTACTTGCATGGTGGACAATGGGCAACCTGTGGATGTGGTGTATCTGGATTTCCAGAAGGCATTTGACAAGGTGCCACGCCAAAGGCTGCTACATAAGATAAAGTTCCATGGTATTACAGGTAATGTACTGGCTGGATAGAGGATTGGTTGACCAGTAGAAAGCAAAGAGTAGGGGTAAATGGGTGTTTTTCTGGTTGGCGGTCAGTGGTTAGTGGTGTGCCTCAGGGATCAGTGTTGGGACCACAATTGTTTACAATTTACATAGATGATTTGGATTTGGGAACTAAGTGTGGTGCGTCAAAATTTGCAGATGACACTAAGGTGAGTGGTAGAGCAAAGTGTGCAGAAGACACTGAAAGTCTGCAGAGGGATATAGATAGTCTAAGTGAGTGGGCAAAGGTCTGGCAGATGGAGTACAATGTTGATAAGTGTGAGGTCATCCATTTTGGTAGGAATAACAGCAAAGTGGACTATGCTTTAAAGGGTAAAAAATTGCAGCACACTGCTGTGCAGAGAGACTTGGGTGTCCTTGTGCATGAATCGCTAAAAGTAGGATTGCAGGTGCAGCTGGTAATTAAAAAGGCAAATGGAATTTTGTCTGCCATTGCTAGAGGGATGGAGTTTAAAAACAGGGAGGTTATGCTGCAGCTGTATAGGGTCCTGGTGAGGCCACACCTGGAGTACTGTGTGCAGTTTTGGTCTCCTTACTCGAGAAGAGATATACTAGCACTGGAGGGGGTGCAGAGGAGATTCACTTGGTTGATTCCAGAGTTGAGAGGGTTGGATTATGAGGAGAGACTGAGTAGACTGGGATTATACTCATTGGAATTCAGAAGAATGAGGGGAGATCTTATAGAAACATAAAAGATTATGGAGGGAATAGATAAGGTGGAGGCAGGGAGGTTGTTTCCGCTAGCAGGTGAAACTAGGACTAGGGGGCATTGCCTCAAAGTAAAGGGAAGCGGATGTAGGACTGAGGTCAGGAGGAACTTCTTCACCCAAAGGGTTGTGAATCTGTGGAATTCCCTGCCCAGTGAAGTGGTTGAAGCTACCTCGCTGAATGTGTTAAAGGCAAGGCTAGATAAATTTTTAAACAGTAAAGGAATTAAGGGTTATGGTGAGTGGGCGGGTAAGTGGAGCTGAGTCTCAAAAAGATCAGCCATGATCTTATTAAATGGCTGGGCAGGCTCGAGGGGCCAGATGGCCTACTCCTGCTCCTAGTTCTTATGTTTATGTTCTTATGCTGAAAAATAGGATTAGAATAGTTAGGTGGTTGTTTATGACCAGCACAGACTTGATGAACGGGGGGTTTTGTCTATGTTATAAATTGTTACATCTCTATGATTCTGATGTTACCCATGGATATGAGTAGGAACTATGATCGTTGATGCTGCTGCTCGTTCTCACCATTAGCATGTTAAACGAAGGTACTGGGAGGGAGTTCAACTTAATCAGTTACGAGCTGCACTGATTCTTGCTTCGTTTTTTTCAGTGTGTGGTGGGATTTTTCAAAATCCTGAGGGTTCATTTTCCAGCCCCCGTTATCCAGCACAATATCCGGCAAATCTGGTTTGTGTTTGGCAGATTATGGCAGAACTGGGCTACGTGATCAGGTTTAAAATCGACTCGATGAACATCGAAGGGCAGGCACCGTGTCACTTTGACTGGCTTGATCTTCATGAGGAGACGGAGAATGGGCTTCACTCTCATCAGATAGCAAGGTCAGTCTGCAGTCTGACAAAAAAAACAAAAATGTGCTCAAAATGAATTTCACTGGTGTTCACTGAATTTGGGGTAATTTTATCTGAGCGTACTGGGTGAAATTTACATCCTGCCTGACTGCACTGATTTTTATAGAGAGTAAAATCAGGTGATGTGTACAAAACAGTATCGTTCCCGAACCTGTCAGTTTGGACCTATTTGTTAGTAATCTCGTTTTGACCCTCTCCACCCAGTTCCGAGTGTTCAGCACCATTTGTAATGTCAGATACTGAAGCAGTCCATACCCAAATGCTCAAGACCTGGATCACATCAATTTCCTAATGGAATGTTGTGCTTAATTGACTTTTTGAAGATTTTTGTGGAAGTAACAGAGAGGGTTAGAAACACAGAAGTTAGAAATTGGCCCTTTGAACCTTCAGATTCATCATGATAACGGCTAATGCCATTATTCCTGCTTTCTCTATGTCCACTGTAATGATTAGAACCAGGTGGACCTTGTTCACGATGAGATCCTTGATTGGGGTTGTTAACCAGGCCAATCAGGATGTCCTGGCTGACCAACATAATCAAGGGATTTAGAATCTCCTCAGTCTAGGGGACCAACTCTGATCTGGTTGGCCACAGCCACTGTACTGTGCACTAGTAAATAAAGGGGGACTTGATGACAGGATACAAGCCTCTGCACAGTTATTTCATACCCCTTGATGTCTTTAAGATCTAAAAAAAAATGATCAATCTCTTTCTTGAATAAATACAAAGACCGACCTTCACCACCTTCTGTAATAGTGAACTTCACAGGCTGACCAACCTCCGAGTGAAAAAAATTTTCTTCACCTCCGTTCTGAATTGCCCACCCTATATCCTGAGACTGTGACCACTAGTTCTAGATTCCTCAACTAGGAAGTCCCTTTATCTGTCCAACCCAGTTAGAATTTTATACGAGACTTGGTAGCTGCTACAGTGTATCTTGCAGAGGATACGTATTGCTGCCACTGTGTGGTGATGGTGAAGGGAGCGAACGTAGAAGGTGCTGGATGGGGTAGCAATGAACAGGCTGTTTTATCCTGGATCGTGTCAAACTTCTTGAACATTGTTGGAGTTGTACCAATCCAGACAAGTAGAGAGTATTCCAACTCAATCCTGACTTGTGCCTTGTAAATGTAGATACGGACTCAGAAGGTAGGAAGTGTGCCACTCACCACAATAGTCCTAGCCTCTGAACTGCTTTTATAGCCCCGTAATATTGATATAGTAACCTGCAGGATGTTGATGTGAATATCAAGGGGAAATGGTTAAACTCTCCCTTGTTGGAGATGGTAATGGCCTGGCAGTTCTGTGGCATAAATGTTACTTGCCACGTGTCAGCCCAAACCTGGATCATAGAATCACAGACTTGGTACAGTGCAGAAAAAGGTCATCGGCCTTTCATGTCTTCAAATAAGCATCTTCACTCAGTGCCGTTCTCCTGCCTTCTTCCTGCACATTCTTCATTTTAAGCAACCACATACTTCCCTCCTGCCTCCACCACACTCCCTGGCAGTTCATTCCAAACCCTAACCATATCTCTTTTGTATTTTTTTTATTAAAGCTTTAAATCTCTGCCATCTCATGCTTGATCCTTTCACAGAGAGGAACATTTTCTCCTTGTTTACTCAGTTCAGATATTACATGATTTTCTTACTCTTCAATCTATTTTCATAACTGAAATTCCTCATCCCCAGAACCATTCTTGTAAACCTCTTCCAGACTCTCTTTCCAATGCCCTCACATCCTCCCTTAAGTGTTGTGCCCAGAACTGGACGCAATACTCCAGCTGAGGCCATACTAGAGTCTTATAAAAGTTCAACATAACCTCCTTGCTCTGACATTGTATGCCCTTTTAATAAAGCCTAGGATACTATATGCTTTATTATGCTTCAACTTTGATGAAGAGTCATCTAGACTTGAAACATTAGCTTGCTCTCTCTCCATGAAGAGAGATAACAAGGTGTAGAGCTGGATGAACACAGCAGGCCAAGCAGCATCAGAGGAGCAGGAAGTCTGACGTTTCGGGCCTAGACCCTTCTTCAGAAATGGGGGAGGGGAAGGAGGTTCTGAAATAAATAGGGAGAGAGGGGGAGGCGGATAGAAGATGGATAGAGGAGAAGATAGGT
>NC_063363.1:1095709-1099675 GCF_021869965.1 Rhincodon typus
CCCCCCTCGGAAGATCAGTGCTGAGGGATCCTCTCCCCCCTTGGAAGATTAGTGCTGAAGGATCCCCTCCTCCCCTCCCGCGGAGGGTCAGCGCTGAGGGTTCCTCTTTCCCCCCCACCCTCGGATGGTTAGCACTGAGGGAGTGCCTCCCTGTCACAGCTCAGTGCTGAGGGAGGTGCTCTCTTTCAGATAAAAAGCAGCTGGATCCTGCCTGTCAGGTGTATATAAAATGATCCCAAGGCTGTTATTTTGAAGAACAGCTTTAGTGGTTCTAACTGCACTCAGCTGGCTGGGTGGTTGGTTTGTGAAGTAGTGATGCCAACAGTGTGGGTTCAACTCCCTCCGAGGGGATCCCTCAGCGCTGACCCTCAACTCCCACACTGGCTGAGGTTACCACGAAGGACTCTCCTTCTCAATCCCCCCCCCTCACCTGAGATATCGTGACCCTCAAGTTAAACCACCACCAGTTGTCTCTCTCTAAGGAGAGAGCAGCCCAATGGGCTGGGAGACAGCAAGAACGGACAATGCTGGAGTCAGCGATAACACGGCATGTAGCTGGAGGAACACAGCAGGCCAGGCAGCATCAGGGGAGCAAGAGAGTCAATGTTTCAAGTCTAGACCCTGATGAAGGCCTGAAACATCGACTCTCCTGCTCCTCTGGTACTCCCTGGCTCCTCTGGTACTCCCTGACCTACTGTGTTCCTCCAGCTCCACACTGTATCAGCTCTATGGGCTGGTAAGACTCTGGTAACTCCCACTCATTTGTCAATAGTGATGACGTAAACATTTACTTTGATTGTTGCGTTATTGTCTTACACTTTTGAGATTGTGAAAGATGCTATAGGAATGTACATGTTACTTTGGGTGAAGGCTCGAATGCTGGTCAGGGTAGTTGAGCCCAGAAGATTGAAGTGTGAGCATAAACAAGCATTTCAGTAACAGTTTCGCTGTGTGGAGACAACTGATGTTACAGTGTCCTTTGTGACACAAACTCACCTGAGGCTCAGTCAGGTCAATGGTCCGATTCTGCTGGAAACAAGGCCCAGGCAGAGTGATTGACAGCTTAGGCAAGAAGTTTCTGTTCATAGTTCAGAATTAACAATACATTCAACCTACACATCAGATTTCTGTCCCATTTCCCAGGTTTTAAACCGTGCTGTTAATAAATTGAAGCAGTGAGGGTGGTGATACGGGTTTGGAATGGGCATATTTACTTTGTTTTGTTCAAACAAATTGCTCCAATGTTTAGAGAATGGCTCCAGACTGTGTTTTATTTCCCAGTGTAAACTGTCACAGGATATCTCCAACTCAGTCCCACTCATGTGTTTCAATGCAATGACAACTAGGGGTTGGTTAGTGGGTAAGGCCCAGGCTGGATGTGAAGAATAGGAATGGCCTGAGAACCTGAGAAGTGTCAGTGGGCACAGCAGAGTAACTAGTGGTTGGTGCTAGGGGAGGTTGGATTTGAGGGAAGCTTTAAATTAAAAGTAATTATCAATTTGAGATCTAAAATGAATTTCTTTTTCTCCTCAGTAAATGCCAGGCGAGGCCTACTGTGTGAGACTGAGGTTGACATGTCTCGAGTTTCCTCCTCATCCACAGCGAAGCGAATTGGGAACTATACTGGCAGCACCCTCTCCAGCTCTCACTATGGCACCACGTACCACAGCTACACTCCCAGCCTGGGCACCAGTTACACAGACAAGGACAAGCTTTATAAACCAGGCTACACCAACTATATCACCCATGCCAGCTCTGGCCGAGCAGCGAGCAAGTGTACTGTGGATGCTGACCGTGGCCGGCACATCCCACATGCTGACATACTGAACAGGCGCAGCGAGAGTTTGAGTCGTGTTCCCCTGAAAGCCTTCCCTAGCGGACTGAGTGGCGGATACTGTGGTAACTACGGTTACAGCACGGTGAGCAGCCCATCGGGCTACCCTCCCCCTGGGCTGTCTCTAACTCGCAGGAAATCCATCAGCCAGACCGACCTAAACAGAGACCTGCTGACCCTCCACATGGCAGACACGTACCAGTTAAATTCCACAAAGAGCCCAACACTCGCTCGACACCACTTGGATTCCCAGGCCGGGAGCTACAGAGCCTGCAGCCGAAGCGACAGCACCGATGCTTACTACAGCAAGGGCTCTGGAGCTTACAGTTTACCACGGAGCATGACACAAGAAACCATTACAGCTTCATTTAAAAGTACTGATCGCTTCAGCCTGTCGTGGGAGAGGAATGCAAGTAGTGGAAGTTGTGCTTCACCTGTACGAGACATAGCGGTAAGTGTGGGCTCAGTGGAAGGGTCATGGGGTTAACCTGCTGATCAGAGGTGATTGTGCGACCTTGCATAAGGCATTAATAATATTAGTCAGAGAAGGCCATTTGGCCCCTCAACCCTATTTTTCATTCATTAAGATCTCAGCTGATCTTCTACCACCGTTTCACCTTTCACCACTCCTCCCCATTTCCTTCAATTCCCAAAGACTCCAAAAATGTACTGATCTCTGCTGTGAATATGCTGCATGATTGAGCTACAGCCACAACTAAATGTACAACTTTCCAGGAGTAAGAATTCCAAAAATACACAACATTTTGAGGGAGGAAGTTTTCCCCTCACCGCAGTCCTGAATGATTGGCTCTTTATCCTGAGGCTATATCACCTTCTTTAGAACTGACCAGCCAGAGTAACCAGTCTTTCAGTATTTACTATCGAACACTGTCAAAAAGATTGTTACTTTTCAATGAGATTATCCCTCTCATTCCTAAGGGTATTGGTATCTGCAAATCAATAGAACTTTCATCCTGGGAATCAATGTTATGAACCTTAACAGAATCACCTCCCAGCCAGTAGATTCTTCTTTAGATAAAGAGACCAAACCATTCAGAATCCTGCAAGTGTATTCTCATCAAAGCCTGGCAACGTGGAATAAGGCTGTTTAGCCCATGGCACCTGTGTTGATCCTTTGAAAACTACCCAAATAGTTTCACTGCTCTGCTCTTTCCCCATGCTTCTGCAAATTTCCCTCAATTGTTATCCAACTCCCTTTAGAAAGTTATGATTGAATTAACTTCCACCATCCTTACAAGCAGCAATTTCCAGATCATGATAACTCACCCTGTAAGTAACAAGAATCTATGAAAGGTGTTAGCATCTTCAGGAGAACATCTTACCAGGTTACAAAACAAAATTCTGTTCGGCATTCTGCATAATAAGCTGGGAGGGGATAACCTGGTGGTATGTGGGGTGTGTGTAATGTACATGTACATATGTGCTTTGTTGTGGTTTAAAGCTTCAGTGTGAAACTGGATTCCATTCCTGACACAGTAGGAATGTTTTGGGGGTTAGTTTGCAGAAACAACTCCTGGTGAGAGATTTTCTATTTGAGCTGATCTGCCTCAAACAAAAGCAAATCCCATGTAAATGTTGAGCATGACTGTTTGACACTGTGTGTAGCAGTGTGACCATCCTGGTCTTACTTAGAAACCTGTAAGCCAGTGAAAGAAAGAACTTTCAGGATAGGCAATAAATGTTGACCCAGCCAATGGCCCCCTTGTGAAAGAATAAAACATCGAATGGCCTGAACGTTTTCACAGCCACAGAAACATGTTTGAGGTGTTGTCTCTGTCGTATTGTAGGATGGGTGACAGCCAGTTTTAACACACAGCAAGCTCCCACAAATTGCACTAGCAGATTAGCAGATCATCTGGTTTAGTGATGATGGTTGAGGGACACATAGACTGGAAAACTGGTGAGATCTCCCATGCTCCTCTTCAAAATAGGGCATTGAGACTTTTTGCGTCTTTATGTAAGAGCAGTTGAACACTTGCTTGTTATCTTATTCAAAAGACTGATATTATGATGGTGTGGCACTCCCTCAGCACTGACCCTCCGACAGTGCGGCATTTCCTCAGTACTGACCCTCCGACAGTGCGGCACTCCCTCAGCACTGACCCTCCGAC
>NC_063363.1:1099685-1099963 GCF_021869965.1 Rhincodon typus
TGCGGCGCTCCCTCAGCACTGACCCTCCGACAGTGCGGCGCTCCCTCGGCACTGACCCTCCGACAGTGCGGCGCTCCCTCGGCACTGATCCTCCGACAATGCCCACTCCCTCGGCACCGACCCTCCGACAGTGCGGCGCTCCCTCGGCACCGACCCTCCGACAGCGCGGCGCTCCCTCGGCACCGACCCTCCGACAGTGCGGCACTCCCTCGGCACCGACCCTCCGACAGCGCGGCGCTCCCTTGGTAGTGCTTTGGTTCTTTGTGGCCAATTTTCAC
>NC_063363.1:1099973-1108883 GCF_021869965.1 Rhincodon typus
TGTAACCACCAGTTCCCATCACTTCCTTGTTCACTCTGTGAAAATCCATTTAAAACTTTGCTTAAAACTGTGCAAAGTGGCACAAAAATAGAGCAGGTCACTAAAATTGAAGATTGAAGATTTTGAGTAAGTAAATGATTGCGCAGCTGGGAATGAGTGACACTCTACTATCCTACTGGAGATAAAATTAAAGAATTATAAGGCTGATGGAAACTCCTTTGGCCTTGCCAGCGCATCCTGTTCAAACATTAACTTCGCCTTCAGCCCATTTCGCTCTCGAGTTGGTACCTGACCTGCTGACCCTATTTGTAGTCTGTGCCTCAAGTGTTATTTTCCTGTTCGCTTATCCTGTGACACTCCATGCCACATCATTCATACAGCAATGTTTTTTTTAGAAATTCTTAAATTCTTTCTGACAGTGCGGCACTCCCTCAGCACTGACCCTCCGACAGTGCGACACTCCCTCAGCACTGACCCTCCGACAGTGCGGCACTCCCTCAGCACTGACCCTCCAACAGTGCGGCACTCCCTCAGCACTGACCCTCCGACAGTGTGGCGCTCTCACAGTGCTG
This sequence comes from Rhincodon typus, assembly GCF_021869965.1. Taxonomy (NCBI): domain Eukaryota; kingdom Metazoa; phylum Chordata; class Chondrichthyes; order Orectolobiformes; family Rhincodontidae; genus Rhincodon; species Rhincodon typus. The sequence continues at coordinate 1,100,546 of NC_063363.1, forward strand.
ATTCTCAGACGATGCAGTGCCCTCACAGTATTGAGCTGTAGTGTCTGATTGGATTATACGTAAAGTCTCTGGGTTGGGAATTGAACCCTGCTTCTTCTGAGGTGTTGATGCTGCTCTCTGAACAACAGATGGCTCCCCAGCCTACAGCTACCATACAGGAGTAACAGTGCCTGGGTGTATTAGACCTGGGCTCGCAGCCATTTATCTAACCTGCTTCTGTCTGTCCCGTTCTGCATTCCAGGCACCCACTCATCTGCTAGCAACAAGCAAGCATGAATTAAACATCCAACCAAAGCGCGAAACAATCTCAAGTGAGTCTATAACAGCCACAATTTCTCATTAGTGTAGTGTAGTGGAAAAGGATATGAGTTTGACTTGCAGGATATAACAAGGTCACAGCAGGTCCTGAGGGTAAACAGTACAGTCGTGTTCATGTCCTGTGATGTTGTGTGTTGGTTGCTGAGGAACAGGAGGAGGCCATTTAGCCCCACCAGTCTGTTTGTCCCTGAGCACCCGTCATGACTGTATTTCTATTAATATTAATCCACCTCGAGGTCACAGTCAGTCAGTATCCCCCCATGCACTTTCTTACTGACTGTAACTCTGCTGATTTTAATCTAGCTCCCTAACACTTGATCTGTTACTCTTCCAGTTAGTGTCATTGGACAGTTTTTGTTATTCTGAGCTTGTCCCTGTCTCCAAAATCCTGCTAGATGTTGTTTTATTGCTCATGTGCTCTTCACCGACACCATCCCCCCCAACTTCGTTGCATTGAAGAAAATTAAAAGCATCAGTTTTCTTCAGTTAAAGGTTACAGTTGTTTTATTTTGTCCGCCATGGATGTATGAAGTAATTTGGTATAATGGGAGTGGCCTCAATTTATTCTTGTTCCTGGCTGTAGAGCCTGACCTGGATTTGTACCTTGTCCTTTCCAGCACCTGTTGGTCTCAGCCACTTTCAGCTGAAGAGTGTCCAGTGACCAAACTCACTTCTTCCCTTTGTTCATCATCGGTCTCTGAACTCAATTTACCAGAAAGTTTACCATAAGGGGAGGCGATGGACGTGTGGTATTATCGCTAGACTATTAATCCAGAGACTCAGCTGATGTTCTGGGGATCCAGGTTTGAATCCCACAAAATATTGTAGTCTGGAATTAAGAATCGACTGATCACCATGAAATCATTGCCGATTGTCGGAAAAAACCCATCTGGTTCACTAATGTCCTTCAGAGGAGGTAATCTGCCATCCTCACCTGGTCTGGTCTACATGTGACTCCAGATGTGGTTGACTCTCAACTGCCCTCTGAAATGGCCTAGCAAGCCACTCGGTTGTACAAATCACTACAAAGTCTCAAAGAAATGATACTGGACGGATCACCTGGCATCGACCTAGGCACCAGAAAAGACAATGGCGGAAACAACCCTGTCGACCCTGCGAAGTACTCCTCACTAACATCTGGGGGTTAGTACCAAAATTGGGAGAGCTGTCTCACAGACTAGTCAAGCAACAGCCTGAGAAAGTCATACTCTCAGAATCATACCTTACAGACAATGTCCCAGACACCACCATCACCATCACCATACCTGGATATGTCCTGTCCCACCGGCAGGACAGACCCAGCAGAGCGGGTAGACAGTTGGGACGGAGTTGTTCTGGGAGCCCTCAACATTGACTCTGGACCCCATGAATTCTGATGGCTTCAGGTTAACATGGACAACGATACCTCCTGCTGATTACCACATACCGTCCTCCCTCAGCTGATGAATCAGTACTCCTCAATGTTGAACAACACATAGAGGAAGGACTGAGGATGGCAAGGGCAAAAATGTACTCTGGGTGGGGGATTTCACTGTCCACCACCGAGAGTGTTTCAGCAGCAGTACGACTGATCGAGCTGCACGGGTCCTAAAGGACATAGTTGCTAGACTGGGTCTGCGGCAGGTGGTGAGGGAACCAACAAGAGGGAAAAACATACTTGACCTCATCCTTACCAATCTGCCAGCTGCAGATGCATCTGTCTATGACAGTATCGGTAAGAGTGACCATCGCACAGTCCTTGTGGAGAAGAAGTCCCGCTTTCACATTGAGAACAACCTCCATCGTGTTGTGTGGCACTATCACCGTGCTAAATGGGACAGACTTCACACAGATCTAGCAACTCAAGACTGGGCATCCATGAGACGCTGTGGGCCATCAACAGCACCAGAATTGTACTCCAGCACAATCTGTAACCTCATGGCCCGGCATATCCCCCACTCAACCATTACCATCAAGCCAGGGGATCAACCCTGGTTCGATGGAGAGTGCAGGAGGGTATGCCAGGAGCAGCACCAGGCATACCTGAAGTTGAGATGTCAACCTGGTGAAGCCACCAAACAGGACCACTTGCAGACCGAACAGCGAAAGCAGCAAGTGATAGACAGAGTTAATCAATCCCACAACCAACAGATCAGATCTAAGCTCTGCAGTCCTGCCACATCCAGTTGTGAATGGTGGTGGACAATTAAACAACTCACTGGAGGAGGAGGCTCCACAAATATCCCCATCCTCAATGATGGAAGAGCCCAGCACATCAGTGCAAAAGATAAGGCTGAAGCTTTCACAGTAATCTTCAGCCAGAAGTGCCGAGTGGATGATCCATCTCAGCCTCCTCCAGTAGTCCCGAGCATTACAGATACCAGTCTTCAGCCAATTCAATTCACTCCACGTGATATCAGGAAATGGTCAGAGACACTGGATACTGCAAAGACTACGGGCCCTGACAACATCCCGGCAATAGTACTAAAGACTTGTGCTCCAGAACTTGCCGCTCCCCTAGCCAAGCTGTTCCAGTACAGTTACAACACTGGTATCTACCCAACAATGTGGAAAATTGCCCAAGTATGTCCTGTACATAAAAAGCAGAACAAATCCAAACCAGCCAATTACCGCCCCATCAGTCTACTCTCGATCATCAGTAAAGTGATGGAAGGTGTCAGTAACAGCGCTATCAAACAGCACCTGCTCAGCAATAACCTGCTCAGTGACACCCAGTTTGCGTTCTGCCAGGGCCACTCAGCTCCTGACTTCATTACAGCCTTGGTTCAAACATGGACAAAGAGCTGAATTCCAGAGGTGGGGTGAGAGTGACAGCCCTTGACATCAGGCTGCATTCGACCGAGTGTGGCATCAAGGAGCCCTGGCAAAACTGGAATCAATGGGTATCAAGGGGCAAACGCTCCGCTGGTTGGAATCATACCTGACACACAGGAAGATGGTTGTGGTTGTTGCAGGTCAATCATCTCAGCTCCAGGACATCTCTGCAGGAGTTTTTCAGGGTAGTGTCCTTGGCCCAACCATCCTCAGGTGCTTCATCAATGACCTTCCCTCCATCATAAGGTCAGAAGTGGGGATGTTCACCGATGATTGCACAATGTTCTGCCCCATTTGTGACTCCTCAGATACTGAAGCAGTCCATGTTCACATGCAACAAGATCTGGACAATATCCAGGCTTGGGCTGAGAAGTGACAAGTGACATTCGCGCCATACAAATGCCAAACTATGACCATCACCAATAAGAGACAATCTAACCACCACCCCTTGACATTCAATGGTGTTACCATCACTGAATCCTCCATTATCAACATCCTGGGAATTACCATTTTCCAGAAACTCAACTGACTCACCACATTAACACAGTGGCTACAAGAGCAGGCCAGAAGCTAGGAACACTGTGGCAAGTAATTCACCTCCTGACTCCTCAAAGCCTGTCCACCATCTATAAGGCACAAGTCTGGAGTATGATGGAATACTCCCCACTTGCCTGGATGAGTGCAGCCCCAACAACACTCAAGAAGCTTGACACCATCCAGGATAAAGCAAACGCTTGATTGGCACCACATCCACAAGCATCCACTCCCTCCCCCACTGATGCTCAGTAACAGCAGTGTGTACTATCTACAAGATGCACTGCAGAAATTCACCAAAGATCCTCAGTCAGCACCTTTCAAACCCACAACCACTTCCATCTGGAAGGACAAGGGCAGCAGATACATGGGAACACCATCACCTCCAAGTTCCTCTCCAAGCCACTCACCATGCTGCCTTGGAAATATAATGCCGTTCCTTCACTGTTGCTGGGTCAAAATCCTGGAGTTCCCTAATAATAGCATTGTGGGTCAACCCACAGCAGGAGGACTGCAGCGGTTCAAGAAGGCAGCTCACCACGAACTTCGCCAGGGCAACTAAGGATAGGCAAGTAATGCTGGCCAGCCAGCGACGCCCACATCCCACAAATGAATAGAGAAAAAAAAACCTCAAAACACAGCACGAACATGGTAAATACAATAAACTCAACCATTCCCACCAGAAATCCAAACAGGTCTTAGTTCAGGTAGACACTGGATTGAACCTCTGTCTGCATTAATCTCTCTGTTCTGTCTCTCTCTGACACACACACACACACACACAGAGCAGATGGGGCATTTTAATTTGTTCAACTAAATTAATTTTGTATTTAAAGCTAACCACGATAATAACAACTAGCAAAGTGTTGGACTCTCAGAAATACCTATCCAGTTCAAAAATGCCTGTTAGGGAAGGAAATCTGTTGTCCTTATGTGATCTGGTCTACAAGTGACTCCAGACCCACAGCAATGGCTCTTATTGACCCCTGAAATGACAGCCTTCCGAATGTGTGTGACTTGAACCTGATGCCTCTTATCCTCTAGCTGTGGCCTAACCAGAGCATTTTTTAAAGATTCAGCGTAACTTCCTGGCATTTGGCAAACACAGGAAAATGGATTTGTGATACAGATTAGTGAGCTTGATGGGGCCTCCTCAAGTTTTGTGAGTTTTCAATATGTAGCCAAAACTGAAGTTGAGATGTGAAACCTGCTCCAGTTGGTCAGCCAGTGCATCTTTCTATAAGGGGACAGTGTAAGCTGTCAGCCTCAAACAGGCACCATTCACAATCCTGGTTCCTGTCACATGACAGACAAGGGGACAGATACTCTAAGGGCGCTCAGAGATAACCATAGATTCAATAAGGGATAAGCTGTAATGTCTGACACTAAGACACTGTAGAAATGGTAAAGGATGTATAGAAAACAGGAACAGGAGAAGGCCATTCAGCCCTTCGAACCTACTCCGCCATTTAATATGATCACAGCTGATCATCCAACTCAGTACCTTATTCCCACTTTCTCCCCATAACTTTTGATCCCTTTAGCATGAAGAGCTATATCTAACTCTTTCTTGAAAACATTCAATGTTTTGACGTCAATTGCTTTCTGTGACGCAGAATTCTGCAGGCTCACTATTCTGAGTGAAGAACCTTTCCCTTATCTCAGTCTTAAGTGACCTACCTCGTATCCTTAGACTGTGACACTTGGTTCACTCACTCACTGCCTGATATTTATAGATTTTCTTGTTCTAGCTGAGGGCAGTTAATTTTACAGTTTTCTTTTACAGAGTAACTTTATGCATGAACAGATACTTTAACGAAAGTGTATAGACTTTATTTAGTATTGGGTATACACATATATAGAGTGACAGCAAAGCGCAATGGCTTATAATGTTCAAATAAAACCCCTGAGTATGATCAGTGCCTGTATCACCCTTCTGGAAATGTTATTCTGTATATAAACATCCAAACTCCTTGAATAGGGTCCATTTATAAATCACACCTAGGTACAGTTGTAATCATTTTATCAAAGACTTGTCTCTATAAGCTACCTGGAGGCAAGTGGATATGCTGCAGCAGATTAATTTGAAGTTGCCCTGTCATATCAATGAAGGTCAATATGGCATAGAATTGAAGGTTGTAAGAAATATCCTGGGCCTCTAGTGGGTGACTAGTATTTTATGTAAAGATAACAAGGTGTAGAGCTGGATGAACACAGCAGGCCAAGCAGCATCAGAGGAGCAGGAAAGCTGACGTTTCGGGCCTAGACCCTTCTTCAGAAAATGGTATTTTATGTAACCTGGTTACAATTGTAGTGAGCTCTTGTGTTTATTGCTGACGTTGACGTTTTGAGAAAGGAATACTCGGCCACAGAGTTTCTCCATCCAACTAAAACAGGCATTTTTTTTGACGAGGGTAAAAACAACACAGGCTAGGACTGGAAGCTGGTGATCAGCAATGAGAAATGGATACTGGTATGGAGGCAATGCTTTGTGAATGCTATAGGACTGAATGTGTATATGAGTCTCTGTATCCCAGCATCATCCAAGTGACATTGACAATATAGTGCCAACTGTGGCTCAATGATTGGAACTCTCACCTTGCAGTAGTCAGAGTCTGTTGGACCAAACACCACACGAGCACAGATTCTGATTGATAAGTCAGTGGCATGCTTTCCCTTCTTTCAGAGTTGGTAAACCAATTCCTCATCTGTTCTCTGTGTTGAATGTACAAGAACCAATGCACTATTTTATTTCTTCCCTATGTCCTGCTTAATATTTCTCCTCAACCGTCCACACCAAAGCAGATTTTGTGAATATTTTCATGTTATTGTGGAATCTTGCTGTGTGCAAGGTCACAGTCTGGATTCTGAAGGGCACTACAGAAATGTATGTTCATTATTTCAAGGCAGGTAGGTGAGAAGTTAAGATTATTGTCTGAGAATTTGGTGAAGATTAGAATCTAGTTTGGAACATAGTCCTAATTAAACCTGATAGTGAAGCAGCCTCAAGAAACAGGTCTTCAGCAAACAGGAATATTTCACTTTGATAAAAGCAAAATACTGCAGATGTTGGGAATCTGAAATAAAAATCAGAAAGTGCTTGAGAAACTCACCAGGTCTGGCAGCATCTGTGGAGAGAAAACCAAAGTTAACATTTTGAGTTAAATATTTAGTTCTGAAGAATCATCTCTCTCTCTTTACAGATGCTGCCAGACCTGCTGAGTTTCTCCAGCACTTTGTGTTTTTACAGATTTTCCATTTTGTTTTGGTTTTAGAACAGTCTTACTGACAATTAGGACAAGCCCCTTTTTAAAAAAAATCTGTTCAATTCCCTCTCTTACTGTCTGGCAAAACTTGTTTTTGGGTGATTGGGATTGTCAGGATCATGAGAATATCGGCTGAGTTATCCATTCAGAGAATCAGAGATCAGGGAGGCAGCCTTTCACACTCCTGGTTGTGACAGTGCAGAACAAAACTGGTACCAATTCTCAGGGATTGTTGTATGTGGGTGTGAAGTGACAGAGTGCTATCAGTGATTGTGTAAATGTTTATGGGTATGCTATTGCATTAAATGCGAATGGATGAGATGTTCTTTAATAGGCTTCTATTTCTGTCAGCTGTGCAGAGTTCATAGCTCCTTGTTATTTATTAACCCTTGCCTTAGTGCAGAGCTGGATTTCACTGCCTGAAGGGTGTCAGTAACTTCATTCCATGTGAATAGGGTCAAAACCCAAATGGGAGGGGGAGGTGAGGAGCACTTCCTGTTCAAGAATTAAAATTCAGTCGCTAGCAAGAAGTGCTTATAGAGCAGGAAGATGTAGAGCCTGTGTAGATAAAGATGAGGAACTGCAAAGGGAAAAAGACCCTGATGGGAGTTGTGTACAAGTGTCCTGGCAGTAGTCAGGATGTGCGGAAGAAAATGCATTGGGAGGTAGAAAAGGCATGTAAGATATTTATCTCCACAATAATCATGGGGGTGTTAATACGCAGGTGGAAAATCAGGTTGGTAGCGGATCTCAAGAGGAATTTATTGAATGTCTGTGACAATTTTTGCAGCAGCAGCTTGTGATAGAGCCCAGTAGGGAACAGGATGTTTTGGATTTGGTGATGCACGATGAGATAGACTTGATTAGAGAGCTGAAGGTGAAGGAATGTCCCCGGGGCAGTGACCATAATAAGACACAATTCACCTGCCATTTGAGGGGGAAAAGTTTGAATCAGATGTAATGGTATTACAATTGAGTAAAGGTAGCTATAAAGACATGAGGGAGGAGCTGGCTAGAGCTGATTGGAAAGGAAGCCTAGCAGGGAAGATGGTGGAGCAAGCAATGGCAGGAGTTTCTGGGGATAATTCAGAAGGCACAGCAGAAATCCATCCTAAGGAAGAAGAAACATATGAAGGGGAGGATGAGCAACCATGGCTGACAAGGGAAGTCAGGGATAGCATAAAGGAAAAAGGAAAAGCACGCAACATAGTGAAGATTTGTGGCAAGGCAGAGGATTAGGAAGCCTGTAAAAACCAGCAGGGGATAACTAAAAAAGCAATAAGAGGGGAGATGGTGAAATATGAGGGTAAGCTAGCTAGTAATATAAAAGAAGTGATTTTTTTAGATATCTAAAAGGTAAGAGAGAGGCAAGAGTGGACATTGGACCAAAGAAATGGCACGGGAAC
>NC_063363.1:1108983-1111709 GCF_021869965.1 Rhincodon typus
AAAAGGTAGGACATACTCCTTAGTGATCACTGGACCAAAGAAATGGCACGGGAACTGAATAATATGTACTTTGTATCAGTTTTCATGGTGGAAGACACCAGCAACATACAAGAACTTCGAGAGAGTCAGGGGACAGAGGTCAGTGTTGTGGCCATCACTAAGGAGAAGGTGCTGGGGAAGCTGAGGAGTCTGAAGGTGGGTAAATCACCTGGACCAGGTGGACTACACCCCAGAGTTCTGAAGGAGATAGGTGAGGAGATTGTAAAGGTATTGGTGATGATCTTTCAGGAATCACTGGAGTCAGGGAGGATCCCAGAGGACTGGACAATGGCGTATATAACACCCCTGTTTAAGAAGGGAGAGAGACAGAAGACAGGAAACTATTGGCTGGTTAGCCTGACCTCAGCCGTTGGTAAGAGTTTACAGTCCATTATTAAGGATGAGATTGCGGAGTACTTGGAAGTGCATGATAGAATAGGGCTAAGTCAGCATGGCTTCATCAAGGAGAGGCCATATCTGACAAATCTGTTAGAATTCTTTTGAGGAGGTATTGAGCAAGTTAGTAAAAGGAGGGCCAGTGGATGTGATCTATTTGGATTTCCTTACAGCCTTTGATAAGATGCTGCACAGGAGGCTGCTAAATAAGAGCCCATTGTGTTAGGGACAAGGCACTGGCATGGATAGAGGATTGACTGACTGGCAGAAGGCAGAGAGTAAGGATAAAGGGGTCTTTTTCAGAATGACAGCCAGTGACTAGTGGAGTTCCACAGGGGTCGGTAAATGTTGACGATCTGGTTGAAGGAACTGAGGGCATTGTTGCTAAGTTTGGAGATGACACAACGATAGGTAGTGGGACAGGTAGTGTTAAGGAAGTGGGGAGGCTGCAGAAGGACTTGGATGCACTAGGAGAGTGGGCAAAGAAGTGGCAGATGAAATATAACTTACCAAAGTGTACGGTTATACATTTTGGTCAGAAGAACAGTCATAAACTGTTTTCTGAATGGGGAAAGCCTTCAAAATCTGAAGCATGAAGGAACTTAGGAGCTCTGGTTCAGGATTCTCTTAAGTTAATGTGCAGGTTTGGTTGGCAGTTAGGCAGGTAAATGCAAAGTTACCATTTATTTCAAGAGAGCTAGAATATAAGAGCAGAGATGTACTGCTGAGGATGTGTAAGGCTCTTGTCAGACCATGTTTGGAATATTGTGAGCAATTTTGGGCCCTGTTTCTCTAAGGAAAGATGTGCTCGTTTCATATGTGTTCCAGAGGAGGTTTACAAGAATAGTCCTGGGATGAAGGGCTTGGCATATGAGGAGAAGCTGAGGACTCTAGGTTCGTACTTCATGAATTTTAGAAGGATGAGGGGTGATCTGATTGAAACCTACAGAATACTGAGAGGCCTGATAGAGTGGACATGGAAAAGATGTTTCCACTAGTAAAAGAGACTAGGACCCAAGGGCACAGCCTCAGAGTGAAGGGACAACCCTTTAGGACTGAGATGAGGAGGAATTTCTTCAGCCAGAGGGAGGTGAATCTGTGGGATTCATTGCAGCAGAGGGCTGTGGAGGCCATGTCATTGAGTGTATTTAAGACAGCGATAGATAGGCTCTTGATTAGTAAGAGGATCAAGAATTACAGGGAGAAGGCAGGAGAATGCGATTGAAAATCATGACAGCCATGATTGAATGGCAAAGCAGACTCGATGGCCTGAATGGCCTAATTTTGCTCCTACGTTAGTGGTCTAAGACCAACTCCTGATTCATTCTGGCTTTATGCCATATCTGATAGTGGTGAGGAGTAAGGGAGACTCTGGAGGGTAATGTGGAACATTTAACATTGGGAAAAATATTGAGATCAAGGTTGATGAATTCACATTAGTATGTTCAAAAATGCCAGTTTGGCTCAGTTTCTAGTGCTGCCGTCTGTGGGTCAGAGGGTGCAGAATGATGGGCAATGTTACCAAAGTCCAAGTGAGCAGCATCCAGAGAGTTTTGCGATAGAAAACTGTTCAGTGTCAAATAGAAGTTTCAGAATGATCCTAGGACAGAGTGCAGACACCATAGATGATGGCTTCATTCTTACAATTTTTGATGGCAGTTCATTCAAGGCTGGATATTGGGTAAACAGAATGAAACCATAGGCAGTGGAAGGATAGAGATGTGGTGAAGTGATTCGATTGATTGTGACCGGAATGCGTATCTTTGGGGAGCATGTAGGTGAGGGAGAGGGGTGGGAGATAACAAAGGGTGACTGCGGTGGGGATGGTTTAGGAGTTGCTTAGTGACTGGTTATGATTCTGTTGCTGAAAATAGAAACAGAAAAGGGTATTCTCTCTAGTTTACAGGTTGTAACCTTAATCTGTCTTTTTGTTGAGGCCATACCAGGTTTATTGCTCTTACACATCATTGGATAAAGAAGGGAAAATCTGATTGAGTTTGACAGTGCAATATATGCTGTAATTTCAACTGTGGATGAATACTCAGTGTCTGTGGTCACAGATGAAGGATAACCTTTTGAAGTGCTGACAGCAGTGAAATACAAGCAAAAGTAAAACTCAGCATCTAGGGAGCCTGAACCCTGGTGAGAGTGTGTGTGTGTGTGTGTGTCTGTGTGTGGGACCCCATACCCCAGTGAGAGTCAGTGTGTGTCTGTGTGTGGGACTCCATACCCCAGTGAGAGTCAGTGTGTGTGTGTGTGTGTGTGTGGGACCCCGTACCCCAGTGAGAGTC
>NC_063363.1:1112209-1116115 GCF_021869965.1 Rhincodon typus
AGAAACAGGGAATCACACACACACACACACACAGAAACAGGGAATCACACACACACACACACACAGAAACAGGGAATCACACACACACACACACACACAGAAACGCGCGCGCGCACACAGAAACACACAGACTTGCACAAAGAGGTTTGAGGGTAGTCAGTCAAAAGTTGCTGGGCATGTTGGAAATTTGTTGTTATTTATTTGTGGGACATGGGCGTCACTGGCTAGGCCACCATTTATTGCCCAATGGCCCTCGAGAAGGTGGTCATGAGCTGCCTTCTTGAACCGCTGCAGTCCATTTGGTGCAGGTGCACCTGCAATGTGCTTCGGGAGGGAATTCCAGCATTTTGATCGAGTGACAGTGAAGGAACAGCGATATATTTTCCCAAGTCAGGATGGTGAGTGGTTTGAAGGAGAACTTGCAGATGATGGTGTTCCGTATAGCGGCTGCCCTTGACATTCTAAATGGAAGTGGTTGTGAGTTTGGAAGATAATGTTTAAGGATCTTTGATGAATTCCTGCAGAGCATCTTGTAAAAAGTACACACTGTTGTGACTGAGCGTCGGTGGTGGAGGGAGTGAATGCTTGTGGGATAGTGCCAATCAAGCGGGTTGTTTTGTCCTGGATGGTGTCGAGCTTCTTAAGTGTTGTTGGAGCTGCACCCATCCAGACCAAGTGGGGTGTATTCCATCACACTCCTGACTTGTGCCTTGTAGATGGTAGACACGCTTTGAGGAGGCAGGAGGTGAGTTACTCGCTACAGGGTTCCCCAGCTTCTGGCCTGCTTATGTGGCAAGTCCACTTTCTGGTTAGTGATAACCCCCAGGATGTTGATAGTGTAAAATTCAGTGATGTTAACACTATTGAATGGTAAGGGCCAGTGATTAGACTGTTGCCTACTGGGGATGGTTATAGCCTGGCATTTGTGTGGCACAAATGTTACTTGTCACTTGTTGGCCCAAGCCAGAATATTGTCCAGATCTTGTTGCATTAGAACATGCACTACTCCAGTATTTGAGGAGTTTAAAATGGTGCTGAACATTGTGCAATCATCAGCAGATGTTCCCACTTCTGACCTATAATGGAAAGAAGGACATTGATGAAGCAGCTTAAGATGGTTGGGCCCAGGACACTGTCCTGAGGAACTCCTGCAGAGATGTCCTGCAGCTGAGATGACTGACCTCCAACAACCACAACAATCTTCCTTTATGCCAGGTATGACTCCAAACAGCGGGCAGTTTGTCCCCAGCATCCATTGATTCCAGTTTTGCCAGGGCCCCTTGATGCCACACTTGGTCAAATACAGCCTTGACGTCAAGGGCTGTCTCTCTCACCTCACCTCTGGAATTCAGCTCTTTGTCCATGTTTGAACCGAGGCTGTAAAGAGGTCAGGAGCTGAGTGGCCCTGGCAGAACTCTGATTTTTTCTCCACAGCTGATGTCAGACCTGCTGAGCCTATCCGGCAACTTCCGTTTTTGCTTCTGATGACAGTAATTGGTAATTGGCTGGGTTGGATTTGTCCTGCTTTTTATGTACAGGACATACTTCAGCAATTTTCCACATTGTCGGGTAGATACCAGTGTTGTAACTGTACTGGAACAGCTTGCCTAGGGGAGCGGCAAGTTCTGGAGCACAAGTCTTCAGTACTATTGCTGGGATGTTGTCAGGGCCCGTAGCCTTTGCAGTGTCCAGTGTCTCCAACGGTTTGTTGATATCTCGTGGAGTGAATCGAATTAGCTGAAGACTGGTATCTGTAATGCTGGGGACCACTGGAGGAGGCTGAGATGGATCATCCACTCAGCACTTCTGGCTGAAGATTGCTGCAAATGCTTCAGCCTTATCTTTTGCGCTGATGTGCTGGGCTCTTCCATCATTGAGGATGGGGATATTTGTGGAGCCTCCTCCTCCAGTGAGTTGTTTAATTGTCCACCACCATTCACGACCAGCTGTGGCAGGACTGCAGAGCTTAGATCTGATCTGTTGGTTGTGGGATCGCTTAGATCTGTATATCAATTGCTGCTTTCCCAGTTTGGTGTGGAATTAGTCCAGTTTGATGGCTTCACCAGGTTGATACCTCATCTTCAGGTGTGCCTAATGCTGCTCCTGACATGCCCTCCTGCACTCTCCATTGAACCAGAGTTGATCCCCTGGCTTGATGTTAATGGTTGAGTGGGGGATATGCCGGGCCATGAGGTTACAGATTGTGCTGGAGTACAATGCTGGTGCTGTTGATGGCCCACAGCGCCTCATGGATGCCCAGTCTTGAGTTGCTTGATCTGTGTGAAGTGTGTCCCATTTAGCATGGTGACAGTGCCACACAACACGATGGAGGTTGTTCTCAATGTGAAAGCGGGACTTCATCTCCACAAGGACTGTGCGATGGTCACTCTTGTGGGGGACTCCGTACCCCAGTGAGGGTCAGCACCTTCAGGAGGGGAGGGGGAGCCTGTAGCCCAGTGAGGGTTGTGCTTTTCACTGGGAAGGGCAAACACTAAATCCAACATTTGAGTCAGATATTGACTCACAACCACATCGGTTCTTTCAGATCTCATAGCTCAGCTATTTCAAAGCCCCCATGGTATCTCTCTCACCTGAGAACTTTAACTATGTACATATTCATAATATTGCTGTACTTCACCTGTTTGCTGTATTTCCTGTTATAGTGAATGAGTTTTCTTCAAAAATATTTCACTTCCCGTGAAGCACTTTGTTAGTTCTTAAGGTCATAGTTGGCCCAGTGGAACAGTGCAGGTCAAATGCTCAACCAGAAGTCAGCGCTAGCTTTACAACAACAACTTGCATTTAAATGCTACCAAACACATTCAGAGACCAAACTGCTCAGTAGGTCACAGAAGATGACATTAAAGTAAGATGAACTGGGGTTTTAAGGGGGGCCATGATGTAGAGAGGTAGAGGGTGTTACAGAAGGAATCCCAGGCAGGAGCAGGAACATCGAGCAACAAGGAAACTATAGAAGCAACAGGCTGTGAGCTGTGAAACCAGAACAAGGAAAGAGATTCGTGAGTCATACCGAGATGATGGCTGCAACCAAAGATAGTGAAAGTTGGACAGCCACAATCAACAACACTGTAAGGCTGTTGTCTGAAAGATAGGCCTGGGCAGCTGAAGGGGCAGTTGCTAAGAGCAAAGTGATTAATACTTCGGGTGAAAATTGGACTGGAATTAGACGATCCCAGGTTTCCTGGATGAAGGAGATTTGAAAGAAAAGGGGCTACACAATGATTACAAATCAGAACAAGAATAGAAACGTTTTACATTTGTGGAAATTGTCTTGTATTTCAGCAGCCAATGGAACAGCTTCTTTAATTCCATGACAACCTGAAATAGGTCAGTAATCTCCCGAACAAAGTGAAACTGAATCCTAGCTGCTGCCCTGCACCATGGTTTGATATTCAGCACCACAGGACAGCTGGAGCTATGTGGAGTCCAGCAATGTAAAATTGGCATTTGCTGCTTTAAAATAAAACCCAGAAGTCTTTTCCTTTCAATAAGCAACATTGCTCATTAGGTTATTAAATCCAGTATTGGTATTTCTCCAACATTCCTCAGGTGCACCTAAAGGTGTTGGCTTTCTAATGTACAAAATGAGTCCTCTCCTAAAGGCAGAGTGCCACACTGTCGGAGGGTCAGCGCTGAGGGAGCGCCGCGCTGTCGGAGGGTCAGCGCTGAGGGAGCGCCGCGCTGTCGGAGGGTCAGCGCTGAGGGAGCGCCGCGCTGTCGGAGGGTCAGCGCTGAGGGAGCGCCGCGCTGTCGGAGGGTCAGCGCTGAGGGAGCGCCGCGCTGTTGAGTATGCAATCTTTTGGATGATCTTCTGGGTTGATGTAAAAGATCTCTCAGCACTTTTTCAAATATAGGTACATAGTAACAGGAGTAGGCCATTCAGCC
>NC_063363.1:1116215-1119627 GCF_021869965.1 Rhincodon typus
TTTCAAATATAGGTACATAGTAACAGGAGTAGGCCATTCAGCCCCTTGAGCCTATTCCACCATTCAGTGAGATCATGGCTGAGCTGTGGCCTAATTTCATATACCTGCCTTTGGCCTAGATCTCTTAATACATTTGCTTAACATTAAATTTATCTATCTTTATTTTCTAAAATTTAAATTTAAAAATTTAAAATTAACAACTGATCCAGCATCCACTGCCATTTGTGGAAGAGAGTTCCAAACCCCTACCGCCCTTTGTGTGTAGAAGTGTTTCCTAACATCTTTCCTGAACGTTCTGGCCCTAATTCGCAGACAGTGTCCCCTAGTTCTAGAATCTCCACCCAGTGGAAATAGTTTATCTTTATCTACCCTGCCTTTTCCTTTAGCTGAATTGAAGACTTTGATCAGATCACCTCTTTAACTTCTAAATTTTAGAGAAAGCAGGCCTAATTTGGATAATCCTTCCTCATAATTTAACCCCTGAAGCCCAGGTATCATTCTTATAAAGGTACATTGTAGTCTCTCCAAGGCCAATATATTTTTCCTGAAGTGTGATGCCCAGATCTACTCTCAGTGCTCCAAGTGGGGTCTAACCAAGTCTTTGTATGACTGTGGCATAACTTCTGTGTCCTTGTACACCAGTCCTCTAGATATAAAGGCCAGCTTCCATTAGCTTTCTTGACTATTTTCATCATTTTAAGAGATCTATGCACATGAACCAAATCTCTTTGAACGTCCACTGTACTTAACTTCAAACTATCTAGAAATTTCCCTGACTTGTCCTTTCTTGGTTGTGGGAATCCTCCCTGGTGTCCTGGTGATTATTTATAACCGAGCATCAATAAACTGGATGGTTTAGTCATCATTATTGCACTATGTGGGGTGCTGCTTTGCACAAGTTGCCATATTTCTTACATTATAACAGGGCCACAGTTCAAAAAAATGCCTAATTGGTTGCAAAATGCTTTGGGACATTCTGAGGTTGTAATAGGTATCATAGAAATGCAATTCATGTTCTCTCCATTGGTTTCTTGCACAAACCAGCCAACATGAATCAACAGTGAGAGCCAGAAATTCTTCATGTGATTACCTGTCAAAGGGGCTGAAGATCTCAGAGTCATTCTGACTGCAACAAAAAAAAATGCTTAAATTCAATAATCCAGTCCAAGGCAGAACCATTTTTAAATTGCCTTACTTTACAAGGTTTCTCTGCCTAACTCTAGATTACTTCTGCATTTTTCCCCCTGCTATGTTATTCTTTGAGTATGCTCCAAGTGGTGGAGACTGTACACAGGAATCTGCTGTGATTGACAGTGCCCTGTATATGGGCCACACCTGCTCACTTTGCCCCTCTGTGCCAAGTTACTGAAAGCTTGGCCTCTCACTGTGGTGCCATGCCTAAGACCACAAACACCCAGTGAGTTCTCGGTGCAGTGTGGCTGTGGTTTCAGTGCCATGCTTTGGGGAACAGGGGAGTTAGTTACCGGTTGCTGGATTCCTAACCTTGTTTCTGACGGTATTGATGTTTCCGTACCTCCACACCGCTCCCGGACACTACGGCTCCCGGCTTTAAAGCAGCGTATTTCGCCTCTGTTCCCGACTGCTTTCCAACAGAGGAGCAGAAGCCTGTAAAGGCCATGTAACCGTGGAAACAAGCTGTTGCGGAGAGAACATGAGGCAGAAGCCAAAGTAAAGCTGTTGAACACTGTGTGCCCCTGTAACTGAGCCAGAAAACTGGTATGGGACCAGCAGCTCCAGTCAGAACAGAACTTTCATCAACAGACAGATGGGAGAAGTGGCTGGAAAGTAGCGATCTCCTTGGAATGTGTGTGTCTGTGTCTGTGAGACTATGCGTGTGTGTCTGAGTGTGTGTGTGCCTGAGTGGGTGTGTGTGCCTGAGTGGGTATGCCTGTCTGTGTGGGTGTGTGTCTGTCTGTGTTTGTGTGCCTGAGTGTGTGTGTATCTGTCTGTGGGTGTGGGTGTGTCCGAGTGTGTGTGTATGTGTGTGTGCGTGTGTGCCTGTGTGTGAGTGAGAGAGAGAGAGAGAGAGAGAGAACACAGGCAGGGATCACTGACACAGAGGACTCATTCAGACCTTAGATATTTCCAGAATTTAAAATACAACAAAGGAAAGGCAGCAAAATCCCTCAAACTGGGCATGGTAAGAGGGTGGGGCTTACATGGAGTCCAGAAAATTCAATGGTAAAGGTGATAAGTCTGCACTGAAGCTGGTGGGGGTCAGTGTCAGAGTAGGGGATAGAGGGACTGGGAGGGGGGCAGGGTGAAACCAGAGAGAGGAGGAGATATAGAAGAGGAGCAGAAAGTGTGAGGAAAAGAGTCAGAAGGGGAGAGAGGGAGAGAGAGAGACAGAACAGGGAGGAATTATAATTCAACCGCTTCTAGAGACACTATGCCTGGTCAAGCAAATAATAACAGTGGGAAATCTTAAGCTGACTTTGGGAATTATTTGATCTATCATTCGCAGATCAGTGAGGAGGAAATTATTTTTAAAAATAACTTAATTTTGTTGGAATGTAGCTCTTGAGAAATTAAATTAATTTTCATTGTAAGGTCCAAATGCGAACCATGAATCATTATTAAGGGACCATTCATCAGTCCTACAATAAAATATCCAATGTGGTGAAGATTAGTGGGAAACCATAGGATTGGGAAGCCTTTACAAACCAGCAGAGGATAACTAAAGAAAAAAGCAATAAAGAGAGAGAAGATGGAAATAGGAGGGTAAGCTAGCCAGTAATATAAAACATATGAAAAAACTCTTATAATATGAACAATAAGAGAGGGGCAAGAGTGGACAATGGATCACTGGAAAATGAGGCTGAAAAGTAGTTATGGGGAATAAATAAATGGAGGAGGAACGGAATAGGTACTTTGTATCAGTTTTCACAGTGGGAGACACGAGCAGCATAATACAACCTGAAGAGAATCAGCCAGCAGAGATGGGTGTAGTGGCCATCACTAAGGAGAAGGTCATGGTGAAGCTGAAGAGTCTGAAGGTGGAAAAATCATCTGGGACCGGATGGACCAGACCCCAGAGTTCTGAAGGAGATAGGTGAGGAGATTGTACAGGTATTGGTGGTGATCTTTCAGGAATCACTGGAGTCAGGGAGGGTCCCAGAGGACTGGAAAATGGCCAATGTAACACCCCTGTTTAAGAAGGGACAGAGACAGAAGATAGAATGCCCGTGAGCCTGACCTCGGTCATTGGTAAGATTTCAGAGTCCATTATTAACAAAGAACAAAGAAAATTACAGCACAGGAACAGGCTCTTCGGCCCTCCAAGCCTGCACCGATCCAGATCCTCTATCTAAACCTGTCGCCTATTTCCCTCTGTTCCCTGCCCATTCATGTATCTGTCCAGATACATCTTAAATGACGCTATCATGCCCGC
>NC_063363.1:1119727-1122432 GCF_021869965.1 Rhincodon typus
TTCATGTATCTGTCCAGATACATCTTAAATGACGCTATCATGCCCGCCTCTACCACCTCCGCTGGCAACGTGTTCCAGGCACCCACCACCCTCTGCGTAAAGGACTTTCCACGCATATCTCCCTTAAACTTTTCCCCTCTCACCTTGAAATCATGACCCCTAGTAATTGAGTCCCCCACTCTGGGGGAAAAAGCTCCTTGCTATCCAACCTGTCTATACCTCTCATGATTTTGTAGACCTCAGTCAGGTCCCCCCTCAACCTCCGTCTTTCTAATGTAAATAATCCTAATCTACACAACCTCTCTTCATAGCTAGTGCCCTCTATACTTGGCAACATCCTGGTGAACCTCCTCTGCACCCTCTCCAAAGCATCCACATCCTTTCGGTGATGTGGTGACCAGAACTGTACGCAGTATTCCAAATGTATAGGACTTTGGTTCGACCACAACTGTAACATGACCTGCCAACTCTTGTACTCAATATCCCATCCGATGAATGAAAGCATGCCGTATGCCTTCTTGACCACTCTATCGACCTGCGTTGCCACCTTCAGGGTACAATGGACCTGAACACCCAGATCTCTCTGTGCATCAATTTTCCCCAGGGCTTTTCCATTATTAAGGATGAGATTGCAGAGTACTTGGAAGTGCATGGTAAAATAGGGCTGAGTCAGCATGGCTTTGTCAAGGAGAGGCTTAGGTTCTGGTCAGACCAGATTTGGAATATGGAGAGTAATATTGGGCCCTGTATCTAAGGAAAGATATGCTGGCTTTGGATGGGGTCAAGAGGAGGTTTACAGGAATGATCCTGGAACGAAAGACTTGTCATATGAGGAGCAGTTGAGGATGCTGGGTCTGTCGTTGATGGAGTTTAGAAGGATGGGGTGGATCTCATTGAAACTTACAGAATACAGACAAAAGACATGGGAGCAGATTTAGGCCATTCGGCCCATTGAGTCTGCTGCACTGTTCAATCATGGCTGATATATTGCTCTACCCCATTATCTTGCCTTCTCCCCGTAACCCTTGATACATTATTAATCAAGAACTTACTTATCTAACACTGAGAGGCCTGGAGGGAGTGGATATTGGGAAGATGTTTCCACGAGTAGGAGAGACTAGGACACAAGGACACAACCTCAGAGTGAAGGGACGCCCCTTTAGAACTGAGATGAGGAGGAATTTCTTCAGCCAGAGGGTGATTAATCTGTGGAATTCATTGCCACAGAGGGCTGTAGAGGCCAAGTCATTGAATGTATTTAAGACAGAGATAGTTAGATTCTTGGTTAATGAGGGGGATCAAGGCTTACAGGGAGAAGGCAGGAGAATGAGATTAAGAAACATCTCAGTCATGATCAAATGGCAGAGCAGACTCAATGGGCCAATTCAGCTCCTATACCTTTTGGTTTTATAGTAATCATTAGTCCATCCACCTTACACACCCACTCCTGTCACTGACACTAACACAGTGATATACAGCGTTAACACAGTATGGAGCTGGAGGAACACAGCAGGCCAGGCAGCATCAGAGGAGCAGGAAAGCTGACGTTTCAGGTTGGGGATCCTTCTTCAGAAATGGGGAGGGGGAAGGTAGCTGTGAAATAAATAGAGAGAGGAAGGGTGGGGCTGGGGAAGGTAGGTGGGATGGTGATAGGGGAGTGCAGGTAGGCAGTGGTGGGGATTGGTCAGTGAGGTGGGAGGAGTGGATAGGTGGGAGACAGGATGGACAGGTTGTGTCAGGTCAAGGAGGTGGGGGTGAGAGGGAGGGTTGGTCATGGGATGAGGCTGGGATTGGGAATGGGAAGATTTTAAAACT
Source organism: Rhincodon typus (assembly GCF_021869965.1). Lineage (NCBI taxonomy): Eukaryota > Metazoa > Chordata > Chondrichthyes > Orectolobiformes > Rhincodontidae > Rhincodon > Rhincodon typus. The sequence continues at coordinate 1,121,543 of NC_063363.1, forward strand.
GGTAAATTCCATGTTTAGGTCATCGTACAGAGCGCAGATGCTCTATGAAACGGTCTCCTAGTCTCTGCATGCAACAAACGACAACACCTTCCAGTTGCCAACCATTTTAACTCCCCCCTCCCACTCCCTGGGTGTCATGTCCATCCTGGGCCTCCTCCAGTGTTACAATGGCACCACCCACATACTGGAGGAGCAGCACCTCATATTCTGCCTTAGGAGCCTACAGCCAATTTGCACACAGGAAGCGCCAGAAAAAAAATGAGATAAGGAACTGCTAATCTGTTTTTGTGATGTTGAGACAAATATTGATCAGCATCCCACAGAAACACAGAAGATAGTAAGGCTATTCAGCCCAGCTTAATTCTTGCTCTTGCCCCATACCCATTTAGCCTCTAGAAATTTTTTATTTGAACATATTCAGTGACTTGGCCTCCATGGCTTTCTGTGGTACAGAATTCCAAAATTCCACATTCTCTCAGTGAAGGCATTTCTCATCTCAGTCCAAATCAGCCCATCCCTATCCTGAGACTTTCCAATCATGGAAAACCAAGAAACCTTCCTGTTCTTCTTTGAAATATCCCTACAGAATCTTTTACATCCAGTTCAGAAAGCAGATGGCATTTTGATTTAATATCTCATCCAAAGTCAATGCCTCCAACAGGACAGCATTCTCTTAGTATAAGCATTGCAAACATCAGTGTAACCTCCAGAGCAGGTCTTGAACCCACAACCTTCTGACTCAAGGGCAAGATCACTATCAACTGGGCCAAATCTGATGCTGTTATTCAATAGTGGTAGCCCAGTGTTGTACCATGGTAGCCCAGTGTTATTACAGCGGTAGACCAGTAGCCCAGTGTTATTACAGCGGCAGACCAGTAGCCCAGTGTTAT
>NC_063363.1:1122442-1126298 GCF_021869965.1 Rhincodon typus
CAGTAGCCCAGTGTTATTACAGCGGCAGACCAGTAGCCCAGTGTTATACAGTGGTAGACCAGTAGCCCAGTGTTATTAGAGCAGTAGACCAGTAGCCCAGTGTTATTAGAGCAGTAGACCAGTAGCCCAGTAGCCCATTGTTATACAGCGGTAGTCCTGCACCCTCCAGTACAGAATTCCACAATTAGAGTACAGGTTCTTTGCATCATGGAAAGAGGCCTTCAGCCCACTGTGTCCACACTGGTCATCAAACTTCCACTTATTCTAATCCTGTTTTCCAGCACTTGGCCTGTAGGTTTGCATTTTAAGTGCTTATCTAAATAGTTCCTAAATGTCTTGGAAGTTCCTGTCTCTACCATCCTTTCAGGCAGTGAGTTCCAGATCCCACAACACTCCAGGTGAGGAAAAACCTCCTCAAACCCTCTCTGAATTTACTTTTTTTTTAACCTTAAAACTGTGCCACTAGGTAATTGACCCATTCACTAAGGGGAAAGGTTTCTCCCTCACTGTCCCCTCAGAACTTTGTACATCTCAATCACATCCCCCGGCAAAACATCATCTACAAGTTTGCTGATGACAGCACCATGGTAGGACAGATGTTAAGCAACAATGAGTCAGAATACAAAACGGAGATAGAGGGCTTGGTGACATGGTGCAATGATAACAGCCTGTCTCTCAATGTCAGCAAAACTAAAGAACTGATCATTGACTTCAGGAAGAAGAAGGAGGAGGACACGCCCCAATCGACATCAACGGAGCGGAGCTAGAGAGGGTTCACAGCGTCAAGTTCCTCGGAGTGATGATCACCGACAACCTGTCCTTGACTTCCCACGTAGGTGTGACAGTCAAGAAAGCACAACGACGCCTCTTCTTCCTCGACAGCTCAGGAAATTTGTCATGTCCATAAGGACCCTCACCAACTTTTACAGATGCGCCATTGAAAACATACTGTCCGGGTGCATAACGGCCTGGTATGGCAACTGCTCTGCCCAGGCCTGTAAGAAACTACAGAAGGTGGTGTGCACAGCCCAGACCATCACGGAAGCCAATCTTCCATCCATGGACTCTATTTACATGGCTCACTGCCGCAGAAAGACTGATAATATCATCAAAGACCCATCACACCCCATTAATGCTCTCTTCCAACCTCTTCCACCAGGCAGAAATCACAAAAGCTTGAACACATGCACCAACAGGTTGAAGAACAGCTTCTTCCCTGCTGTTATTAGACTATTAGTCTCTCTGGCTTCAAATAATGTTGATCTTGCTTTGTACACCTCCTGTGCAGTGTAACCTGCAAGCCTCGCTATTTCTAAGCACCCTATGATCTGTATGTCCTTGTTTGCTATGATCTGCTTGTACTGCTCACAAAACAAAACTTTTCACTGCACATAGGTACATGTGACTACAAAAAATCAAATTAAATCAGCCTTCTCTCCTCTAAGGAAAACAATCCCAGCCTATTCAGTTTCTCCAGTTAAATCGCTCCAGGTCAGGCAATATCCTGGTGAATCTCCGGCAGCTTCTGGCCCAATATTCCAGCAGCCTCTCATGGTGGTCGTGCAGCAATACTATCTTTCCAGGAACTAGGAGCCATGAATTTAACTAAGGTGGACTTTGTCTTAATTTTTTTTTCTTATCTATGCCTTCTGATATTAATACAGGCCCCATGGTGTGGCAACTTAAACACTTTTCACTGTATTTTTTTTTTGTAAAAAATACAAGAGATAATAAGTTACTATTCTATTCAATTCTGTACACTTTCTAATGCAACCAAATCCTTCCTATAGTGCTGTGACCGGAACTATACACTGTACTCCAGCTGTGGCCAAGCTAACATTACACGCAGCTTCATCATATACTGTTATATACTGTAGTCCCAAACACACCAGGTACAGCACAGGTTACAAATTAATAATTATACAAATTAAATTTCCCTTTTAATTCTTCTGATTCTGAGCACTCGCCCTATATTAGTCAGACTAACACTCAACAATCTTAGTACTGATGAGTCACAGCATTAGATCATATGATGCAGGCAGGTTAATCAATTTTGAGTTAGTGAGTGAAGATTATGTGGAGTACGAAATTAATAACAAGTGTTCAAAGTAGAGGAGATATTATTTGCAAGTCAGAATGTATAGTAGCCTAACAGTCAAGATATTTCATTCCACAATAATGCAACCACTAAAAAAAAGGTTGAGTATCTATCTGGAGCAAGACAGTTAAATGTCAGATGGAACATGACAATTCCAGAGTAGTCAGAAAAATCCACGTGAAGGGAAGCAGTAGACTATTGCAGATGGGTGGACATCATTATTGAGAGAATAGCCATTCACATCAAAAACGTGCCCCATTTGGAAACATTGAGAGACAGTGTGTATGTTAAACTTTCAGAAGTCACAGCAACAGAAATTGCTGACAGAGTGCTCTAAGGGCCAGAGAAAACATACAGATCACAATGTACATGTGCCAGCCAGCCAATTCCACACTTTGACATGCCATCATGATGCAATTACACATTAACATGTCCTCAACACAATCCTCCAAAGCAAACCTAACAGGAGAGGAACTATTTATTAGCAACAGCAAAATCTAATTTCCTTCAGCTAATAGTTTCAGCCCTTTCATCTTTGATTTCCCATGTGTGTTCCAAAATTCTGGAGGTTTTCAACCAGGGAGAAGTAGGTAAAATCTGGAATAGAATGCTATTCTCAGCAAGTAGCTCAGTCAGAACCAAAATTCACATTCTCCTTTCCAGTTCTCAAAGCAATGTCTCAGTATTGACATTGGACCAGGAGAGGTGACAATTGTTCCATTCCCTAGTAACAGGATCTATCCGAATATACAGTACAGCAGCAAAATGTTTGAGATTAAAGTATGTAAAAATGCCAGACATTGTAACAGACTGATTGATCAGTAACTCCATCCCAGACAACAGGAAATACTGAATAAAAAGACTAATTTTTTACACAAGAATGATCTGAGCATCAAGGTAAAGTGTCAACTCTGTGTGATGTTTGTTTTTGAGCCAAGTTTGTTTCTGAGAGTGTTTTACCCAGGGACAGAATCTACAAATAGAGCAGAGGCTGAACATGAGCTCTCTGTCCATTCAAACGCTCAAGAAAACCTAGCCAAGACAGAACTGGGAACTATATCATCGCTCTTTCACTGTTTCTGGGTCAAAACCCTGGAACTCCCTTCTTAACACTACTGGGTGTGTACCTACACCTTAGGCCTGCAGCAATTCAAGCTGACTGCTTACCACCATGTTTTCAAGGTCAATTAGGGATGAGAAATAATTGCTCACCCAACCTGCGATGCCCACGTCCTGGGAGTGAATGAGAGGGAAAGGCTGGAGGTGTTGCACAAGGAGCAAAATCAGCTGTGTGGAATAATTAATCTGATTTGAATCCATTTCCATTCCATACATACACACATATGTAGACATTGCTAGGCAGATGCATACACACACAGACAGACTGAAGGCCATGCACATACACAAACTGATGGACACATACACAGACACACAGACTGACTGACGGACACACGTGCACGTACACACACATATGCATGCACGCGCGCACACACACACACACATGCAGTCAGACACAAACAGACTGATGGACACACATACACATGCAGACAGAGACAGGTGCACACACACAGACAGACAAGTGGATATGCCCAAACGGACAGACTGAAGGATATGTATATACACACAAACAGACTGGACATGACACACAGACTGTTGCAGACAGACAGACCGGTGGACACACATACAAATGCACTCAGGCAGACAAGCACACACAGGCAGACTGTAGGATACACAGAGGCTCTCTCACACACAGACAGA
>NC_063363.1:1126308-1157182 GCF_021869965.1 Rhincodon typus
CTGTAGGATACACAGAGGCTCTCTCACACACAGACAGACAGGCAGACATGCACAGGCAGACAGATTGAAGGACACACACAGACAGGGACACATAAACACAAACACACAAACATGGGTACACAGACATACTGACACATCACACACATCTATCTTGGAATAAGATTAGAAAGAGAGCAGTTCATCTGATCTCAACCTCAACATCTCTCAGCATCTTACTGAGGGCCATAAGTCTGTATGTGACTAACTGGATTAGACTGGCCAGCTGGCTAGTTGTGTTAAGTTACCGTCCCATCACAATTGGAGGTGGGCAACTGCACAATCAAAGGAGACCACACCGCCTGATCATCATTGCATTGCTGGGTATAGGACCTTGCCATGTACTAATTAGCATATTTCCACATTACAGCAATAACTACATTTCTAAAGTGTTTTGTTGGCTACAATGTATTTTGGGATGGCCTGAGGTAGAGCACGGTGCAACAGAAATGCAAATCCCTTCTTTCTTTCACAGTTAAAAGAAGCTTTTTGGCATTGCTAGCAGACACACTCATTTACCCAGACTCCTGATGAAAGGCACACAGACTGTGACTCTCAACAGCAAGACAATAAAACTTCCAATCAATTACTGATAAACTCAAATTACTGATTGTGCTTAAACTGTCTGCAATTGAGAGGTTGCCACAAGAACTCCAAGAAATGTACAAATTAGGGGCAGAATTAGGCCATTTGGCCCCTTTAGCTTGCTCCACTATTCAATTACATCATGGCTGACCTGTTTCAGTTTCAAATTCTAAATCGCATCTACTCTGATAGCCATTGATTTGTGTTAGGCAGGGGAATTAATCTACCTCCACGTCAAAAATATTCAATGATCTACTTCTCAAGGCAAAGAGTTTCAATGTTGAATAACCCTCAGAAAACTCAGTTCACCCTGAGAGGTCGGAGTTCAAAGTTAGCTTGGGACAAACTGCAAAACTTTTAAACATGTTCAGTGATGCAGATCTAAAAAGCTATTGTGTACAGTCACAAGAACACTCAGCACAATACCATCCTGGGATGTTTATGTTCTGGACATTTCTGTCAACAGTCCCAGGAACTCATCATAAACATTCTGCTCACCAAGTTCCTCAGTCCAGTCATAGGGCACAGGATCAGGGTGAAGGGTCAATCATTTAGGACGGAGATGGGAGAATTTTCTCTGCTCAGAGGATTGTGAACTTTTGGAATTGGCAAACAGCAGGGAGGGAGTTCTAGGAGTTTGACCCAGTGACTGTGAAGGAACGGCGATATATTTCCAACTCAGGATGGTGAGTGGCTCGGAGGGGAACGTGCAGTTCTGCTGTCCTTGCCATAGCAGACAGAAGTGGTCATGGGTGTTGTCTCAGGAGGACCTGGGAAGCACCTTTTGCCACTGAGCATCGGAGCTGAAGGGAGTGAATACTAAAGGAGGCAAACTAGCAGGCTGCTTTGTCCTCGATGGAGTCAAGCTTGAGTGTTGTTGGGGCAGGTGAGGGCTCAGTGGTTAGCACTGCTGCCTCACAGCGCCAGGGACCCAGGTTCGATTCCACCCTCGGGCAACTGTCTGTGTGGAGTTTGCACATTCTCCCCGTGTCTGCGTGGGTTTCCTCCGGGTGCTCCGGTTTCCTCCCACAGTCCAAAGATGTGCAGGCTAGATGGATTGGCCATGCTAAACTGCCCATAGTGTTCAGGGATGTGTAGATTAGGTGGGTTATAGCGGGGTGGGTCTGAGTAGGATGCTTTGAGGTTCGGTGTGGACTTGTTGGGCCAAAGGGCCTGTTTCCACACTGTAGGGATTCTATGATTCACTCCAGACTTGTGTTTTATAGATCGCTTTGAGAAGTTAGGAGGAGAGTCCTCGCTGCAGGATTCCCAGCCTTGTGGTCATTGTATTATTTTTTGATAGTGGGGTATTCAATGATGGTAATGGCATTGAATTTCAAGGGGCAATGGTTGACTTCTCTCTTGTTAGAGATGTCTATTGCCTGGCACGTAAGCAGCAAGTAACACTTTCCTCACACATCTGCCCAATACCTGGATATCATCCACATCTTGCTGCATTTGGACAGACTGCTTCCATATCTGTGGAGTCATGAATGGAGCTGACATCGTTTTAATCGATGAACATCCCCCTTCTGAGCTTATGATAGAATCCCATTCCAAAGGCACAGGAACACAGAGGACATCCTGTCCCACTCAGGTGTGATCCTCTTGATTAGAAGGTAAACTGAGGCCTGATTTACCCTTTCAAGGGACATCAAAAAAGTTTTATCAGCATTCAATTCCATTTTGAAGACCAATAGAAGACCTCTCCCCAGTGTCCTTGCCAATATGTATCCCTCACTTAACAGAATTGAATGGTCATTATCATATTGTTGTTTGTGAGGTCTTACTCTGCACAGACTAGCTGCATGTTTTCTTCATTACATCAGTGACTATTCTTCAGAAATGTGTCATTGTCTCTGAAGATCTTTGGAGTATCTGGAATTTGTAAAAGATGCTATAAAAATGCAAAACTTCAATCCCAGGCTTGAAGTAGACCAGATAACAATTTGCATTGCTGAAGAATCTCAGGATTTTCCAGCCAATGGAACAGCCAAAACTCATCAGGATTAAAAGGGTTAAGAAACCCAAATACCAAAAGCAAAAAGTAAGTAAATCTTCTTTTAAAAATATGCGTAATGCTCACAATCAGATTCTGGTTACATTCCATCTCGTTCCCGGTGCTTTGGTGATGATTGGAATCTGGGCAGAGATAGACTTTGAAAGGCAAAGCTACTAATGAAAAATCAGGTAAAATTCCCAATGACTGATCGAACCCGTTTTGTCGAGAGTGAACGGGATTACCTCAAGTCAAAGTGACTGGGGATCACAACCTGAAAATTAAAATCTCAACCTTGTGGGAATTTCTTTTTTAAAATTATATTTCCAGGACTAACGGAAAGACGCTATTTTGTATCACTCATGATCTAAGTGGAACACACAAAGTTTTAAATAGATCATATAGAGCAAATCCACTTTTATTAGTGAAATCAATTTACTAATTCCTTATAACCAGGTATGGAAGGTTAACTCTTTAAACATTATCCACAGAGATTGTAATAACTAACAGACATCTGACACAGAGAAGTAGCCATTGCCAATGAGGAAACCAAAGGAGAGACATTTCATACAGACAAAAGCAAGACAGTTATTGTGTGGAGGAATCTGGAGCCAGAGAAATAGACAACACATTAAACACCAAACTCACAATTACGTCGCAACTTTCATGTCCTCAGCATATCCCAACATGATTCACAATCACTGATTGAGCCACAGGGATCAGTGCTGGACCGCAATTATTTACAATTATTTGTTAATGATATGGATGAGGAAAGTGAATATACTATCACCATGTTTGCAATTGATACAAAAATAGGTGGGAAGGCAATTAATGAAGATGACACATGGAGAGTGGTGTAGCCAGGATAAGTGACAAAAACATGGCAGATAAATGCGACGTTGTGCACTTTGGCAGGAAGAATAGAAGAAACAAATGTTATTTAAATGAGGAAAGACTGCAGAAAGCTGCAGCACAGAGGGATTAGGCATTCTCATATGTGAATGACATTCAGTTGGTAACAGGGAAGACCAATAGACTGTCGTCCTTTATTTGAAAGGGAATGGAGTATAAAAATAAGATGCAAACAGAAAAATACTGGAGAAACACAGCAGATCTAGCCCCATTGTGGAGAGCGAAACAGAGTTAACATTTCTGGACTGAAAACATTAACTCTTTCTCTCTAAGGATGCTGCCAGATGGGCTGAGTTTCTCCAGCATTTCCAGCATCCTCAGTATTTTGCTTATATTAAAATAGGGACGTCTTGCTAAAATGTTAGATTACACCTTGAATATAGTGAATGGTTTTCTAAGGAAAGATGTACTGGCTTGGAGGCAGTGCAGTGAAAGTTCACTAAGTTGATCTCAGGTATTCAAGGATTGTCCTACGAGGACAGGTTGAGCAGATTGGGCCTGTACTCATTGAGTTTAGGCAACTGAGAAGAGACCTTATTAAAACACACAAGATTCTTAGAGGACTTGACAGGCTGGATACAGAGAGGTTGTTTCTCCTTATGGGAGTGTCTAGGACTAGAGGGCAATATCTCAGAATAAGGAGTCACCCATTTAAGTCAGATAACAAGGAATTTCTTCTCTCAGAGGGTAGTGACTCTACGGAATTCTTTACCACAGAGGGCTGTTGAGGCTGGGTCATTAAGTAGATTCAAGATTGAGGTAGACAGATTTTTTTTAAACAGTGAGGAAATCAGGGATTATGGGGATAAGGCAGGAAAGTGGAGTTGAGGATTGTCAGATCAACATGATCTCATTGGTAGTTGGGCCAGATGCCATGGGCCAGATGGCCTACTTCTGTTTCCATGTCTTATAGTGTTACAGTCTAATCAAGCAATCAGTTTTGAAGTCATTGGTGCTTTGTAGGCAAGACCCAGCAGTCAATTTGTATAGACCATAATTGCTTTATTTTAATTCCCCACTCTCAGGAGTTGAGTGAATACAAGGAGTTAAGTGAGAGAGGGAGTGAATAAAACTGAAAGACTGAATGCGGTGCTCAGTCTCAGTGTAGGCAGTGCAGAAAGTAATACAGTCCTAATGCAAATAGCCAATTGGTAAGTGATATTTTCTTACAGTTTGTAAGCATAATTTATTAGCTTAAATAAAGGTAGGGACTTTCAAATATAATAGAAGTGTTTGAAATAAAGGAAGGTCCCTAGCTCAATTAATTTCTCTGAAAGAGAGTAAGTAGTTTAATCTAGAGAGGAGTCATGACAGGGGAGCTCAGGCCCATGGTGTGCTCCCCTTTTGCAAGGTGGGAAATAAGGCATGCTCCCAGTGTCCCTGCCAACTATGTGTGCAGGACGTGTGTCCATCTGCAGCCAACGGCTCAGTGCTTTTTAGAGCTGGAACTGTGGGTGGGCTCACTGCAGAGCATCGTTGATACTGAGAATGTTGTAGATAGCCCATATAGTGAGACGGTCACACCACAGGTGAGAATTATACAGATAGAATGGGAATAGGTGACCATCAGACAAAGTAAAAGGCCCAGGAAGGAAGTGCAGGAGTCTCTATGGTCGGCCCCCTCTCAAACAGACATACTGCTTTAGATACTGTGTTGGTGGTGGTGGTGGTTGGTGGGATGGGGTGGGGGGTGCAGGGTGGGTGGAGATGGTGGTGGTGGTGAAGGGGAGTGGAATGGCCTCTTGGGGAAAGCAGCATCAGTCAGGTTCATGGCTCCAAAGCTGGCTCTGCTGCACAGAAAGGAAGGAAAACAACCAGGAGGGTACAGGGATCAGGGATTCAATGGTAAGGGGTACAGACTGGCACTTCTATGGCTGTAGACATGAATCCAGGATGGTACATAGTCTCTCTGGTGCCATGATCAGTGATGTCTGGAGTGGGAGGGGTGAACAGCCTGTGATCGTGACTCACAGAGGGATCAATGACACAGGTAAACAACGGGACAAGGACCTGAAAGCTCAACGCAGGAAGTCAGGAGACAACTTAAAATGCAGGACCTCAAATATAGTAATCTCAGAATTACTCTAATTGCCATAGTGGCAAAAACAGGAATAAGAGAATTGACCAGATTAATGCACAGCTGCAGGAAAGGTGTACCAGGGCAGGGGTGGTTAGATTCTTGAGGCATTGGGACCAGTCCTGGGGACCTGTACAAACCTGATGGGTTGTATCTGGGTAGAGCTGGGACAAATATCCTCACAGGGGCTTTTTAAACATCTCTACAGTGTGGAAGCAGGCCATTCAGCCCATCAAGTCCACACAGACCTACCCCCCTACCCTATCCCTGTAATCCCACATTTCCCATGGTTAACTCACCTTGCCTGCACTATCTGAACACTATGGTCAATTTAGCATAGCCAATCCACCTAGCCTGCACATTTTTGGACTGTGGGAGGAAACCAGAGGAAACCCATGCAGACATGGGGAGAATGTGCAAACTTCACACAGACAGTCGCCCGAGGATGAGATTGAACCCAGGCCCCTGGTGCTGTGAGGCAGCAGTGCTAACCACTGAGCCACTGTGCCACCCTAGAGGTTAAAGAATCAATTACAGTTGTGAAGGGATGGTATGCTAAATGGATTAACAAATGAGGCTTTATGGGTTGAGTTTAGGAATAAAAAAAATGGCAGTCACACTACTAGGCATATATTACAGACCCCCAATACTGAGAGGGAAATAGAAGAACATATATGTTGACAAATTTCTGCCTGTAGGAAGACAAGGGCAATAATAGTAGGAGACTTCAACTAACTATCCCAATATCAACTGGGTTTCAAACAATATGAGAGGCATTGACAGTGAAAAACTCATATACTGTGTCCTGGAATTTTGTCTTAAACAATATGTTACAAGCCCGATGAGGGAGGCCACATTCTGGGTTTAATTTTGGCAAATGAAGATGGGCACGTGAGTGAAGTGACATTGGGAGGCCATATCAGGGATAGTGACCACAATTTCATTATGTAGTGATTGTAACAAGGTCAGCCAGGTCAACCTCATAGAATATGAGTTCCCTGATTGGGGCTGTTAATCTGGTCCCATCAGGGAGCCCTGGCTGTCAGATAAAAACAGGAGTGTTGGCACTTGCACTCCCTTTTCAGTTACCTTAAGATTCTTCTTTTGTGTTTTTGGTTACACTTCATCCCCACGCTCCCGATCACTAGGCACCTGGTGAAGAGGGGAGGGGGCAGCTCAGAAGATCTCCTCGTGGATCTGCCCCATGGGCCTGGCCAATGGTTATAAACATGTCCAGGCAGCGGGCAGTGGAGGGGGTCGTTATGGCCGAGTGCCTGTCCCTCTTCCATGGCATTGTTCGAGCCTGAGTGTCCCTGGAAAAGGAGCACGCGGTGTGCAGCAACACACTCAATGCCTTTAGGGAGAGGTGGGCACTACAGCATGTGGACTATGTTATTTCCTCTTCCAATTCTATTTTGATGTGATCCCTACCCTCCCCTTTACTTTTTCTTTCACATAGGCATTGACCCAGCTTGGGCTCTGCTTGTCACTGGTTGTTTGGCCACAGGGGTGTTTAAAAAAAAAGAACAGGAGTGTCAGACACCCTGTTCACTGTGAAAGCAGGCTCTGAGGGAGCTGGAGTCAAGGACTCTCCACTTTTAAATAAACAGTGACCTGGTGACAGGATATTGACCTCTGTGAAGTTGTTTCAGCTGCAACGAGAAAAAAGCACACTCCTGAAGAAATCGCTTTGAGTTGTCTTTGAGTTGGGGTAAGCATTTCTGGCTTCATGCCATTATTTGGGAAGTTTGACAATTCTGCCAAAGACTGGGCTCAGTATGTGGAAAGAAGGCGTTATTTTTCCAGGGAAATGACATTGGGGCAGATGAAAAGCAACATGTAATTCTCCTTACAGCTTGTGGGCCTGCAGCTTTTTCAATTATTAGAAGCCTAACATTCCCTGTGGCACCAGATACTAAAACCTTTCAAGAGTTCACAGATTTAGTTAAGGAATATTACAACCCCAAGCTTCCTCCAAACCTGAGATGCTATCAGTTTTACTCAGTAATTCGAGATCCAGGGGAATCCATGTCAGGAGTTTTGACGAGGTTGAGAAAATTGGCAGAGGCAAGTGACTTTGCTTTAATCCTTAATGAGATGCTGAGAGACCATTTGGTATTAATGATGTAACCATACAAAAGCGCTTACTAGAAGAGAGACAACAAGGTGCAGGGCTGGATGAACACAGCAGGCTAAGCAGCATCATACGAGCAGAAAGGCTGACATTTCGGGCCTAGACCCTTCATCAGAAAAAGCCCAACTGGACTTCAAACAGGTTCTACAACTGGCCTTATCATTTAAAAATGCAGCAAGCAAAGCAAATGAGTTGCAGGGAAGTGGACACCCTCGACAACTTAGCAAGATATGATTTCCCATGCACAAAGCCATGTTGACTATTCCTAATCAGTCCCTGCCTTTCCCAATACATGTAAATCCTGTCCCTCAGGATTCCCTCCAACCACCAATGTCATGCTCGCCGGTCTACAGTCCCCTGACTTTTCCTTACCACCTTTCTTAAATTGTGGCACCACATTAGCCAACATCGAGTCTTCCGGCACCTTGCCTACGGCTATCGATGAAAGATATGTCTCAGCGAGGGGCCCAGCAATCTCTTCCCTTGCTTCCCACAGAGGTCTAGGGTACACCTGATCAGGTCCCAGGAATTTATCCACCTTTATGCATTTTAGGAAATCCAGCACCTCCTCCTCTGTAATATGGACATTTTTCAAGATGTTGCTATTTATTTCCCCATGTTCTCTATCTTCCATATCCTTCTCCACAGTAAACACTGATACAAAATATTTATTTAGTATCTCCCCCATCTCCTGCAGTTCCACACATAGGCAGCCTTGTTGATCTTTAAGGGGTCCTATTCTCTCCCTAGTTACCCTTTTGTCCTTAATGTATTTGTAGAATCCCTCTGGATTCTCCTTAACCTTATTTGCCAAAGCTATCTCATGTCCCCTTTTTGCCCTCCTGATTTCCCTCTTTAGTGTACTCCTATTGATTTTATACACTTCTAGGGGTTCACAATCTCTGTTGTCTATACCTGACATATGCTTCCTTCTTATTCTTGACCAAAACCTCAATTTCTCTAGTCATCCAGCATTCCCTTCATCTACCAGCCTTGCCCTTCACCCTAACAGGAACATACTGTCTCTGGGCTCTTGTTATCTCATTTCTGAAGGTTTCCCAGTTTCCAGCCATCCCTGTACCTGCGAACGCCCCCAATCAACTTTTGAAAGTTCTTGCCTAATACTGTCAAAATTGACCTTCCTCCAATTTAGAGCTTAACTTGTAGATCCAGTCTATCCTTTTCCATCGATATTTTAAAACTAATAGAATTGTAGTCACAGGTCCCAAAGTGCTCCCCCACTGACACCTCAATCACCTGCCTGGCCTTATTTCCCAACAGTAGGTCAAGCTTTGCACTTTCTCTACTAGGTACACCTATATACTGAATCAGAAAGTTTTCTTGTACACACTTAACAAATTCCTCTCCATCCAAGCCCTTAACACTACCGCAGTCCCAGTCCATGTTTGGAAAGTTATAATTCCCTACCATAACCACCCTATTATTCTTAGGGATAACTGAGATCTCCCTACAAATTTATTTATCAATTTCCCGCTGACTATTGGGAGATCTGCAGTACAATCCCATTAACGTGATCATCCCATTCTTATTTCTCGTTTCCACCCAAATAACTTCCCTGGATGTACTCCCGGAATATCATCCCTAAGTACAGCCGTAATGTTATCCCAAATTAAAAACACCACTCTGCCTCCTCTCTTGCAATCCCCCTCCTCCAAACTTTTTATCCTTCCTACAGCATCTATATCTTGGAATATTAAGCTGCCAGTCCTGTCAATCCCTGAGCCATGTTTCTGTTATTGCTATGATATCCCAGTCCCATGTTCCCAACCATGCCCCAAGCCTTACCTGTTAGGCCTCTTGCATTGAAATAAATGTAGTTTAATTTATCAGTCCTACCTCGTTCTCTGCTTTGTTCCTGCCTGCCCTGACTGTTTGACTTACTCCTTTTTCCAACTGTACCAGTCTCAGATGGTTTATTTCCTCATGATCTCCCTGAAGCCCAACACCTCCACCGGCCCCCCCAAATAGTTTAAATCCTCCCAAGCAGCTCTAACAAATCTCCCGCCAGTATATTAGGCCCCTTCCAATTCTGGTACAATCCATCCTTCTCATACAGGTTACTTCTACTCCAGAGGAGATTGCAATGATCCAAAAACGTGAATCCTTCTCCCTGCACCAGCTCCTCAGCCATGCATTCATCTGCTCTACCCTCCTATTCCTACCCTCATGAGCTCATGGCACTGGGAGTAATCCTGATATCACAACCTTTGAAGATCTACTTTTTAAATTCCAGTCTAACTTCCTATCTTGTCTCCTCAGAATGTCATCCTTTTCTCTCCCTGTGTCATTAGTTCCAATGTGTACAATAGCCTCCTGCTAGTCCCTCTCACCTTTGAGAACATTCTGCACCCTCTCCAAGATATCTTTGATCCTGGCTCCAGGAAGACAATGCACCATTCTGATGTCTCGCTGTCGGCCACAGGAACATCTGTCTGTGCCTCTGACTAGAGAGTCCCCTGTCACAATCGATTGCTTGGAAACTGGCATACCCCTCGTTACCTCCGAATCAGTCTCGGTACTAGAAATCTGGCTGTCAGCGCTACATTCCCCTGAGAGTCCATCACCCCCTACATTTTCCAAAACAGCATACTTGTTTGAGATGGGGACAGCCTGCACTACCTGCCTCCCTCTCCTACCTTTCCTGGAGGTTATTCATCTACCTGACTGTATACGCAGTTTATCTTGCTTCCTGTAACTACCATCCATCCCATCACATCACATCACCCAGCTCCTGCAAATTCCTCATTGCCTCTAACCGCTGCTCCAACTGATCCATGTGATCCCATAGGATTCGCAACCAAATACATTCCCTGCAGACATAATCATCAATAACATGGAAACTCTCCCTAATCTCCCACATTCAACAGGAAGAGCACATCACTCTACTAAAGACCATCTTTGCACCTCAACAATCTACAGACCCAGAAAATAGCAGCTTTACTGCTCTAAAAGCACTGCTGCATGCTAACTTAGTATCTATGTTTTTATATTTTTTGAAGTTTAATCAAGAGACAGATCTCAATAACAATATATAATAAAAAAAACTACTCTACTCACTATTGTAGATTTAAAACAAAAAAAACAGTAAGGTTAAACTTTAAAAAGCCACTTAGCTGCTCCCCTGCTGTGAGCTCCCACACATAGGTTTCACCAAGGTCAGCTGTGAATTTCGCTGTTTATTTTTCTCAGAATGAACTTCAATGTGCAGAGAAAGTTGAAGCCAGACAGCAAAGGCAGCAGCTGTGCTGGGTCAGACAACAGTGAAGGTTTCTTTCTCCATTTGAATGACTGCCCATGTGGTCTCTGCCCTTTGTCTCTCTCTTCCACCCTTTTAAAGTGCCGTTGTTTTGATCTTTTTATTTCCCCAAAATTCCAAAACAATGCAACAGCTTATAAACCATAATTATTGCTCCAACACTGAAAATACCTTAAAAAGAAGGAGCAGTTCTTACAGCCGCAATTTTTTCCCATCCTCCATCTTGGATAACCCAGAATCCTTACTTGATGAAGTGACAAGGAGGACTGATGAGAGTAGTGCGGATGGGTTTTAGTAAGGCATGTTCCAAGGTCCCACATGGCAGACTTGTCAAAAAGTAAAAACCCATGGTTTACAGGGTAATGTGTCAAATTTGATCCAAAATTGGTTTAGTAATAGGAAACAAAGGGTAATGATCAATGGTTTCCCTTGTGAATGTAAAGCTGTTTCAAGTGGTGTTCCACAGGGCTTCGTGTTGGGAGCCCTGTTGTTTGTTTTATACATGAACAATTTGGACTTGAACATGGGGGCACAATTTGGGAATTTGGAAACGACACAAACATTGGCCATGTAGAGAACAGTTGTAAGATCCAAAATGATACAGGTGGGTTGCTGGAGCGGGCAGGAAAGTAGCAGGTGGAGTTCAATGCATTTAGGGACGTCAAACAGTAAAAGGGAATACGCAAAAAACAGGAATATACTGAGTGGGGTAAATGAAGTGAGAGATCTTGGCATGCAAGTGCACAGGCCCCTAAAGGCAGCAGTGCAGGTATATAAAGCTGTAAAGAAAGCAGAGTTAAAGAATCCAAAAGTAGGGATATAATAATAAAACTTTACAAGACACTGGTGAGGCCACAGCTGGAGTATGGTGTACAGTTCTGGTCACCACATTACAGGAAGGATGTAATTACTCTGGGCAGAGTGCAAAGAAGATTTACTAGAATATTAGCACAGCTGGGGAATTGCAACAGCAAGGAGAGGTTGGGTTGCTTTCCTTGGAACAGAGCAGGCTGAGGGAGATGACATGACTGAGGTGTACAAAATTGTGAGGGGTAGAGATAGGCCAGACAAGAGGAACCTGTTTTCCTTGGTAGAGAGTTCAAAAACCACAGATCATAGACTCAAGTTAAGTGGCAGAAGGGTTAGAGTCATACAGCATGGAAACAGGTCCTTCGGTCCAACCCATCCATGCTGACCAGAAGTCCTAATCTGACTCAGTCCCATTTACCAGCATGTGGCCCATATCCCTTTAAACCCTTCCTATTCATATCCCCATCCATATGCCTTTTAAATGTTGTAATTGTACCAGCCTCCATCAGTTCCTCTGGCAGCTCATTCCATACACGCACCACCCTCTGCATGAAAAAGTTACCCCACAGATCCCTTTTAAATCTTGCCCCTCTCACCTTAACCCTATGCCCTCTAGTTTTGGACTCCCCTACCCTGGGAAAAAGAGCTTGGCTACTCACCCTATCCATGCCCCCCAATATCTTACAAACCTCTACAAGGTCACCTCTGAGCCTCCGACACTCGAGGAAATAAAAGCCTAGCCTATTCAGACTCTCCCTTTAGCTCAAACCTTCCAATCCCAGCAACATCCTTGCAAATCTTGAAAGGGTTCAGAAAAGATTAACAACATCTTTCCTACAGCAGGAAAACCAGAATTGCACACAGTATTCCAAAAGTGGCCTACCAATGTCCTGCACAGCTGCAACATGGCCTCCCAACTCTTATACTCAATGCACTGACCAGCAGGGGCAAGCATACCAAACACCTTCTTCACCTCTCTGTCTACCTGTGACTCCACTTTCAAGGAACTATGAATCTGCACTCCAAGGTCTCTTTGTTCAGCAACACTCCCCAGGACCTTACCATTAAGTGTATTAGTCCTGCCCTGGTTTGCCTTTCCAAAATGCAGCACCTCACATTTATCTAAATTAAACTCCATCAGCCACTCCCCGGCCCATTGGCCCATCTGATAAAGATCCTGCTGTACTCTGAGGTAACCTGCTTCACTGTCCACTACGCCTCCAATTTTAATGTCATCTGTAAATTTACTAACCATACCTCCTATGTTCACATCCAAATCATTTACATAAATGATGAAAAGCAGTGGACCCACTGTTCCTTGTGGCACACTGCTGGTCCCAGGCCCCCACCCTCTGTCTCCTACCTTCAAGCCAATTATGTACCCAACTGTCTGGCTCCTCCCAGATTCCACGTGATGTAACCTTGCCAACCAGTCCACCAGAGGCGCCATGAGGAATTTTTCTTTATATGCAATGGGGGTAGTGGGGGTCTGGAATTGCTGCCCGAGTTAGTGGCTCACACAGAGATTCTAAACTCCTTTAAAAAGTACTTGGATCTGCACCTTCTGCAGGGCGATGGGCCATGTGTGGGGACATGGGATTAGGAAGGGCATCTGGGTGTTTTTGGGTCAGCATGGACAATATGGGCCAAATGGCTCTTCTTTGGTGTATCATTTTGATGGTTCTGTGTGCGTCACTGATATGTTAAGAATCGACCACCCTGATATGTGGGACCAGAGCCAGATGTAAGGCCAGATCAGGCAATGACAGCAGATTTTCTTCCCAAGAGGACATTAATGAATTAGATGGGTTTAAATGAGTGTCCAAATTAATTCAAACTCTCCATTGTACCCTCAGAATGATGAAAACACAATTTCACCACCTTATCATGTGAAAGAAATGACCAGTTAATGTTTGGATAATGTGGGTTATAAGTGGAGTCCTAGCAAGTGCACTGAGGATAACATACACTGACATCAGTGGATCCACTTCACGGGGGAGATGCTGCAGTTTTTGAGTTTGATTGAGATACAGTGAAAAGTGTTGTTTTGCGTGCTAAACAGGCAGATCATACAATATAGAGTATATCAGGGAGCAGAACAGAATGCAGAATACAGTGTTACAGCCATAGAAAAGGTGAGGAGAGAGAGATCAGAATGAACATTTGAGATCTCCATTCAAAAGTCTGATAACAGCAGGAAAGAAGCTGCTCTGGTTTTACGTGTATTCAAACTTTTATATCTTCTGGCTGATGGAGGGGGGTGGAAGAGAATAAAACTGGGATGGGAGGGTTCTTTGATTATGTTATGTCTGTTTACTGTGTCAATCACTGCAGTGCTCCCTCAGCACTGACCCTCCGACAGTGCGGCGCTCCCTCAGCACTGACCCTCCGACAGTGTGGCGCTCCCTCAGTACTGAGGTCCCTTTCGTACTGACCCTCTGTGTGGGTCAGTACTGTACTTGGTGCTTCAGCATACATTATATGCTGAAGTCTCTGTATACAATTCGAGTACATGTCCTTCTGATTCAGAGTTTTCAGAATAGACAGTTCTACCCTCCCCCCACCACCCAACTACTGAATATCGCAATCCTAACTGTGAGAACAAGTTCAGCAAGTTCCTTAGAAACTATGCCTGTGATTCTACCCATAATCCACTGTGACATGCTATTTCAAAGGAATGAAATGTAACATTTAATCTCCCACAGAGCACACCCAAGGGGAGGTAGTGTGTGTAATGTAGTAACTCAATAGTTCAGAAGCCTAAGGCACTGGGAACAAGAAAATTAAACTATACCCATGGAACCTTTAGTCAAATCTAAGTAACACTGATGACTTCATGATGTTGTCAGTTTGATGCTGTTCTAAATGGAATGGACACGCACAATCCACCTTCAGTTGATCCAGAAATAGCACAGCATGCAGAAATTCACTCTACATGTGTAATCTCACTCCAAGATGCCAGAGCACTGCCAGCTATGGAAAGTGCAAAAAGATTGACAGGCACATAGTCGGAACAGCATAGAAAGAGATTTACTCAGAGTGTAACACCATACTGTACCTATTCTGAGACAACAAGGTGCAGGGCTGGATGAACACAGCAGGCCAAGCAGCATCATAGGTAACCCTATTCTGAGATTGTTTGATGGAGAAAGGATTGAGGAAGTTTTACTTTCAGCTTCAAAGAGTAAAACTTTGTATTTACACCCGTGCTGTCCCAGTCCTGGGAACGTTTAATGTGGACAGTTCAGAGGAACCTTTACTCTGTATTTAACCCCATGCTGTCCCTGTCCTGGAAATGTTTGATTGGGACAATGAGGAGAGAGCTTTTACTTGGTATCTAACACTGTGCTGTACCTGTCCTGAGAGTGTTTGATGAGGACAACGTTGAGAATGTTTTACTTTCAGTTTAAAAAGTCAAGGGAGCTTTACGCTCTATGTAACCCTCTCTATCTAACACTGTATCTGCTGTATAGGTTTGATAGGACAGTGAAATGACAGCTTATTGATTCCAGCATTAACATCTTGCTATTTAATGATACACTTTGGGAGTTCAGTTTGACACAATAAAGACCATCACCTCTTCAGGGATCTGCAGGCGATATCCAGAACATTAACAAACCTCACAGAATACCAGTGATAAGACAACAAACTGCAGTCAGCTGTCACAGAACAGCCAAATAACACAAATCAACTTGTAAACTCGTGTGTTAGAAACAAATTAGTAACGTTAATAAATAATTACAAGCTGATATTTTAAACCTGTCCAAATTTAGTTTCAATGACTAACAATTACAAAATAAAAAATATAAATCCTTTGGTAGTGTGACCAGCCCTATGATAAAGAGTACTTTAAGCAAATGAAATAGGTATCTGTTACTGAATTAACCCTCATTACACCACAATCTAAACAGGAGAGAAGATTAACACCTAAATGAAATAAAAACTAAAACTTAAATACAAATAGTTATTGCTGATATTACAGTGCAGAAACAAAGACCTTCTCATTAATAATTTGCAATTCCACAGCACACATCATATAGTGTATTCTTTATAAACTCACCAGCTCCAAACTATTCTAAAATCATGGTTATCGGGATCCCACTTACTAAATAATACAAGAGGACAGCGAAACCTTTCACCATCTTCGACCCTCAATGTTTATTTCTGCATTTTCAGCAGAAATATTATACTCCCAAGTGAAACATTCCCTGTCCCTAACTAGTATAGACCTGCCCCCAGAGCTTTCAAGGGAGGAATCAAATCCTCGACACTTGAATGACAAACACAAGCTACAACAGCATTATCACCCAAAGATTTGCACTGCCCTTCTCCTGACCTCCAATATCCCATGTTATCAGCTCTACCAGCCTCTGGTGTTGCTTGAGAATGCTGGGTTACATATTCCCATCTGGCAGGATTGGGAAAGCATTAACATGGGTTTAGCTATCTTTGCCCAGAATGGAATGTGAAGCTAAAATTATCCTCTTTCTTCATTTCCTGATAAGGACCGCAATGACAGACAAGGCCAGCTGCTCTAGTGGTAAGTCATAGTACATTCCAATGGCAACAGCTGGGCCCTTGGAGCTGGATTCTCAATCTAGGATTCTGAACATGACACCTCAATCATTTCTAGGACCCAACCCAATACCACTTCAGTGATGTAATACAATTTTTAAATGCAGGGGATAAAAAATTGGACCTGAAGCAAGCTTGGAGCCAGTCAGTGGTGCTGAACACTACTTGGAGACAGTGTTTTACAAAGGCAGGCAGCAGACTTGATTGAGTTAGGAATGGAAGGGGCAGGAGAGCAAAGTAGAGCAGCTTGATAGTCCAAGCAAGTCCCCAAGCACTCACTTGTCAGGTACATAATCTGCTCTGATCAAACTTTGTGCCAATGCATGAAATGCCTCATTTTGATGATTTTTAAGTTTTCAAATGAGCAGCAGCTTCTTTCTGTGCTTCCAACAGGCGTACACTAATACGTTCCTGATCATTTACCGTTCTCATCCTTACCTTTGAAAATTTGATTCCCGCTCCAGCCTGCTAATCTCTTCTGCTAATCTCTTCAACAAGCTTAACAAGTTAACTGGAGACATGAAAGGAGCTGGCTTTCTGCAGCTCCCTTTAAAAACTGCAGGAATTTTGGAAAACCTGACACACCATTCAGGACCACTATTTCCACACTGCACCCACACCTATCCTTACTCCCAAAGGATCATTGAGTGGAGTCCAAGGGCTGGATTTTCATTGTCTGAAGAAATAAAGTCAAGTGCCTCAAAGTGGTGTACAGTTTGACAACAAAAGCCCAGCAACTTACTCCAACATTGGGCCTCTCACAGAGGAACAAACATACGAATTAGAGAAAAGAGATTTCCAAAGACTTTCAGGCTCAGAAATGATTTTTCCTCTTGTCTGTCTTAAATAGAAGACCCTTATCATTAACCTATGTTGCCTTGTTCCAGACTAAACAATCAAAGAAAACACAGAACTGCGGATGCTGAAAATCAGAAACAAGAACAGAGATTGCTGGAGAAACTCAGCAGGTCTGGCAGTAACTGTGGACAGATAGCAAAGTTAATATTTTGGGTCCAATGACTCTTCTTCAGAACTCTCCACAGATGCTGCCAGACCTGCTGAGTTTATCCAGCAATTTCTGTTTTTGTGTCCCATTGTTCTAGTTTCTCCCACAAGATGAAACATTCTTTACGCATCTACCTTATCAAGTCCTCTTGGGATCTTATGCATCATCTCCTATTTCTCAAATAGGAGCCAATGCATATCGACTCAGCTTGTCCAACCTTTCCACATGAGATAGCATTTAACCCCCACCCCCTCAAATCCAAGGTATTAGTCAACTGAACTAAAGCAAAGACATCATTTCTTAAATAAGGAGACCAAAACTATACACAGTACTCCAGATGTGATCTCACCAACATCCTGTACAACTGTAGAAAAAGCCTTATTTTTATATTCTAATCCCTTTGCAGTAAGCAACAATATTCTCTATGCCTTCCTAATTATTTACTGTATCTGTATACTAACTTTGTGAGTCATGTACTAGGACATCCAGATCCCTCTGTAACTCAGAACTCTGCAATCTCTCTCCATTTAAACAATGTGCTGCTTTTCTATTCTTCCCAAAAAAGCAGACAAATTGATAGTTTCCCACATTATAATCCATCCATTAAATTTTTGCCCACGCATTTAACCTTTGCACAGACTATGCACCATAATTGCTACAAAACTCTGAATCAAAGTTTACAATTCCAATACTGGGCCACTAGCTCCCAATACTCACTCACTACTTGTTTAATTTTGGAAATGATAGTTAATTATTCAAATGTGCTGCCTGGAAATATTTAAAATGTAAACCGAACACAAGGTTTTTTTTTAAAAGTCAGTCTTTTCCTTTCTTTCTCCCTTTATATGGATGGTTCAATATCAATTGAAATAATTTTCACTAAGAATAAAGTAACCCTTAACTCTGAGAACTGAATTCATGACCCACTTCCAAACCACATTCTGCATTTGGTTGAAGGTCACCATCGAAAACACAAGCATCTCAAAGAATCACAGAGTCTCTATAATCCAGAAAAAGGCCATTTAGCCCATTGAGTCCACACCAACCCTCTGAACAGCATCCCACCCAGACCCACCACCCCTACCCTATCCCTGTAACCCTGCATTTCCCACAGCCAATCCAACTAACTTGCACACCTCTGGGCTATGGGAGGAAACCCGCACACCCAGAGGAAACCCACAGGGAGAATCTGGAAACTCCACACAGACAGCCATCCGAGGGTGAAACTGAACCCAGATCCCTGGTGCTGAGAGGCAGCAGTGCTAACCATGAGTTACTGTGTCACCCATCATTGTCTTTGAAGCAACACAACATCTTGCATTTGTGTAAACAGAAAGAGGAGGAGTCTACAGCCACAGTACTCTGAAAATGCATCATCCGATCTTGGAAGCTAAGCAGACTCCGGCCTGATTTGTACATGGATGAAAGATTGCTCAGGAATACTAGGAAAGGAGGAGGCTAATAAGCCCCTTGAGGCTCATCAGTAACCTAACTCTGCTGATCTACTATGGGCTCCGTGTTCATTAACACTGCACTGTACTCAACAAAAATCTCTCAATTTCATTTTTTAAATGATCAATTAAATCCTTGCCTCAACAGCTTTTTTGGGAGAGAGATCCAGATTTTCCAATCTCTGCCTCTAACTGACTCGGTTCTAACCACTGCTCCCCACTAGGAAACAATTTCTTGCTCAAACAAATATATACCAGAAACAAAACAGACTGCAAAAGGGTCACTGGACTCAAAACGTTGACTCTGCTTCAGAACTCTCCACAGATGCTGCCAGACCTGCTGAGTTTCTCCAGCACTTTCTGTTTTTGTTAACAATTTCTCCCTATCCACTTTTGAGACTCTTAAAACTTTTGAATAAATTAAAATCACCTTTCACCTAAATATTTTATATTAAATGCCGTGTGTATAAGGAGTTTCAGCATTTTTCACATCAGTAAATCTCCCTGGCTGGCAGATAGTGAGTCAGGGAACAGTTTGACACAAGAGCTAGCTTACCGTGATAGAGAGGGGACAGCCCAGCTACCCAGTTCTGGCTGCTCACTATCATGGCCATGAACTCTCAGCAGCTCCCAGTCACTTCCAGTCCTGTGCAGCTACTAAACACACACCGTGTGCTGTGGGGCCGAGCCACAGCAATAGGTTCATGTGGGTGAGGCACAGGCCCCGAGGCATCCCTGAGAGTTTCCAGTATTGGCTTCCCAGGAAAGTGTGCATTGCAGCACAGCATTGGATTCAGAGAGACTGCGGGAACTGGGTCCTGGATTGTAGACAGAGAGAGAGACAGTAACTCCCACCCTGACCCCTGCCAGGGCACAGCTGCTGCCACTCATTCCCTCAGGGAATTGGGACAGACATTGTGTTCAGAAAGAGCCCTCTCAGTTTGGAATTAGAAACCAAGGAGATACTATGGGCTCAAGGTCATTTTCTTGTCCCTCTCCTGCTGAGTACTGACAACATTGTCTTTTTTATTGCATAAAAATATACTTCATAAGAAATTATCTTTATATACATAAAAGGGGACTAAAATCCTGCAAGATGGCAGCGGAGTGGGGGGCTCATCTGCTCCTGTCTGTACTTTCTTCCTTTTATTATCCTTTTACTTTTGCTCTTTTTCCTTCTTTTTCTTTTATTTAAGCCCGGGTGAAGGAGGAGCCTCCAGCAGGCAATGCCAGGACAAGCCAGACACGGCTCCACCATCCCCCCACCCCACAGACTGGGGTCTCCATAGAGCGAGACTGACTTGTCCCCACCTCCCCCACCCCCCACCGGCCTGGACTCGAATGCTAGGCCACGGTTTCAGGTCCGCAAGCCCAAATGCCTTAAGGAGGAGAAAGGTGATCTCAGGCCGCATCTTCAGGGTATTCCACTGTTCCTTAATCGGCTTTCCCTGAGCCTAGGAGACGTTAACTCAACTGTGATGAACTTTGCCTTAATTTTACTTTTTTATTATTATGTATGGTTTCTGTCATTGATACAGATGCCATGGTGTGGCAAGTTATAACTTTTCACTGTATTTTTCACGTGAAAGTACACATGACAGTAAATTTCTATTCTATTCTATTCTATTCTAAAGCAGTTCTGTACAGTCTTTGCATATCAAGAAAAAAACAAACATTGGAATTTGACATTCCCTGTGGTTGCAAACAAAAAGGGCATTTCCTACTCATGCAGACACTGTTTACATACATTTGAGGCAGAGAAAGGATGTCATATCTGAAGTAACCCTCATTGTACTTTGGCAGAACATTGTTTTACTGAAGGGCTGGGTGATATTCTGGGAGTTGATGGCATTCAGGGTGATGGTGATGTTCAGAAAGTGTTAGACAGTGGGGACGGCCCCAAGACCCTGTTGTGGAACCCCCACCTGCCACAATATTAATAATGACAGGATAGAGTGTAGGATGACATGAATCTGCATAGAGAAGTTGTTTCCCAGCATCACAAGTGGAGCTTGAAACTGGTAGATATTTGTTGAGAGATTGTTGTACAGTCCAAAGTGGACGTTGCCTAACAGATCTTTCGGAGCAATTTAATGTGTGTGTGTTTTTTTAATCAATGAGGGCTCACTAGATTCACTCCTGGGATGAAAGGTTTGACTTGTGTAGAGAGTTCTAGAATGGAATTATATTCTTAGAGTTTAGGAGAATAAAAGATGACCTCATTGAAATATTCTTGGAGGGTTTGAGGTGGTAGATGCTGGGAGGTGGATTTCCCCTGGCTGGACTGCTTGGAGTTTTTTTATTTGAAGGAAATCTTCTAGAATCCTATACCTCACAGAGTTGTCGATGCTTTGATAATGAGTCAATTTAAGATTAATATTTTGGACTTTAATAAAATCAAAGAATAGGAAGTCAGGTTGGAAAGGAGAATTGAGGTTGCTGATTGGTCACAGTCTTAATGAACAGCAGGGCAGGTTTGAGGGGCCAAATGGTATATGCCTACTCCCAAATTGTATGCTCCAATAGAAGGGCATTAAAGGATCTGGAGCAGAGGTGAGCTACAAATTGGCTGCAATCTGAGTGACCTCATTCTGTCTCCACTTATTTATTGTCACTGTGATTAGGGGGTGAGTGTTTGTGGGGTCTGTTGAGGAGGGTGAACCTGGCTGCAGGGAAATGTAATTGCTATCCTTAAAGCCAAAATAAACAGTGGCCAATTCCAGTAGAAATTGATGGATATAACTGACCCTCCAGTACTGTTCGAACAGGAGGTGTTCCTCATGTATTTATCAATATTCATCCCACAACCAACATCACATAATTTCAGCATTGTCAAATTAGTTGTTGTTCCCAACTACACTACTGAAGAAATTAATTAGCTGCAAAGTGCTTTAGGACATATTGAGAGTGTGAAGGATGTGAAATAGATGCAAGTCTGTCTCTTACAAATGAGCGAAGCAGCTCAGTACAGTCACCCCAGTTTTACCTGCTCTGGATGTTTCCAGCCGTCACAGGATCAGAATTTTCCTTCTGCAGCGAGTCCTGTTTATTCCATATCTGGTCCCAGGTGAAGAACCTAAAATGCCAGGGATCATGAAAAGTTAAGACAAGTGTGATCTCCCCCAGTACATAACCCTCACTGTGAGCACCTCCTGAACATAGCCCCAGAGCAAGAAGAGAGTGTTTTCAGAATGAGACTCCATTTACCATAAGGCCATAAGACATAGGAGCTGAACTACACCATTTGGCCCAATGAGTCCGCTCCTACTGAACCTCAATCCCTCCAAACTCAAGACCAACCTAGTGAACCTTCTCTGGAGTGCCTGCAATCCCAGCATATGTTTCCTTAGTAAAGGGGACCAAAACCATTCACAGTATTCCAGCTGTGGTCTAACTGGTGCTTTGTATAGTTTTAGCAAGATTTCCCTATATTTATACAAAATAAAACAAAGAACCGCACATGCTATAAATCTGAAACAAAAACAGAAACTCAGCAGGTTTGGCAGAATCTGTGGAGAGAAAGCAGAGTCAACGTTTTGGGTCTAGTGACCGTTCTTCAGAATTATTAGTAGCTCGGAAAAGCTGGTATATATGCTGAAGCCAGGGATGGGGTGAAATGGATGGATAATGGTGAGCCAGGGATAAAGAACAGCTTCTGATGGGGTCCATTAGTGGATGGCTGTGCTGAAAGCAGCCCTGATCACAACGGGTCCAGGAGTGTGGGGATTGGTAAAGGACACAGAAGGTGCTCAGGCTCTAAAATTATTGAACTCAATATCGAGTCCTGATTCTGGAGGGTCTCCAAATGGAAAATGAGGTGATGTTCTTCCAGCTGATACCGAGCTTCACTGGAGCAGTGCAGCAAGCCTGAGACACAGATGTTGGCCAGGGAACACAGTGGGGTGTGGAAGTGACAGGCAACCGGAAGCTCAAAGTCTTTTTGTGGACAGAATATTGGTGTTCTACAAAGAATTCAACCAGTCTGTGTTTCATCTGCCCAGTGTAGAGGAGACCACATTGTGGGCAGCAAATACACTTGTGTAGATTGAATGAAGTGCAGATAAAGTACTGCTTCACCTGAAAAGTGCGCCTGGGGCATGGGGAAATGAAGAGGCGTTACACTTTCTGTGGTTAAAAGTGGATGTGCCATAGGGCTGTGGGGAGATAATGGGAGTGGAGGAGAAATGGGCCAAGGTGCTCCACAGGGAACCATTCCTACAAAACGTTGACATGGGAGGGGAATATGTATCTGGTGGTGGCATCCTGCTGGAAGTGGCAGAAATGGCAGCTGGTGGTCCTCTGGAACAAATACCAGTGAGGTAGTAAGTGAGGACAAGGAGGAGCCTATCACTATTATGGAAGGAAAGAGGAGTGAGAGCCAAAGGCAGGAAATGGGTCAGATAAGTCTGAGGGCCCTGTCAACCTCAGTGGTGGGGAATCCCCATTGCTGGGGAATCCGCGGTTAAGGAAAGGAATAGACATTTCATAGGGTCTCCTCGGAAGGTGGCATCATCAGAACAGATACAGCAGAGACAGAGAAACCCGCCACTTGCCTTCACAGCTGTTTTATGATCCAAGATCATATTTTGTTGTTGTACTTATCCCATCCCGTACCAACAAAACTTTCCTTTTTGCCCGTCCTTTTGAAAAATCATTTACTTCTGAATATTTTGTTTCTAGCTTTGACCTCCTTCTCACTATATCTCCACAATGGCGATAAGCTTATACCCATTTACCTCTATTTGTGCCATTAATTCATTTATTTTGCTCCGAATACTATATGCATTTATGTAAACAGCCAATAATTTTGCCTTTTTACTAACTTTGCCCCTTTGAGCCTATTGGCTAATAAAGGCAAAATCCTGCAGATGCTGGAAATCTGAAATGGACACAGAGAATGCTGGAGAAACTCAGCAGGTCTGGCAGCATGTGTGGAGAGATAAACAGAGTTAATGTTTGAGTTTGGTCTGACTTCTTCAGCACTCTGACATTCCCCAGCTTTCTCTGTGTTGACCCTGTCTTCTGCTGATTTTCTATGATTGTATGTTCTAGGTACCATTATCTAAATAGCAGCCCCCTGAAATGTACTATATCCTTTGCTTTATAAACCTATGTCTCCCCTCTCACCCAAACCCTCCTCTATTTAGTTTTGAGCTCTCTCTTCAGCCTAGTTATTCAATCTGCCAGGATACTAGTCCTAGCATGGTTCAAGTGAAGCCGGGTCCAGCAGAATAGCTCCCTTCTAACCCAGTCCTGGTGCCAGTGCCCTGCAAACTGAAACCCATTCCACAACAATCTTTGAGCACACATTTAACTCAACCTTATTTACTCTTTGTCTGTTTGCCTGTGGGTCAGGTAGTAATACCATACATGTTCCAATACCGGTGTTCAAATTTACAAGAATATCTTTTCAAAACTTACACATTTTATATAAATAAAGATTAGCCTTTACAATAAAACTGAGGTAGGAGGAGGAAAGCTGGGGACAAATGAAAGATGAGAATTGTAAGCTTTGTGGTTTGCGTACCTTACCCCCAGTGCAGTCAAAATGTTTCACAATAAGAAAGCAGGCCAGAAATCCAGCTCTAGGTATGTAGAAAAGTGAGTTACAGATATAAACAAAATCTATTTTACAGGAACAAATAATTTGAACATTAAATACAAACTTCACAAGACTGCAACGTAGGGCTGAGACAGGGGGTTAGATTGTGGTAGATGGTTATCAGCAAAAAATAAAACAAAAATCAATTCTCAATCTCTAAACTGAACCCATAGAGTGAGTTTAAACAGTTTTACATTTATTTCTAGAAATCTGTCGTTCCATTTGGAACAAGCAGGTTATAGACCTTGTACACTGGGTCCAATTACATCAGTTAATTCTTACAGACCCTCCACACAATACTGAAAGGTTAACCCTAATTGCTGCATTGGAATGCTCCTCTGGCCAGTGGTGGTCATGAGTGTTTCCCCGCAGGTTCTATTATTGAAGGCCTGGTGTGTATTCTTTAATACACAAGGCCCCAGACATTCTCTCAGCTGGACAGAATAGATCTCATTTCAATCAGAACGGAGGAATTCTCCCTGGAGTTATGGGCAATATTTATTCCTCAGCCAACATCACTAAAACAGATCATCTGGTCATTTCCACGTTGCTTTGTAGGATCTTATTTGTGTATAAATTGGCAGATTTTCTTTATATTACAACAGGAGCTCCATTCAAAATCTGAGGCAGTAATTGGTGCCCTTTGTCGCTTGGGGGGCAGTCAGACTGTAAAACATTTTAAAACATTTGGGATGGTGAAAATTCCTACCACAATAGGATTTTAAAAATTCAGGATTACACGTTTCACAAGGAATCTAATTGTTACAATTCCTGAATTGTCTGATTCCTGCAGTGGTTACACGTATCCTGCACAATGTAACAGCAGTGACATAGTGTATCAACCCTGTGTAACACAATGGCTCAGCTGCAGTCCCACACAAGGCAGCATTGACCAACCGCATTGCCCAGATCTGCATGCACTCGGCTGTGTGTTAGCTCAGGTTAGAAGGTGAAAGAGCTGGCTACAGAAATGGCACAAAAATGGCAGAAAAGTTCAGAGAACACTGAATCTATGAACCAGATGACTCAGGCCTTTAGGCCTGCGATACTATCCAGTAGGATCACCGCTTTCATATGAGGAGAGATCGGTTTGACCAGGGCCTGTATTCGCTCATGTTTAGAAAGTGGAAATCTGATTGAAACTTGTAAATTTCTCACAGGGCTGAACAGTCTCGATGCAGCAAGGACATTGTCCTGATTGGGGAGTCTAGTACCTGGCACACAGCCTTAGGTAAAGAAACATTTCTTCACTCAGAGGATGGTCAACCTGTGGAATTTGTTAGCGCAAAAAGCTGTGGAGGTCAGGTCACTGTCTATATTCTAAAAAGAGACAGATACATTTTTAGAGATTGAAGGAGATCAAGGAGATTAGGGAGAAAGCAGGAAAATGGTGCTGAGATCCAGGATCAGCCAACGGTCATCCTGAATAATGGAGCAGGCTTGAAGGGCCGAATGGTTTTACTCCTGCTCCTAGTTTCCATGTTTCTGTAAGACCTTTGAACTCTCTTCCCCAGACAACAGTGGAGCTGGGTCATCAAATAATTTTAAGGCAGACGTAGATAAATTTTTGACAAATACGGGAGCCAGAGATTATTGGGTATTTGAGAATGAGGAGATGAGGTTCCAGTTGGACCAGCTAGGACCTTATGAAATAGCAGTGCAGTGCCAAGGTGTACAATGGCCTACTCCTGTTCCTGCTCATTCCTGTGTCTGCTGGTTGATGGTGGCCAGTACCCACTTGAACACATGCCAATGACAGTCTCATCTTCAGAACAGGACAGAGGTTTTTGTTAAATTGCTGGCCTCCAGGCCTTGTGTATGGGGAGGGTCACTAACTCCAGCCCTCATTTCAACATAACTAACTGAGCGGGCACCATGGTCAGCATGGACCAGTTTGGGCTGAAGGGCCTGATTCCATGCTGTATTGCTGTACTCTATACGCAGCATGAAGGAGCTCAAACGTCTCTATCTGCTTCATCAAAGACCTTTCTTCTCCTTTATAAGGTCAGAAACAGAAATATTCACTCATAACTGTACACATTCAGCACGAAACAATCATTTTTCATCGGGCAGTAAAAGCTGGACAAAATTCAGGCTTGGGCTAAGATGCAACTAACAGTCACAACAACATCATTACTATCACTAACTTCCTCCACAATCATCATCATCAGTCTTACCATTGACCAGAAACTGAACTGGACCATAAATACTGTGCCTTCAAGGTCAGGCTGGGAATACTGTGGCGAGCAACTCACCCTCCTGACTCCCCGCAAAGCCTGTCCACCATCTGCAAGGCACAAGGCAGGAGTGTGATGGAATACTCCCCACTTGCCTGGATGAGTGCAGCTCCAACAACATTCAAGAAGCTTAACACCATCCAGGACAAAGCAGCTCGTTTAATTGGCACCACATCAACTTACCAAGGCACCTTTGTTAGCACCTTCCAAATGCACCAACTAAAATGAAGAAAGGCAGTAGGTAACACGGGAACACCAGCCCCTGCCAGCTCACCCCCCCACAAACCACTCCCTTACCCTGGTTTGGAAATCTATCGCCGTTCCTTCAGTGTCACTGGATCAGAATCCCGGAACTCCGTCCCTCAGGGCACAGACAGAGAGGGTTGTACCTCCAGCGGCTCCAGGAAGGAGCTCTCTCCATCTCCGCCTCCGGAGCAGCGAGGGACGGTCAGCGAGGGCTGGCCCGGCCGGAGTCACTCACAACCCGTGAAATATTAAACATCCCCACCCCCCACACTGCCCCTCTCCTGGGCATTAGTTGCATCCGTGATCTGAATGGTTAGATTTCAGCTTTCTGTTTGGAATCACAGGGAATTTAAATAGATAAATAACTCGGGCTTTTGCACTT
Organism: Rhincodon typus; assembly: GCF_021869965.1. Classification (NCBI taxonomy): domain Eukaryota; kingdom Metazoa; phylum Chordata; class Chondrichthyes; order Orectolobiformes; family Rhincodontidae; genus Rhincodon; species Rhincodon typus. Next base: position 1,153,638 of record NC_063363.1, read on the forward strand.
ACAGTGTCACAGAGAGTCGCTTCAATCCCAGAAGCTGAGGCTTGTGAGGAGCTTCTCCATGAAGGTTTAGCCAGTTCTCAGGGCCCTGCCTCTGTCCCTGTCTCTCTCCCGTAACCTGATCCCGAGCTAAACCCAACGCGGCTCAAACTGCGGCTCCTGCGATGGTAAATAGTCACCAGATCCCAGTGTCAAGTGACCCATTGAAGAAATGAAAGGTCCGGAACGGAATGCGTGGATCCAGCGAGAGGGCAGGTTATCGCCCGGAAAGATAACAGAGCCAGGGGCAGCGAAAGAAGGTGATAACAGTCCGGTCTCCAGCCGCTGAACTGCCACCCCCACCCCCCCCCCCTCCCCCTCCCCCCCCCCCTCCCCTACTCCTTCCCCCTGGCCCCCACAGTGAGATTACTGAAACAGACCCCCCACTCCCTGCTCCCATTCAGAAACAGCTTCAGAAATCCAGGATCCGCACACAGGACGTGGAAACAGAATCGTGACAGAGCGGCGGAGGCTATTCGGCCGGTTATGTCTGTGCTAGTTTTCTGCAAAAACCGTTCACCTTGTGTCACCGTTTCTGCCCCACGGTTTTGCAACTTTTATCCTTTTCAGATAACGACTCAGGTCCCCTTTGGATCCTGCCACTGAACAAGCCTCCACTCACACTCAGGTCATTCCAGACCCGGAGTTCTCGCTGCAGAAAAGAAATATGTCCTCAGTTCTTTATGTCTTCTTGGAAATGGAAACTGGTTCCCCTTGTTGCTGTGGGTGGTTGGGATCTCGGACTCACTCCATGAATATGTGGTAAAGACAGATTCGACCCTAGGAATCAAAATGTCTTTAGGCAATTATCTGCAGAGAAAACCCTTGCAGGGGAGTGGCTGGAGGGAATTGTTCTTAGACAGAGATAGCACGGACACAATGGGCTGAATGGTTTCCTTCTGTGCATCCTATGAATCCACATTCTTACACAGATCCCTAGATTGTGAATCCTTATCCTTAGATTCTGGAAAAGTGCCGGAGGATTGGAAAACTGCCAAAGTAACACATTTATTCAAAAAGGAAGGTGACAGCACTGCTTCATGAGGGGGCTGCCAAATTGATTAGAATTCTTTTAGGAGATTAGAAACAGGATAGATAAAGGAGAAGCACAGGATGAAATATATTTGGATTTTCAGAAGGTGTTTGATAAGGTACACATGTTAGGCTGCACAATAAGAGCCCATGTTCTTGGAAGGAGAATATTTATGTGGCTAACTAATAAAAGACAGAGAGTTGAGTTAGGGAGGACAGTTCAAAATGGCGACCTGCAACTCATGGAGTGCCGCAGGGATCAGTGCTGGGACCAACATTATTACAACATACATTAATGACTTGGACAAGGAAGTGAATGTACTGTAGCCAAGTTTGTGGATGACACAAAAATAGGTGGGAAGGTAAATGGTTTGAGGATGACACAAAGAGTCTGCAGAAAGATATAGACAGGTTAAGTGAATGGGCAATAACTGGGTAATTAAATATAATTTTGGAGATTGTGAGGTTATACACTTTAGTATGAAGAATCAAGGAGCTGAATATTATTTAAATGGAGAAAGACTGCAGCAAGCTGCAGCACAGAAGGACTTGGGAGTCCTTGTGCATAAATCACAAAAAATGCTAGCATCCAAATTCATCAGATATTAGAGAAGGCAAATGGCATGTTTGTCTTTATTTCAAAGGGAATGGAGTATAAAATAGAGATTACACAGTGTGGACCCTTTCTGAAGAAGGGTCTAGGCCCGAAACGTCAGTCTTCCTGCTCCTCTGATGCTGCTTGGCCTGCTGTGTTCATCCAGCTCTACACCTTGTTATCTCTTTAGACACTGTGGAGCTGGAGGAACACAGCAGGCCTGACAGCATCAGAGGAGCAGGAAAGCTGACATTTCGGGTTGGGACCTGTTTCACTCAAACTACACAGGCTACTCATCTGACCACAGCTGGAATACTGTGAACATGTTTGGGCCCCTTATCTAATAAAGATATACTGGCATTGGAAGCAAAGTCAAGAAGGTTCACTTGGCTGATCCTGAAGTGGTTTGTTTATGAGGAAAGGTTGCAGAAATTGTGCCTGTACTGATTGGAATTTAGAAGAATGAGATGAGACTTTATTTAAATATGAAAAATTGACAAGGTAAATATGTTCTTGCCAATTCAGCCTTGAAACTCCATCTCACGACCCACTCCATCATGGACGGCCTCAATGATTGCTCCTGTTGTAGTGTAATGGTCATTGAGTTATTGGGCACTTTGGCCCATCAAGTCTGCACCGACAGTAACTACCACTGAAGGGGTGCCAATCCCAATTTCATTGTATGTTATGATATTTGACATGCTCATCCAAATATTTTTTAAAGGTTGTAAGGTTTCCAGCCTCAACTACCTTCCCAGGCAGTGCATTCCAGATTCCCACCATCTACTGAGTGAAAAAGATTTCTCCCCAAATACCCTGTGAATTTCCTGCCCTTTACCCTAAAACTGTTGCTTTTTGGAGGGTCAGGGTGGACTTGATGGGCCAAATGGCATTTGACCTCTCGCTTTTGACCTCTAACCAAGGTGAACAGCTGCTCTCTATTCATCCTGATCATACCCCTCATAATCCTGTAGACCTCAATCATGTCCCCCCTCAGTCTTCTCTGCTCTAAAGAAAACAATCCAAGCCTATCTAGTCTCTCCTTATAGCTCAGTTTCTTCACCCCAGGCAACATCCTGTTCCCCCTCTAGTGCTAGCACATCCTTCATATAGTGGGGTGACCAGAACTGCACACAGTCCTCCAGTTGTGGCCTGACCAACGCTCTGTACAAATCCAGCATTACCTCCTTGCTCTTATATTCTATGTCACAACTGATGAAGAAAGTGATCTATGTGCCCTCTTAACTATCCTATTCACATGCTCTACCAACTTCAGGGATCTGTGAAAAATTACCCAAAAATCCCTTTGTTCATCTAAGGTACCCAGTGTCCTGCCATTCATTAAATACTCCCTCACCTTGTTTCTTCTTCCAAAGTGCATTACCTCGCACTTATCAGGGTTAAATACCATCTGCTACTGGTCTGCCCATCTGTCCAACCCACCTGTATCTTCCTGTAACCTTCAACCATCTTCTTCACTATTAACCACTCTACTAAACTTGGCAGTGTCTACAAATTTGCTTAACATTTCCCCAACATTTTCAGCCATATCTTTTATGTATATAATAAACAATAAGAGTCCCAGTACTGATCGCAGTGGTACACCACTTGACATCAGTCTCCAGTCACTCAAACAGCTTTTGTGTCCTTTTACTAAGCAGTTTCTGATCCATCTCACCACACATTTCCCTGAATTGCCATGTGCTTTAACGTTCTCAATCAGTCTCCCATGTGGGACCTTGTCAAAAGTTGCTAAAATCCATATAAACTACACCAAGTGAACTTCCATCATCCACAGAGATAGTAGGAACTGCAGATGCTGGAGAATCCGAGACAACAAGGTGCAGGGCTGGATGAACACAGCAGGCCAAGCAGCATCATA
>NC_063363.1:1167182-1191502 GCF_021869965.1 Rhincodon typus
TAGTGGGAAGACCATGGGTGAATGGACATTGGGTCTATGGGTAATTCCAGAAACTCACAAAATGGGTACTAAAATTGCCAGCATTAATGTGTGTACCGTTAAATCTACTACGCAATGTAGTTCCAAGTTGGCTTTCCTGGCCAATGACAAAGCAGACTTCCTGTTTCTGTAGGAATGTCAGATTCTGGACCTTAGCAGCTGAAGGCGATGGTGGAGTTTATGGGCCCATGGGCCTTCGATTTGGTCAGGCAGAAACAATAGCCGTTCCTCCATCAATCTGCTGCAAGGAGGCAACTTCACCATCTCTGAGGTTAAGGAAGTGGTGGGCAGGAGCCTCCTTGTAGCAGACGTTCTGTACAGAAACGTTCCCCTGAGGCTGATTACCGTGTATGCCCTGGTGGTACAGAGGGAGCGGCTGATGGTCCTGTGGGAGCTCTCACTGCTACTGGCAGCGTCCAAGTGGTCATTCTGGGCGGAGACTTCATTTAGATCATCGATGTGGATGGACAGTCCAGAGGGGCTGACAGTGACCTGGACTCCATGTCCAGATTCCTCATGGAAACTGTTAAAGACACCAACTACACAGTGTCTTCAACACCCCTTGCAGATTGAGCGCAGCGTAGATACACCTGGTTGTAGCCAGACAGATCGAACCAATCAAGGATACATTTCCTGTTTATGCCCCCGCACATTCTCGGTCAGATCCACCAATGTCACGCTGGTGCTCTTCTCCAAGCACTGCCTCCTACTGGCCGACTGTCACCTACAGCATGACCAACATGTCAGCAAGGCAACACGGAAGCTGTATGTGAAACTGTTGATCCCAGAAAACATTGAGGAGCTCAAAAGGGATTAGACAGTGAACCATGAGCCTCTCCTCGAGTCTCTGGGGGTCTGGTGGGAAACAGTCAAAGGGAATGTCAACAGGTTCTTCATCCTCAAAGTTGTTCATCACGTGAGAGAGATGGGGAAAACTGTCCAAACTCCAGAAAAGCATACAAGACCTACTCCTGCTGATGATGGGGGTTGCTGTCATGGAGGATCTCCAGAAGGTGAAAAGCCAGCAAGCCTCTCTGTTTTCCTCCAGAGGCCTCTAAGATAACCTTCCGGTCCAGGATCTGCTCTGTGGAGCAGGATGAGACGTGTTCACATTTCTTCTTCCAGAAGGTGCACAGGGAGAGCTCTGTGCTCAGCAGCCTGAAGGAAGAAAATGGCTCAGTAACATCATCTCAGACTGACATGCTGAGGATCAGCAAATCCTTTTATGCAGTCTGTATGACACGGTGCCCACAAACAGTGCAGCCTTCCAGTTGTTCTTACTCTCTATCACAGAGGTCTTAGACGACATTATGCTGTCATCTCGGAATGAGCTGGCTAAAACCCTTGAGTCCTTTAGGAAGAAATAAAACTCCCGGAAGTGATACCTTACCAGCCGGGTTGTACTCGGCTCAGTGGGACGTGATTGGCCAGGACCTGCTGGAGGTATATGACAACATTCTTCTGGCAGGTACCATGAGCAAATCCATGAGGAAAGGTATCATCACCCTCATCTACAAGCGGAAGGTGGGAGGGAGGAAATTAGAAATTAGTGACTAATATCATTGCTGAATGCAGACTACAAAATGCTGTCTAAGGTCATTGCCAACCAGGTCAGGTCTGCCCTGGGATCAGTGATTTACCCTGACCAATCCTGTGCCACACCGGGCAGGATGATCTCTGAGAGCCTCACACTCCTCAGGGATACAATCGCCTACGTGTGGGACAGGGGGGTGGATGCCTGCCTCATCAGCCTGGACCAGGAGAAGGCCTTTGACAGGATATCACACACCTACGTGTGGGACATGCTCTTCAAAATGGGCTTTGGGGAGGGAACCTGCAATTGGATCCGACTGCTCTACACCAACGTAGTCTCAATCAATGAGTGGGACTCAGAAAGCTTCCCAATCCGATCCAGAGTCAGGCCGGGCTGCTCAGTCTCTCCTGCCTTGTTTCTGTGCTGCATTGAGCCCTTTGCTGAGTCCATCAGGAAGTTTGGAACCCAAGAGGGGTGGGGGTGATTGTTCCAGGCAGCGGAGGCCTGAAGGTCAAAGCCTCCCCGTACGTGGATGATGTTGCCATTTTTCTGCTTGAGTCGGCTGTCAGTGCACAGACTCAGGAGCATCTGTCACTAGTTCAAACTGGCCTCGGGGGTGGGGACAAGGTAAATTGAAGCAAGAGCGAGGCCATGTTCTTTAGGAGCTGGGCCGACCTATCCTTCATTCTCTTCACCGTCAGGACAGACTACCTGAAGGTGCTGGGAGTATGGTTCAGGGGGGGCCAGAGGGTGCACAAAATCTTGGGAGGAGCGCATCGCCAAAGTGAAGCAGAAACTGGGTTTTTAGGAGCAGTGCTCCTTCTCCATTGCAGGTAAAAACCTGGGGGTGTGAGGCACTCTCTCTAATAGTAGTACATGGTGTGAGTCTGGCCCATTCCCTGAACCTGTGCCATCTTCCACTTCATCTGGACATCTAAGCTGGACTGTCCACAAGAACACTGTACAAAACTCTGGATAAAGGGAGTAAGAACATACCCAATGCCACCCTCATCCTGATGGCCCCAAATGTGTTTGGCCGTAACAAACTGTGCATACAGCCCCAGTACACAAACATCAAAGATCACTATGTACTGAGGTTCTACCTGTCCCCGTGTCCTGAAGGATGGGACTGGCCTCATTGCTGTGGAACGCTCCAAGATGTCGGACTGTTCTGTATCACCCGTCCTTTGTGGAGAAATTTGCAAAGAAAAACACCTTTGAGCACATTTATCAGGCAGTGATCAGCACATAGCGTCCTTGAGACCCTGAGGGGAGAAGAAGATGGGTGGATCCTGTCATGTTATTCCCTCAGCAGACTGTCAAAGTCATTCAGCAAAATGCCTCATCACCACAACTTTCCAACAGAGACCAAGACATCACTTGGTGGGTGGTGAGAAGGACACTACCTGTAAGACTCTTCATGTGTATCCAATGCACACTGCCTTCGAAGCAGCTGCGGGGGGGGGGGGGGGGGGGTGGTGGTGGTGGTGTGGGGAAGACTGTCACACAGCTCCCGCTGGAATTTGTGTTCGCAAAGGAAATGTGGAGAAAGATGCAGCGGCTTGTCCCGAGCAGCTCCGTGATGCAGGACTGTGCGCTTTGCCAGCTGTGCCCCGGGAGACACACCTAGACAAATATTGACTGTCCCTGGAGCACCATCAACTCAGTGAAGGATGCTGTTTGGTCTGTCTGAAACTTGTGTGTCTTCCAGAGCAAGGAGGTGACCCTGACCGAGTGTTGCAGACTGGCACATTCCATGGCCCAGGACTATGTGCTGAGGGACACACTAAAGCTTGGAGGAGCTGCTGCTGAGGCGCAGTGGTCTGAGGTCTTCATGCTGAAGGTAAATGGGGGTCTGTTCAGTTATCAGTTAATATATATCACTGGACTGTTACTCCAGAGACCCAGATAACATTCTGGGGACCTAGGTTTGAAGCCCACTACAGCAGATGGTGGAATTTGGAATTCAGTAAAAATAAAAAAATCTGGATTTAAGAGTCTAATGATGATGATTGTTGATTGTCAGAGAAACCCATCTGGTTCACTAATGTCCTTTACAGAAAGATACTGCCATCCTTACCAGGTCTGAACTATATGTGACTCCAGACCCACAGCAATGTAGTTGATTCTTAACTGCCCTCTGGGCAATTAGGGATCATCCTGTGAATGAATAAAATATGTAAATATAATCTCATACAAGTGAGAGATGCCTTTGGTCTGTTTGTTGGACAGATTCAAGCTCCAACATGCACTCGTTTCCTCATATGCTACTGTAGAGGACTGAGCTGTGTTTGTGACAATGTATGTAAAAAGACATTTTTATGAATAAAGTATATGTTTTAAATTTAAAAAAAGACCTTTTGACAGTGTGGCATGCCCTCGCGCAGACCCTCCAACAGTGCAGCGCCAAACATCTGACAGCATTCCCTCCATATTGTTCGCTGGGCCCAGGTAATGCCCGCCCCCCCCACCTCTCCCAATCACAGTATCTTGATTGAATCCAACATCACAAAACCTGATCCTTCAAACACTCTATCCTTCTAATGGTCAAGGCCCCTTCCCCATTTCCTGCTTGGATTACAGTTTCCTACCGTTACCTGTGAGCTAGGGGAACCACTGCCAATCCCCACGTTATTGTCTATATTGTGTGCCTGCCATGTGGTGTTATTGGTGCATTGGGACTAATTCCTCTGGCCCCATATTATTGCTTTTCACATCAGCAGAGAGAAAGGATTGGTGAAATATATGGGATTAGAGGGCAACAAATCCCCAGGGCCTATAGGAGGTAGCTGCAGTGACAGGGGATTGTCTTGTGGTTTTCTAAAATTCCTAAATTCTCCTAGTGGATTGGAAGTTAGCCAAGTGATACCATTAGTCAAGAAAGGAGCAACAGGGTTAAGAAGATTTTACAGTAAATAAATTGCAGTTGACAAACATTTTGGAGTTTCTCCAGATTATTTAACAAATGGAGTACATAAAGGGGAGTAAATAAATGTAATATACTTGAATTTCCAAACTGCAAAAACAATGTCATGATAATGACAGTGGACGAGCAATTCTACATGATGGGTTGTGGAATCTGGAATTAAAAGGTCATCTCATTTGAACAGATGTAGCAAGTCAAGACTGGATTTTCATAACGTGGGCCATCTGCAGAATGGTACTCCAACATAATGTCATGTCATGTTACATTCTCCACTCTACCACCAAGCCTGGAGATCAACCCTGGTTCAATGACAAGCGCTTCAGGGCACACCAGGAGTATGAGGCACATGTAAAAGTGTGAAGCTACAAAAACAGAACTATTACACGCCAGACAACATAAGGGGCAAGTGATAGACAGAGCTAAGCGATCACACAACCAACAGATCAGATCTAAGCTCTGCAGTCCTGCCACATCCAGTTGTGAATGGTGGTGGACAATTAAACAACTCACTGGAGGAGGAGGTTCCACAAATATCCTCATCCTCAATGATGGAAGAGCCCAGCACATCAGTGCAACAGATAAGGCTGAAGCATTCACAACCATCTTCAGCCAGAAGTGCTGAGTGGATGATCCATCTCAGCCTCCTCCAGTGGTCCCCAGCATCACAGATGCCAGTCTTCAGCCAATTCAATTCACTCCATGTGATATCAAGAAACAGTTGGGAGCCCTGGATACTGCAAAGGGGATGGGGGAGGATGAGGGGGTGAGGGGAAGTGGTAGAGGAGAAGTGAGGAGAGGTGAAAAGGGAGGAGGGACCACGAGAGGAGTTACAGGATTGTAGAAGAGATGGAAACTGTTAGCGAAGAGAGGAAAATTCTCTACAAAAAAAAAGTCAGACGAGGATCACATTTTTAATTTGAGTAAAGGAAATGAGAAATATTTATTGGATACTTGGTAATTAAAAATTCCACTGCACAGAACTCAGCCTTTATAGGAAATACAGAGCTGATGATCCCAGTACATACAGCTATATATCTCAGCAGCTTAGCATTCTAGTCATTCAACGCTAAAGCACTTGGATTAATTTGTTACTTTGATTTATTCAAGAGTTTGAGTCATAGTTTGGCAGCAAACCCCAGCACAAATACTGGAAGTACAGCTTTGATCAAAAGGGTTCCCAGAGATGCATCTTAGATGACCCCTCTCTCTCTCACTTATCATTCTGCATCATCAAGGAAATTATGGAGAGACTGACTGTTTCTGCAAACTGCAGCTTTTGGTGGCTCTGATCTCCTTTCTAAAGAGCATCTCTGCCAGCTACATCTACCTACTGTACTTAGGGCAGCTGGCATCAGAGCTAGAGAGAGGAGACTGGGAGAGGCTCCTTCATGTGACTTGTAACTCATTGAAACTATACCTTTGCTCAGTGAAGTCGCTGACAGATAATCAGGAAAATAACCCACAAGAAATACAAACAAAGGAGAGACAGTGTGCGGAAAGGGATGGCAGGGAAGATAACGACACAGAACAATCGCTCATTCCATGGGGAAGTTGCCATCATGCCCGTTCTGTTCCAGTTGAAATATTAATTTTGACTTCCACAAGGCAGAGCATCCAGAGCATGAAGGATAGCCAGAGAGAGAAGAAGGATCAGCATTCGGGGACTGTCCAGCACAAGTCCAGGGGCACCACAGGTGGTCACATTACCTGACACATTAACAGAAAGATGAGATGAGAAAATATGACTTTGTATTTGCAACAATACCATTGGTTCCTGCAAAATGACAACACCACTATCCATCACACATAGAATGGCAGAACAGTATTGTAGGGGAGGCCATTTGGTCCATCACATTTCACAATCTCAGTCACACTTCACTTATCCCTCCACATACTGCTGCAATATTTCTCTCCTTTGTGTATTTATCCAAGTCCATTTGAAAGGCTAAAACTGAATCTGTTTCCACCACTAAACTTTAAACACTGGTTGCTTTAAACAGACTGCCCTCATTTTGTCACACTGCTTTTACAAATTACCTCATTCTGCAGTGACGCAATATGAGCTCCTCAGTAGCTGATGCTCTAGAAGAATCCTAAACTGAAATCTCAGTGCAAGTGAATTTATGTTTGACTTTTTCTGTCAACTTTAAAACAACTTCCAGCTCAGGTTTCAAAATAAAAACAGGAAGTGATTAACAGGCTGATAACACAGTGTGGAGCTGAAGGAACACAGCAGGTCAGGCAGCATCAGAGAAGCAGGAAAGTTGATGTTTTGAGTCAGGACCCTTCCTTCATTCACTCTCACTCAATTTACAGTTGCACAGAGTCAAGATCCAACCCTCTTAATTGCCTGTGACTAAGACTGAAAGCTATTTAAAGAAACTCAGAAGTGCAAGTCACAAAGTAAAACTCTCTCTGCACCAGCCCAGCAGATATTCTCAGGACAGCTATAGCATTGGACTAGATACAAAAGTAAAGCTCTTTACACTGTCACCTTTAAACACGCATAGAATCAGTACAGCTCATAAGAACATAATAGGAGTAGAAGGTCATTCAGCTCCAGTTTTGCCCCATTATTTGATTGGATCATGGCTGATCTTCCTCAGGCCTGAACTCAACTTTAGTGAAGCTCCTCATAGCCCTCAATTCCTTGCTATGTCAAAAAAACCTACCTCTGCCCTCTGTAGATAATTTATGTGATCTAGCCTCCTCAAGTGTCTGGGGTTCAGAACTCCAGATGTTCACAACTCCAGATGTTCACTACCTTCTGGGAGAAGAAATTCCTTCACATCTTAGTTTTAAACAAATGTACCCTAATTTTGTAACTATGCGTCCTAGTCAAAGATACATCCACTGGTGGAAACATCTTCTCAACATCTCCCCTGCGAAACCACCTCAAAATCTTGTATCTTTCAATAAGATCACCCCTCATTCTTCTAAACTGTAATGAATAAGGGCCAAGTCTGTCTAGCTGTTGTTGATAAATCAACACTTTCATTCTAGGATAGTAGGAACTGCAGATGCTGGAGAATCCGAGACAACAAGGTGCAGGGCTGGATGAACACAGCAGGCCAAGCAGCATCATAGGAGCAGAGAGGCTGACGTTTCGGGCCTAGACCCTTCTGCTTTCCGGAGGGACAACTCTCTCCGTGACTCCCCCGTCCGCCCCACACTTTCATTCTAGGATCAGCCGAGTGAATCTCCTTTGACCTGCCGCTAATGCCAGTCCATCCTTTCTTAAATACAGGGACCAAAGCTGTCCACAGCCTCAGCAACACCCTGTACAGTTGGAACAAGACTTCCTCATCCATGAACCACAAGAAATTAGCATTCAAGCTCAGTGGCTAATGGAGATGGCAAATCTAATGGACTAAGGAATGGAAGTAAAAACAGATTTTGCCAAAACTGTGCAAGGCACTCATCAGACCCCAGCTGGATTACTGAACTGTATTGGTTCCTTTATTTAAGGAAAGACGTATTAGCATTGCAGACAGTCCAGACAAGGTTCACTAGGCTGATGCTGAGAACGAAGGGACTGTCTCAAGAGAGCTGGAGAAAGTTGGGCCTGCATTTGCTGGGATATAGAAGAAAGAGGGGTGACCTTATTGCAACATACAAGATACTTAAGGGACTTGACAGGGTAGATGTGGAGATGCTTTTCCCTTTGTGGGGGAGTCCAGGATCAGACTGCACTATCTTAGAATAAAGGGTTGCCCATTTAAGACAAATGGGAAGAGGAATTTCTACTCGGAGGATTGTGAATGTGTGAAATTTTTTCAACCAAAGAGAGCTGTCAAAGATGGCTCATTAAGTACATTCAAGGCAGAGAGAGACAGATTTTTAATCAGTCAGGGAATTAAGGGTAATAGGGAAAGACTGGAAAGTGGAGTTGAGAATTCTCAGATCTGCCATGATCAAACTGAATGTTGGAGCTGACTTGGTGAACTCAATGGCCTACTTCTGCTGTTATGAGATATGGTGTTAAAACACCAACCACTTAGCAATAAAGGCCACAGTTCCACTTGCCTTCTTAATTACTTGCTGCACCTCCAAGCCAACTCTGTTTCCAGATCACTCAGCACTGAGTTTGTTGTAATCTTCCCATTTAAAGAATTCTTCACTTTCCTACATTAAACTACACCTGCCAAGTTTTTGCCCACTCACTTAAAGGTCCCATAACCCTGTGCCTTATATCATCTCAACATTCCCTCCCACCTATTTTTGTATTGTACATCGATCAGGGTTAGAGATAGAGTAAAACATCTGCACACTGTCCCCATTAATCACTCCAAGACAGGGAGAGTATGGGTACAGAGAAACAGTAAAGCTACCTTTACTCTTAAAATGGATATAAATGTCCCTCCACTCAAACTGAAAAGTAAGCTCCCTTGATACTGTCCCCATCAAACACTCAAGGACAGGGGCAGCACAGTGTTAGATAAATGGTAAAGTTAAGCAAGGTGATTTCATGTCTGTTAACTATAGCTAATAGAAAAGCTCTTCTTCTAAATATTGTGTATAACAAATGCAACATTTGACATGACTACACCAATAAAGATGCTGGGTGTGAAGTTCACTAATTTTGTCTAGCTGTGAGAAATTTCCTGTGATAGACTTTCAGAGTTACTGGATCTGGTGTTAATATTGTTTGGGACAGCAGGTGATGTCTCTCTAGCCCACAGTGACAACATAAGAATTCTTCTGTCCAAGTGTCCATTCCCTTCTCCATCAGGGAGACGCCATGCACAGGGCCCTTGGATGGGGTGCCACAGGGTTTGGTCCTCAGGCCACAACTACTTACAATCTGTGTCAATTTCTTGGATGTGGGGACAGGAGGTGCTCTAGCGAAATTAGATGACACCAAAATAGGTGGGAAAGTAAGCTGCAATAAAGAAATAAGAAATTTATAAATGGATATGGATAGGTTAGATGAATGGGCCAAAATTTGACAGATGAAGTTTAATGTGTAAAGTGAGAGGTTATCTATTTTGGTCAGAAGAATAGAATGACAACTTATTATCAAAATGGAGAGAAACTTCAGAGTGCTTTAGTGCAGAGGGATCTGGGTGTCCTTATGCATGAATCACAGAATGCTAGTATGTAGGTATAGCAGGTAATATGGAAGGAAAATGGATTTTTTCATATTTATTGAAGGAATAAAGTATAAAAGTAGGAAAGTGTTACTACAACTGTACAAAGCATTAGTTAGACCGCACCTGGAGCTTTACATACAAATTTGGTCCCTTTTTTAAGGGAGGCTGAATGGCCCACTTCCACTCCTAGCTCTCATGACTCCTCATACTGACAATTCCTCATGTGTTAAAGAAGATATTCTTACCATGCTTCACTGAAATTGTTTTATTGGCATTCTTCTTTGTTTCGCTATCAGAGTGAAGATGGCATGTGTATGTACCATCATCAGAATCACTGAATCCAGTCAACATTAGCGTCAAGCAAGTGTCCTTCAAGATTGCTTTTGCACGATCCTTGTAAATGGTAGTTATCGCATTGGTGTGGATTGTGCTTGCGAGCACAAATGTGCTTTTCTCCTTAGAGAGACTCCACTCATACTGGATGGCGTTACTGCCAGTCTTCTTGTAGGCGCAATCAATACGCAAATCATTGGTTTTATTGGTACATGCGTACAAGTCTGTGATTTCCAGGCCCTCTGTCATGGACAACACTGAAAAACAGGAATAAAATGGCCAGTAGTGTTAATAATTTAACATTGCAATTTAAATGCTGATATCTGTGAAGTGTAGGACACCACAATGCTATTAGGGAGGGAGTTCCAGAATGTTTACCCAGTGACACTGATGGAACAACGATGTAGATCCATGTCACATTCAGATAGAAGCTTACAAATGGTGACATTTTCATCTGTCTGGTGCCCTTCTGATTCTAAGTGGGAGAGCATGTGGATTTTGAAGGTGCTATTGAAGCAGAATGAGTTGCTGCAATGCACTTTGTAGATGGCACCCCCTGTACATTGGTGCTGAAGAGACCCAGTGGGATGAAAGTATATAGTGCCAGTCAACAGACTGCTTTGCCCTGGATGGTGTCAAGCTTCTTGAGTGTTGTTGGAGCTGCACCCATCCAGGTAAGTCACACTCCTGACTTGTGCCTTGTAGATGGTGGACAGGCTTTGGTGAGTCAGATGGTGCGTTACTTACTGCAGGTCTCCCAGCCTCTGACCTGCTGTTGTCACCATAGTATCTATATAGCAAGGCAAGTTCAATTTATGGTCAATGATAACTCCCAGAATGTCGATTGTGGGGGATTTTGGGATGATAATGCTATTTAAAATACCAAAAGAAGACAGTTGTACTATGTCTCGGAAATGGTCATTGCCTGAAACTTTATAATTACGTGATGGTTTCAAAGTATCATCACAACTCCCTAGCACAATGACCGAGTGTGAAACACACAAGGTCCATGAATGTTTACTCGGCTGTGATCAAACATTATTGAATAGGCAACTGACAGCAGAGCTGCTGGTTCCATTTACTGGCCCAAATTCTTCCCCTTTCTAAAGTTGGGTCCTGTATGTTAGAGTGAGTTAAGAGAAAAGAAAGATTTGTTTTTAATTTCAGCGATCGCAGCAAAACCTTGCAGCACAGATAATTTTAGGTAGATTTGCTGAATTTTCTGGTTTACCCAGACACACACCCAGAATCTGCATCAGAGTGGAGTGTACAAACTCTGATTGTGTGTGCGTGTGCACATGTGTGCGCGCGTGCTGTGGTCTCCTACCTGCCAGGACCAACACTATCAGCAGCTGGTTCATCTTCAACAAAGGCCAATCGATATCTGTCCACAAGCCAATCACAGCCCCTGTGAAATACACCAAACCCTGTCAGAAACAATGGATAGCGGCTCCATTCCCTCGGTTGCTTCCAGCTTCTCACAGTAGCTTCAGAAAGAGAGAAGACCGTAAAGCTCCCCTTGGGACAAGTGCAGTGAGGGGGATCCAGCCACACCAAACTCTCTTAAATGTTTTCATTAAGTCCCTGACTAGCTCTTCCATGGCTCTTCCCACCTCTCAGTCAGGCTCATGGGTTCAATAACCACTTTAAAAAATTTCAGCACATTAACCAGAGCAGCTTCCAGTGCAATACCGAGAGAGCGTCGCACTGTCGCAGGGTCAGTGTCGAGGGAGCGCCGCACTGTCAGATGAGAAACTATACCAATGCCACAACTTCCCTCTCAAATGGGTGCAGATAAACTTATAGCAATTTGCTTTCGTTTAAAAAAAGGGCGAATTCTCTACAGAAATCAAAGTTAACCTTTTAGGTCTGGTGACCCTTCCACAAAACTGTTTGAAAACAGAACGTTAACTTCGATTTCCCTTCACAGATGCTGCCAAATAGCAACTTCTTTTCCAGCAACTTCTGTTTTTGTTTCTGATTTACAGCATCCGCAGTTCTTTCGGTTTTTATTGAAGAGAATTCTCTGTTGGGTCCAGTATCAGTACCTCATTATTGTTTTGAGTTTAGTTTTGACAATTTGCTGCTGTGTTTCCCATATTACAATGGCGACAACATTTTTCAAGTTGGCATAATTCAATTTAGAACATTTGAAGGTCCATAAGACACTCACGGACTTGGTCTCCACAGCCCTCTGTGGCAATGGGTTCCATAGATTTACTATCCTCTGGCTGAAGAAATTCCTCCTGATCTCAGTTCTAAAGGGTTGCCCCTTAACTCTGAAGCTGTACTGTTGGGTTCTAGTCTCTCCTACTAGTGGAAACAT
Source organism: Rhincodon typus (assembly GCF_021869965.1). Lineage (NCBI taxonomy): Eukaryota > Metazoa > Chordata > Chondrichthyes > Orectolobiformes > Rhincodontidae > Rhincodon > Rhincodon typus. Next base: position 1,179,434 of record NC_063363.1, read on the forward strand.
ATTCTCCATGTCCACTCTATCCAGGCCCCTCAGTATTTGTGGAGAAGCGAAAAATATGTTTCCATTAGTTGGAGAGTAGGATCCAAGGGCACAGCCTCATTCTTCCAACAAGGTGCATAACCTCACTCTTTCCCACACCGTATTTCATCTGCCACTTCTTTCTCTAACTTGCTGGTTATTTCCTCAAAAGAATTCCAACAGATTTTTCAGACATGACCTCTCCTTAACGAAGCCATGCTGACTCAGCTCTATTTTACCGTGCACTTCCAAGTACTCCACAATAATGGACACTAAAATCTTCCCAACAACCGAGGTCAGGCTAACTAGCCAATAGTTTCCTGTCTTCTGCCTCCCTCCTTTCTTAAGTAAGGGCATTCCAATAGCCATTTTCCAGACCCTCCCTGACTCCAATGATTCCTGAAAGATCACCACTACTGCCTCCACATTCTCCTCAGCTATCTCCTTCAGAACTCTGGGGAGTAATCCATCTGCATCTGGGTTATTTATCTACCTTCAAACCTTTCAGCTTGCCTAGCACCTTCTCCTTAGTGATGGCCGCTACACTCACTTCTGCCCCCCTGACTGTCTTGAAATTCTGGTATGTTGCTGGTGTTTTCCACCGTGAAAACTAATGCACAGTACCAATTCAGTTCCTCCTCCATTTCTTTGTTCCCCATTACTACTTCTCCAGCCTCATTTTTCAACCACCCAATGTCCATTCTTGCTGCTCTTTTTTATATACCTAAAGAACTCTTGCAATCTTCTTTTACATTACTAGCTAACTTACCCTCATATTTCATCTTTTCCCACTTATTGATTTCTGGTTGTCCTGTGCTGGTTTTTAAAAGGCTTCCCAACTCTCTGGCTTCCCACTAATCTTCACCACACTGTATACTTTTTCTTTTGCTTTAATACTGTCCCTGACTTCCCTTGTCACCCGCGGTTGCCTCACCCTCCCCTTAGCATGTTTCTTCTTCCTTGCGATGAATTACTGCTGTGCCTCTTGAATAACTCCTACAAGTTCCTGCCATTAGTGTTCTTCCCTGCAGGTTCCTCTTCCAATCAGCTCTGGCCAGCTCCTCCCTCATGTCTTTGTAGTTACCTTTACTCAATTGTAATGTGTTACATCTGGTTCAAGCTTCTCTCTCAGACTGCAGGGTGAATTTTATCATATTATGGTCACTGTCCCTAAAGGTAAGCACTTGGAACCTTTGTAAACTTCAGCATTAAACATATTGGATTCACAAACGTTCCACTTGCTTGTTGCAACATGATTAGAAATCAACATGTAAATAAACTTCAACAGAATTACTAATCTAAAGTGCCATTCCCTTGCAGTTGTTATCTTCAAGACCAGACGACTGATCTTGAACCACCCAAATCATTCTTTCAAAATAGAAGTGACGTGGTGAGTGGGACATCATCAGTTTCTCTTCACTTTTACAAATCGAATTCCCTGACAAAACACGCGTGAACTATTCACCACGGTGCATCACCAGGTTTATTAATTAAACAATTACACAGATTGAACATTGTGCCTGCCTAGGTCTTGTGAATAGGTCAAATGACAGAATTAAAAATTACTCCATTCCAAACTTTGACAAAGTTATCAGTCTCTATGGTGGTCACAACATTACACAGAATCAGAAATACATAGCAAGTTACTGATGGTACATTTCTAAAAAAAAAATTGTTAAAATATTGATTCAGTTCAAAATTACTTAAAGCAAGTCAGAGAGCATGAAAGGACAGGAATTATGGAGAAAATGGAATGTTAATACATTTTGATGGAAGGGCTGTTTATTTTATATTCACTCGTGGGACATGGGCGTTGCTGGCTCAGACAGCATTTATCGCCAATTTTTATTTCCTCAAGGCGGTGCTGGTGAGCTGCCTTCTCAAACCCCTGCAGTGCACATAATCCCCACATACACTACGGTGTAATCATACAATCTGTTGCCCAGTATCTAAATCAATAAAGAGTCAGGGAGGGTCTGGGAAGATTCTGGTTTGTTCAGATATTTCCATCGAAAGAAAAATTACAAATAAATGACTGTAAAAGGAAACATCTGGGACATAAAGAGAGTCCAATTAGACAAGGGACAAGCCTGGAACATTGGAGTAATTTTTAAGTGTTGTCAAATAAAACCACATGGAATTAACAAAAGGTTAATTTCTTTACTTCTGCACAACCCATTTATTTAACATAAGAGCAGGATTAGGTCATTCAGCCCATCGAGTCTCCTCTGCCATTCAATCTGATCGAGGCTGATTATCCATTACAATGACTTCTTTTTCCTACACCATTCCCATATCCCTTTACGTGATTAACTGATTTCTGAATACTAATCCCTACTTTAAACATACTCAATAACTGAGCTTCCATAGTCCGTACAGAATTCTAAAGATTAACAACCCTGAGTAAATTAACATTTCTTTGTCCTTAGTGGTTTCTCCCTTACTTTGTAATAGTGTCCCCTAGATTTACACTCCTCCATCAGGGGAAACATCTTATGTAAATTTACCTTCTTTATTCGTTTGAGTATTTTGTAGATTCAATAAAGATCACTTCTGATTCTTAGAAAACGTAGGGAAGACGTGGTCAGTTTTCCCAATCTCTCAGTATAGGACAGTCCAGTCATCCTGGGAACAAGTCTGGTGAACCTTTGTTATACTCCCTCTACAGTAATAATATTTCTTGAGAAAGGGAGACCAGAATTGCACACAGTGCTCTGGGTGTGTTCTTACTAAGCTCTGATACAATGGAAAGAAGATGTTCACTATTTTTGTACTCAAATCCTCTTTCAATAAAGCCTAACATTCCTTTAGCCTTCCTAATAGCTTACTTCACCTGCACCTTAGCCTTCTAACTTATTCACAGCATATACAAGTCTGTTTTGTACATCTCCACTTTCCTGAAATACTGCTGTATAAAGCTATCCCTTACATGGCCCGTGGTCTCCCCCTCCATACCATTACTGTTTTTTAGGTTTACCCAGTCGATATGCAGATTGAAATCATCCATGATTACTGTATTACATACTTCTCTAATCTCCTGATTAATACCATGCCAAACACTACTATTACAGTTAGTGAATATAAATAACACTTATCAATGTTTGCCCCCTTACTTTGTTCTACCCCATCAAATTCTACATTTGTTTCTTCCAATCTGAGATCCTCCCATCCTAATGCACCAATCCCATCCTTACTATCAGAGCAACACCACTTCCTTTTCCTTTTTGCATGACTTTCCTAAATGTAACATTTTAGAGACTGAAGTTCGTGATTCACCCAGACGGTAAAAAAAATTGGGGGGTGGGTGCTTTGAAACGTTGAACTTTCGCATTTCCTTTCTCATTGGTCTTAATTCACAGCCTTTCCTCAGACAGACAGGGTCAGCGGTAGGTGTCTTTTCCCTAGGAGGGAGGAATTTCAAGACGGGGCGGGGGCACATTTTTAATGTAACAGGAGGGAGATTTAAAAAAAGACATGAAATTTCTTTTTACACAGAGGGTGGTTCGAGTGTGAAATGAACATCATTTCAAATGAAGTGGTTGGTGTGGGTACAGTTACGTTTAAAAGATATTTGCAAAAGTACACGAATAGGAAAGGTTTGGAGGGATATGGATCAGGGGCAGGCCGGTGGGACTGGTTTAGTTTGGGATTATGTTCGGCACGGACTGGTTGGGCCGAAGGGTCTGTTTCCGTGCTGTATCACAGAATGAAGTTGCTGTTGTGGGGAGTGGGCTGACCGTGTGCCAGCCTCCTGCCCGGGACTGAGACACGTCCCTTCAGCCACTCCCGGCCCCGGCATCTCTCCCCAATCCGCCCAAATAACAGTCAGAGCGGAGCCGAAATTCCCCATTCCCTATTCCTGTTCCTCTGTGTCTCCGCAGCTACTGCCTGCTGAGTTCCTCCAGCACTCTGTCCCTCTGTTCACCTCATTATTCTGTTTTCCCCCCTAATTTCTATGTTATTAATCCCGACCCTTTTTTTCCCCAAGCTGTTTTGGTTTAACATCAGTTCTACTTCTCCCTTATTATCACCCCAGTTCTCACCTTCACTCTCTCCGGAATCTTCAGCCTCTGGATGTTTTCAGTGAGTTGCAGTTGGAAGGGTGTGTGTGTATGATAGAGAGAGAGAGACACAGCAGGTTCCTCAATGCGGCATACAGATATCAGCTGACCCTGAGAAACACGCCCCTCCCACCCAGAACCTCAAACCTTTCCCCCTTCAGTCCTTTCAATGTTTGCAATCCGTCGCACTTCCTCACTATTCCCCAATTCCATACACTCCTGCGCTCCTCTCGTTGTTGGGAATCAGTCTGTCCAGCCGGGAATAAAGGGGTTTCCCGGGGGCGGGAGACCCCGAAACACACATAGATCCCTCTGTCCTTGCTGCCTCTCAGGGTGTGGGGGCTGCCCCAAAACTGGGTAAAGATGGAGAGTCTATTTCATTGATACAACAGATGTAGGCGAGTGAGGGACCCAGAAAGAAATAGTTCTTCTGCAATAATTAACAGGATCCAAAGTAAAACAAGTGATGACATGTCTTTGATCTGAATCATTAACTTTGTCTTGTAGAAGCTGCCCTGAGCTGCTCAGCGATTGCAACATTTCCTAAATTTCTTTCTGCTCTGCTTTATCTGCAGGCACACTGCTTTGTAAAGACTTGATATCAGGACACTGTCCAGGACACCATGTTAGAGATCTCAGCCTCTTCGTTACAACTGACAGGTTTCTGCCCCTCAGCTCAATTCCTCACTAAAATGGAGGTACACACTTGGCCCAGAATCTCCCATTGGGAAAGGTTATGACCAGACTCGGGGTAAGAGGTTTGTTCTACATTGTAATACTCCCAGCAACAGAAACTGCTTTACATCAACATTATAGAACAGTGTAATACTGCCTAACTCTGTGACCACCCCCCCCATGCAATTCATGCCTTTATTATCAATTGACACAACTATTCCAACATGCTCCAAGTGCTCTCCCATGTTCTATACTTTGTTACTTTGAGGAAATTTAACTATTCACTGCCTGCACACTAACCTGTACCAAGTAATGATTCTCAATCACTTCACTGATTCCTGGTCAAGCCCAAGCACAGTGAAAAATTTTGTTTTGCATGCAGTACTGGCAGAACATACCGTAAGATCATAGGGTGATTGAACAGAGTGAGGAATACAAAGTTACAGCTGTAAAGAAGGTGCTTAAAGAGCAAGAACAACATTACATTTGAAATTTGAGAGGTCCATTCAAAAGTCTAATAACAGTGGGGAAGAAGCTGTTCTTGAACTTGTTGGTACATGTGTTTAAGCTTCTATATTTTCCACCTGATGGAAGAGGTTGGTAGAAATTGTAACTGGGGTGGGACGGGTCCTTGATAATGTTGGCTGCCTTTCTGAGTCATCAAGAAGTGTGGATGGAGTCAATGGTTGGAAGGTTAGCTTGTGTGATGGACTGGGCTGCGTCAGAATGGATTGGTCAGAATATAAAGAATGGCAGAGAATAACAGATGTTTGTCAGGAGGAAGCACTTAACATATGACAAAAAGCAAGAGATTTTCTCTCTACAAACCTGCTGAGTTTCTCCAGCATTGTCCGTGTTTATTTCAGATTTCCCACATCTGCAGTAGCTTGATTTTATTACTGAGAGTTTCCACAGGTATTTTAAAAGCAAAGCATGAGTAAAAGCAGAGTTGGTTCACTGGAGAATGAGAATGGGAAGGTAATAGTAGATATTAAGGTAATAGAACGTGAAATGAACAATTATTTTACTTCTGTCTTCACCACAAAGTAAAACAAAAGCATTCCATTAGTAGCTGTAAATCAGATGGTAGAAAGGGAAGAGGGACATAGCGCAATTACAATCAGGATGGAATTGATACTGAGCAAAGTGATGGAACTGCAGACTGACAAGTCTCAAGGTTCAAATGGGTCTTAAAATAGATTATTAATGAGGTAGAATATGCATTGGTGATAATTTTATTTTAAAAAAATCCTCAATTCAGGAAAGGTTCCATTGGACTGGAAAGTAGCAAATATAACCCTGTACTTGAGAGGGGAGGGAAACAGGAAACTATAAACCAGATAGCTTGTTAAGAGCAGCACAGTGACTCAGCAGTTAGCAATGTTGCCTCACAGCGCCAGGGTCCTGAGTTTGATTCCAGCCTGGGGTGACTGTCTGTGTGGAGTTTGCACATTCTCCCCGTGTCTGTGTGAATTTCCTCCGGGTGCTCCAGTTTCCTCCCACAGTCCAAACTTGTGCAGGTTAGGGTGGATTGGCCATACTAAATTGCCCCGGAGTGTTCAGGGATATGCAGGTTAGGTGGATTATCTGTGGTAAATGCAGGGTTCAGGGATAGGGTCAGGGGCTGGATCTGGGTGGGATGCTATTTGAATGGTTGGTGCAGACTTGATGAGCTGAATAACCCCTTTCTGCACTCTAGGGATTCTATGAACTGTCAAAAGGAAGGTGTTAAAATCTATTATTAAACAGATTATAGCTGTGCACTTAGGAAATCCCGAGTTAATTGGGAACAGCCAGCATGGTTTCACCAAAGGGAAATCATTTTTAAGCAATTTATTAATGCTGTTTGAAGGAGTAACATGCCTTGTGGATAAAGGGTAGCCTGTGGACATAGCAGACTTGCATTTTCAGAAAGCAATAAATAAGGTGCGGAAAATAAAACTGCCTGGTATAGTTGGTGACTATGAACATGGAGAGAAGATTGGCCGGCTGGCAGAAAACAGAGGGCACATAGGCTGTTTTTGATTGGCAGAATGCATCAAGTGGAGTTCCACAGGGACCTGTGCTGGGGGGGATCAATATATGGTTTGGTTTCTGAGGAAAGCTTGGACAGGTTGGGGTTGGTTTCCACTGAAGTTTAGAAAAGTGAGGGGTGACTTGATAGAAGTATGTAAGATCCTGAATCGTGTTGATAAACTGGATGTGGGTGAATATTTCCTCTTGTAGTCCAGAACTAGGGACATGATTTTAAAAGCAGGGGTCACCTTTTTTGGGACAGAGATGAGCAGAGTTTTTCTCTCTGAGGGTTGTGTGACTTTGGAAGGTAGTGGAGGTGGGACCTTTGAATATTTTTAAGCTAGAAATGAATAGATTCTTGTTCGGCAGGTAATTGAAGGTAATCAGGGGTAGGTAGGAGTATGGAATTCAAAACACACCCAGATCAGCTGTAATTTTATGAATGGCAGAGTAGACTTGAGGGGCTGAATGGTCTACATTTGCTCATGTTTTCTATGATTGTGCATACATTGTTTTTAAATCTCTGCATGATCTTGCCCCTCCTATGTCTGTGATCTTCCTCAGTCTTGTAACCCTCAAAAATATCGGCATCTAGTCCTCAGCTCTTGCACATCCCTAAGTTGATTCCTTCCACCCTCAGCTGCTTTAGCTCCAAACCCTGGAATTCCCTCCTTCAACATCCTTGCACCTTTCCCACTCTCTCCTCCTTTACAACGTTCCTACCTCTTCCACCAAGTTTATTTGATAAAGCTCCTTTGAAGAGCCCTGTGATGCTTTTGTTTGTTAAAAATGCTCTACAAATCATATCTACAAATCTACAATCATATTATGTATGAACATCTATTCTCTGTTGCCCTAGGCTGGCCTTGTAAATCTAAATCACTCTGCACCCATGTGCCCCTTTCTCTCTATTTGTGAAAGCTGCCCACAGACCATCAGGTTGAATAATAGGTAATGATCCCGCTCCTGCTCTCTCCCATTACTGGGCAGTTTAATGGAAGTTGGAAGTTGGGACAGATGAGGAGAAGTGTTTGAGCTCACTCACTTTGAAGCTGCAGATATGTTCAGATATTTTTAACAAAGTTGAGAGACTGAGAGCTATGGAGGAAAGAATGATTAGTGAATATACTTAACAGAATTTTCTAAAAGCTACATACAAAAATATAAATCAAAAATGTTAACTGTCACAAATGGATACTTAGACTATTACATGCATTTTTAAAGAAATCTGGTCTGTTTTTAAAGTAGACATAAGGAGTTGTACAAATTCATTCCCAAAAACCACATGACTTCTCCTGTAGCTTCAACTACAATCAAAAAGCAATTAGCATGTGTTGTCTTAAAAATCAATTGCAAGGTATGAAAGAATACAGAAATGGTGGAAATAGTTTCCCTTGATCTATTTCACCAAATTGCTGTCACTTTAAGCACCTCAATCAGATCATTCTCAATCTCCTGTACTTGAGAAAATTCAAGACTAGTCTACACAATTTGTCCTCACAATGTAATCTTTTATCCCAGGGTTCATCCAGGTGACTTTGTGCTGCACTCCTTTCCAGGGTCCTTCCTGAGATTGCCAGGCCCAGAACTGAGTTCAGTTACTACAGACGGATGAAGACTGTGTTGAACTGAAAGATCATTTCCACCTGTTTGTATTCCAGTCCCTTTAGATTCAGAGGGAAGCGGCTCTCCACATAAAGGGTTGTGAGAATCTATAACTCCCTTGTCCTGACACACAAAACAGTGGCAGCATTAACGTTTGCAATAGAGGCTGTCATATAGCCTCCTCTACATCAGTGAGACCAGGGGGAGGCTTGGAGATCGCTTTGTAGAGCACCTGCGCTCTGTCCGTGACAACACCTTCCGGTCGTGAACCACTCCCACTCCCACTCCCACTCCCACGGTGACATGTCCATCCTGGGCCTCCTCCAGTGTCACAACGACACCACCCGCAAACTGGAGGAGCAGCACCTCATATTCCACCTTGGGAGCCTACAGCCCAATGGCCTAAACGTGGACTTCACCAGTTTCAAAATCTCCCCATGACCAACTCTCCCTCTCATCCCCGCCTCCTTGACCTGCCTACCTGCACTCACCTATCACCATCCCACCTACCTCCCCCAGCCCCACCCCTCCTCTCTCTATTTATTTCACAGCTCCCTTCTCCCTCCTCCTTTTCTGAAGAAGGGTCCTGACCCAAAAAGTCAGCTTTCCTGCTCCTCTGATGCTGCCTGGCCTGCTGTGTTCCTCCAGCTCCACACTGTGTTATCTCTGACTCCAGCATCAGCAGTTCTTACTATCTCTGATTAAAGTTTGCTATTGTGGAGTAACAGCATTTCAATAGGGAGTAAAGGCATTGGAATGCATTTAAACCAACCATCCCTTTGAGGGGTTCCTGCATATGCTGTTGGCATACGTGTATTCTTACAGATGTGACTCTCCATCATGGGAGCTGATGCTGGGATGGCTGCTGCATTACTGCATTTGAGATGAGCTAAAAATAATGATTTACAACAGCAATGTCCAAAAAGATCAGAACAAGATTTAATGGATGGTGAGACAGTCTCAGCAGGAGACTGGATTGCAACTCGAAACCAGATGATGTCAGGAGGAAATGGGATCAATAGAAATCAATCTTAATAAAGAATAACAGAAAGTAGTGTATGCACATCATGTGAAAGATCCTTAATAACAAACACTTGGAGCACTTTGGTGGAGACTGGAGGATGCAAAGAGACTGTCTGCTGAGTCATCAGAGAGCAGGAATCTGTGTGCTAATTATTGTAATGTGAACAATCAATAATTAATCAGTGAGAACATAACCAATCATTACAGCATTAGCTGTAGCTCCACGGGAAGGAATCTTACTTCACAGAAAGCTGTGAATTTACACACTAGCAAAATGGGAGCATTAACATAGTCTCAGTGCAACACTGAGGGGGTGCCACACAATCAGAGAACCAGTACTCAGAGAATGACGCACTATTGGAGGGTCAGTGCTGAGGGAGTGCCACGCTGTCGGAGGGTCAGTGCTGAGAGAGTGCCGCACTGTTGGAGGGTCAGTGCTGAGGGAGTGCCATACTGTCAGAGGGTCGGTACTGAGGGAGCGCCACACTGTTGGAGAGTCAGTGCTCAGGGAGTGCCACACTGTCGGAGGGTCGGTGCTGAGGGAGCGCCGCACTGTCAGAGGGTCAGTGCTGAGGGAGCGCCACACTGTCGGAGGGTCAGTACTGAGGGAGCGCCGCACTGTCGGAGGGTCAGTGCTGAGGGAGCGCCGCACTGTCGGAGGATCAGTGCTGAGGGAGTGGGCACTGTCGGAGGGTCAGTGCTGAGACAGCCACACCATCGGCGGGTCAGTGCTGAGGGAATGTAATACTGTTAGTGGGACTATCTTTTGCACAACTTGCTGAACTGAGGGTCTGAACATGTTTTGTGGAAGATATGAAGACAGGGTTTGTTGGAAAGATTTAGGTGAGAAGTGTCTGTGAACTGTTTAAGGCCAATTAAGCACTTAGTGTTGTGAGGGAGGTGATTTGGCTATCATGTTTGTACTACGTTTTTAAAGGAATAATGCCACGTGTTCCACTCCCCTCTTGATTCTTCAGTGAAAACTGCGTCTTCAATAACAGTAAAATATTCTATTTTAATTGAGATTTTAACCCAATAAGGCTTCATGTTTTGCTTCACAGGAGCGTTACATAATCAATTGTGACATCAAACTACAATTCTGCTATAACACGATAGTTGCGTTCCTGTGCAACATCGCATTATAGAAAATTGTCCTATAGAAATAACAGGCCTATGGAAAAAGTGGGGTTAGGGGCAGACCACCAAAAAAAACCACTCAAAATCGCTCAAAAATCACATAACAGCCTAACACATAGGATAGCACAATTTTTATAAATGTTTAATTCATATCTAATAATGAAATAAAAGTAAATTTAACAATTTACCTTGAAAACATGGGGGAGGAGGTTGTGCTGTACCTCTCACAGAAAGCTCTTGACAACAAAGCCCATGAAATGATCACGTGATACTAGCGCAGAGATTTTTTTTTCCTTTATTCATTCATGGGATGAGGGTGTTACTGGCTAGGCAGCATTTATTGCCCATCCTAAATTGCCCAGAGGGCAGTTTAGAGTCAATCACATTGCTGTGAGTCTGGAGTCACATGTAGGCCAGACCAAGTAAGGATGGCAGTTTCCTTCCCTAAAGGACATTAGTGAACCCGATGAGTTTTTCCCTCAACAATTGACAATGGATTCAGGGTCATCATTAGATTCTTAATTCCAGATATTTATTGAATTTAAATTCTACCCACTGCTGTGGCAGGATTTGAATCCAGGTCTCCAGATCGTTATCTGGGTCTCTGGATTAACAGTCCAGCGATAATACCATTAGGCCATTGCCTCCCCCCTGTTTCAGCACTAACACTGTACATATGCATGACGAAGCCTGTGAAACAATGGTGTGATATTGATGTGTACACCTTCACCCACCAATGGAATCATGTTATAGCCAGCACAAGTTCACATTTTAGAAATAGTGTTCCCCTATTCATCAATCACTCTACAGCCTATTTGCATTGCCAGAACATGCATTACAGCAGAACCGCCTGTACAATGTTAGCACATTAGGATATTCTGAAAACTGTGTATCCTCTTGTTTAGTTGCCAGAAGAATATTGTAATTTCTGGGATATGTTGTTCTTTCAGGCACTTTGTCACTCCCAGTGGATTGTTTGCTGCATGTATCAATCATTGATAACACATCGCTTTGGGTTAAGAAATCAGATGAAGTCAGTTTTGTTTTTTGAGCATTCACAAGGGAACCATCATTAATTATTTGAAAACCAAGGTGTTTAGCTTGGTCAATGGTAAAGATTAGTCATTTACAGATTTGCTTTTTGCAGTTCACCAATCAGAGAACTTTGTGTCAGGAATGAGTCTGATCAGACAGCTCATTCAGTGAGCCAGTACAAGCATGCTGTGCTGAATGGCCTTTTGAGCTGTATCATTCTCTGATTCTTTGGACAGAATGCTTTCCTTATAAACACACAACAAATGGGAGGAAGGGGTGAAGACCCCAGAGGTCTTTCTCTTGGAGAAGTGACAGCAGAAACCATCACATATTCTCTCAGAATGATAAACAGAAAGTGCTGAAGAAACTTAGCAGGTCTGGCAGCACGTGTGAAGAGAGAAACAGAATTTACCATTTTAAGTCTGGTTCATCTCTTGTTCAGGAACCATTTCCACCAGTGAAGAAGCTGAGTGATCAGCAAAACTAGATCATTGATTCA
>NC_063363.1:1201502-1219746 GCF_021869965.1 Rhincodon typus
GCACTGTCGGAGGGTCAGTGCTGAGGGGGTGCCGCACTGTCGGAGGGTCAGTGCTGAGGGAGCACCGCACTGTCAGTGGGTCAGCGCTGAGGGAGTGCCGCACTGTCGGAGGGTCAGTGCTGAGGGAGCGCCACATTGTCGGAGGGTCAGTGCTGAGGGCACGCCGCACTGACGGAGGGTAAGTACTACCCTGTTTGAAAGGTGAAAAGAAACAATAAGTCAAAATTAAAGCAGAAAGGATGGAACCTCAGAAGGTTGGACAGCATCTGATGGGAAAATCTACACGAACATGTCCTGGATTACCATGGCAGCAGAAAGTACAGTCATTGGAAGGTACCAAAACTCTCAGTTTTGGAGCTGGTATAGCAGCTGGAGTTGATAAAGTGTCCTGTGAGGGTGCGGCTTTTGATGAGCATGTTGATGGACGTTAAAGACATATAGGCCAGTATTAGATACATTGAGCATCGTATAGTCCAGTAACAACACTGCGTATTGTATAGCCCCATGACACCCACATTGAGCATCCTATAGCCCAGTGACATACTCGCTGAGCATCATATGGTGTAATCTCAGTGTGCTATATGGCTGCAATTGTTGTGGAGGAAGTGTAACAAAGGTTTCCCAGATTGATGCTTTCATGGCAGGACTGATGTATGAGGAGAGACTGGATCTGTTAGGATTGTATTCACTTGAGTTTAAAGAATGAGGAAGGATCTCATAGAACCCTATAAAATTGTAACATGACCAGACAGGGTAAACACAGGAAGGATGTTCCCAATGTTGTGGGATTCGAGAACCAGGGGCCACAGTTTAAGGACACTGGGTAAACCATTTAGGATTGAGATGAGACATTACTGCACCCAGAGAGTGGGGGGCCTGTGGAATTCTCTGCCACAGAAAGTGGTTGAGGCCAAACGATTGAATGTTTTCAAGGACGAGTTAGAGAGATAATTCTCTGGGCTAAAGGGATCAAAGAACACAGGAGACGGTAGGAACAGGTTGTCGAATACGGCGATTAGCCACGATCATACTGATTGGCAGAACAGGCTTGAATGGCCGAATGACCTGCTCCTGCTGCAATTTCTATGTTTCAATGTAACAAGCGCCAAACATCCTATAGGTCAGCAACACACACACACACACACACATACACACACATACAGTGCATCTTATAGTCTAGAGATACACACCGAGCATTCTATAGGTCTGTAACACACACAAATACACATAAGCACAATGTATCCTACAGCCCAGTAACATATGTCGAGTATCCTATAGACCAGTCACACACACTGAGCATTGTATAGCCCAGTAACACTCATATCCTGCGACATATAGACTGGTAACACTCATGGAGCAGCAAATAGCCTAGTTGTGGTGATTATAACAAGGTCAGCTGAATCAACATCAGAGAATACAAGTTCCCTGATTGGAGCTGTTAATCTGGTCCAATCAGGGAGCCCTGGCTGACAGATAGGATCAGGAGCGTCAGACACCCTGCTCACTCTGAGAGCTGGCTCAGAGGGATTTGGATCCATGTCAAGGACTCTCCAGTGTGAATAAAGGGTGACTTGGTGACAGGATACCGGCCTCTATGCAGTTATTTCACCAATAACACACTATCACCGAGCATCATATATTCCAGTAACACTCACTGGATTAAACACGGTCCTAACAATGTTGTGCAAGATAGTAATGACACTGTGTTTTGAGCTTCGAGGGCGATCAGTGAGTTTCAGGAAGCCTCAAATGACAAACTTAATAAAACAACACAAATGATGGTTCACATTGCATTGCATTTTAAAGCCAATTCATTGTTGCTCTGTGCAATGTTCAGGTGTTTTTAAGGAGCTGATAACATTATCAGATCCATAGCCCAGTTTTTCCAAATCATTACAGCAAAACACACTTACATTTATTCCCAGCGCAAAAAAGATAGGCATTTTAAAACCATTAAATGGATTCAAAAATAAAATTACCATAATCCAGAAAACATTCCAGATATAAACCATCCAGTATACTTTTGCAAAACTCTTCCCTCGGATTTCTAACATATATTGCTGATGTTTAAGTTTTTCCCCACAATATTAACACAAATTGTGGATTTAATAATCTGGAGCACTTTCCCAGAAAAGACTGTGGATGTTGTGAGTAAGTTGAAGATTTTGAAACCGAGCTTGATGGCTTTGCTTTTGCTGGGTAAGGATATCAGAGAATGTGGAGTTGAGATACAGACCACCACAATGTAAACAGACAGGACACAATCTCAGCAAGCTGAATGGCCTCCTCTATTTCCCTGTTCCTAAAGAGAGGGAAGGGTGTGTATTGAGAGATGTCACATTTCACATGCAAGAGTCCTCCAACATTCGGGGAGAAACAGGTCTGAATAATTCCTGCTAGAGTTTTGTAGTTATTAAATATTGACAGTAAATATTGTGCAGATTGGGTTTAGTGTTAGGTATTTTGTGGACAGATGTTTGGAACAGGCTGTCCTGGTTTTGAAGTAGGAACTGTAAGACGGGGTAACACAAGAAAGACTGTAAGAGATTTGAACCACATTTTCCCAACTCATTGAGCTTTGCTCTAGGTCCCAGTTCTGTGTTGATGGCTTACAGTCTTCGATTTCTACTTTTAGAGATGAGTCTGTCTCACTTGCTATTAATGGGCGCATCTCCTGTGCATGCTTTGCATGCTGTAACTGAACCCCTTTCTCCAGCAGGATGGAGAGAGTCTCAGCAGAGAGCAATGAACAATTCATCTCTCGGTTAGAGTTTGACAAAGAATTAACTCTACGTTGGATCCTCCTAGTAACCATAAATCTCATTTTCCACCCAGCCGGAATCTCCACTTCTTTTCACTTGATGGCTATAAGGTTCATAAATCTCATTTGTCACAAAACCACTTGTGGAACAATTGGTGCCAACGTTGTCAAATTCTCTGGAAACATTGTCCAGCTCCTGGCTGGGAGCAGAGGTTCGGAAAGAAATGTTCTTTATGTGAGGTCGGGCTCCAGTTAAATCAGCCTCTGACTGCTTCATGATGACATTGTAAATCTCCAGTTTTGGAGAGTTGCTTCTGACAGATTCCATCCAGAAATTCTGCTCCTTCACGATTGTCTCACACCTCTCCTTCCTCCTGAAGGCAAAAGAATTTCAGTAATGTCAATTCTGAACAACTGTACAACAGCAGCAGGGGTCCAGGGGCCAGGAGAAGGAGGATGTAAGGGGAAAGAGAGAGAGAGCAGGGAAGGAGGTGGAGAAAGAGAGGGGAGGGGGAAAGAGGTGGGGGAGAGGGGCAAATAGAGATGGAAGGGCAAAAAGAGGGAGGGGAGGGAGGAAAAGAGGGAGGGTAAGTCAATACCTCACAAGAAGAAATTATCTGTCACTGCGAGGTTGTCAGTGATTGGTCAGGATTGGTCAGTAATAAGATTAGGATTGGTTGGTGATGGATGAGGATTGGGATTGGCCAGTGCTGGATGGAGATCAGATTTGGTCAGTGATGGATGGGGATTGGTCAGTGTGGGGTCAGTCAGTTGGTGATTGGTCAGGATTGGGGTGGGTGGGGACAGGGTGCGTGATTCAATGTTTCCGAACTCACCTTCTCACAATGAAGCGGAGACAGAAGGTTGCACTGAGCACTACCAGGAGGAGGAGCACTGGGATTGTCGGAATAATAATGTAGAGGATGTTCAGGGCTTTGTCTGAAAGAAATGAAACTCCAGTTACGAAGAAGAAAACTCCAGTCTGAAACCAATTCAATGGGAAGCTGAGTTTCTGAAAAATATACAAATTAAAACTGAATACTGAGGGAGAAAGGACTATCAACATCCTTTCTCCCCCAGCACTGCAACCCCCACCTCCCACTACAGCATAAATACTGTACCCCCATCACTTCACTTCAGCTCTGATGAAGAGTCATCTAGATTTGAAGCATTAGCTTGCTCTCTCTCTTTGGATGCTGCCTGACCTGCTGTGATCTCTAGCACTTTTTGTTGTCAGTTCAGATTCCAACACATGGAGTAATTTGCTCCTACCCAGGGTCTTTCTGCTCTACAACACTGCCAAGGCCCTACTTTTAATTGTATAAGTCTTGCCTTTTGTTTATTTTACCCAAATGCAATACTTTGTCTTTATCCAAATTAAACACCATCTGCCACTTCTCAGCCCATTGAAACGATACTCCTGGATATTCTTCTTCACTCTCCACTATACCATCAATTTTGGCATCATCCACCAACTGACTAACCATGCCTGCTGTATTTTCATCCAAATCATTTATATAAATGACAAGCAAAAGAGGATTCAGCACCGATCCCTGTCGAACACCACTGGTCACAGGCCTCCCGTCATAAAAACGGAGCTCCACCATTACTCTCTGTCTTTTGCCATTAAACCAGTTCTGTATCCAATTGGCAAGGTCACACTGAATCCCATGTGATCTAACTTTACTAATTAGTCTACCATATGGAACTTTGTCAAAGGCTTTACTAAAGTCCAAGTAAACAATATCTACTACATTGCACTTGTCGAAGCTTCTTTGTTACTTCTTCAAAAAGATTAATCAAGTTTGTGAGACACAATTTCCCTCACACAAAACCATGTTAACTATCTCTGATCATTCCTTGCCTCTCCAAATGCATATAAATTCTATCTTTCAGAATCACTTCTAACAATTTACCCACCACCGAAGTCAGGCTAACAGATCTATAGTTCCCAGGCTTCTCTTTATATCCGTTTTAAACAAAGGCACAATGTTAGCTACTCTCCAGTCATTCGGCACCTCATGTGTAGTTATAGATGATACAAATATTTCTGTAAAGGGTCCCTCAATTTCCTCCCTAAAATGCCAGAATGTCCTGAGATCAGGTTCTGGGCATTTATTCACCTTTATATTTTCTAAGACCGCAAACACGTCCTCTTCTGTAATGTGAACTGTTTTCAAAACATCAAAAAATGTTTTTAAATGTTGTAATTGTACCTGCCTCCACCACATCCTTGGCAGCTCATTCCATAAACACACCACGTTCTGCATGAATACTTATCCCTCAGGTACTTTTAAAATTGTTCCCTCTCATCTTAAACCTATGCCCTTTATTATTGGATGCCCCTACCCCAGTAAAAAGACATTGACTGTTCACCCTATCCATGCCCTTTTATAAGGTACCCCTCAGCTAGGGAAAATAGCCCCAGCCTATTCAACTCTCCCTATAACTCAAACTTTCCAACCCTGGCAACATCCTTGTAAACCTTTTCTGTACCTTTCAAGTTTAACATCTTTCCTATAGCAGTGAGACCAGAATCAAATGCAGTATTTCAAAAGTGGCCTAACCAATGTCCTGTACGGCTCTAATATGACAACATACTCAATGCACTGACCAATGAAGGCAATCACGCCAAACACCTTTTTCAACCACCCTGTCTACCTGTGACTCCACCCTCAGGGAACTATGGACATGCACTACTAGGTCTCTGTTTGGCAACACTGCCCAGAGCCTTACCATGAAGTCTATAAGTCCTGCCCTGATTTGCCTTTCTATTTATGGAAATTAAACTCCGTCTGCCACTTCTCGGCCCATTGGCCCATCTGATCAAGGTCTCATTGTACTCTGAGGTAACCATCTTCACTGTCCATTACACCTACAATTTTGGTGTCATCTGCAAACTTACTAATCATACCTCCTGTGTTCACATCCAAATCATTTATATAAATGACAAAAAGCAGTGGACCCAGCAATGATCCTTGTGGCACACCACTGGTCACAGGCCTCCAGTCTGAAAAGCAAGCCTCCACCACCATCTTCTGTCTCCAACCTTTGAGCCAATTTTGAGGTTGGTGAACTTCAGGAGAGGTCCTGAAACATCTTTGAAACTGGCTTCAATGGTTGAGGAGAGGAAAATATATCATCGTGGAAATGTGTGTGCATTTAGCATACATCATTTCCTGGTATTCAATCAGAACTGTTACTGTAACAGCTGTGGGCAGCAATAGAACCACAGAATCAGAAATTAGCCTCTTCCATTTTGAGCAACAGCAGCTAGTTCTTTAGAAACCAAAATAATTCTTACTCCAGTACATCAATCACTTCATCGGTGCTGCTTCCCTCTGTCATCCAGCATTTAAAAGGTTTATCAATTTCATTTCCAATCTCCACCCTACTCTCACCTGACTGTTCCATCTCTGACTCCTGCCTTCCCTTCCTCGGCACTTCCATTTTCATTTTTGGGGCTAGACTGGCCACCAATATCCACTAAAAAGCCCCTGACCCCACAATTACCTATCATTCCTCACACCCTGCTTCTATTCCATTCTCCCAGATCCTCTGTCTCCATCGAATCTGTTCTGATGATGCTAATTTCGACAAGGGACCCACCAAAATGCCCAACTTCATCCTCAACCGAGGATTCCCAGCTCCTTGGTTGACAGAGCCCTCAATTAGGTCTGACCCATTTCCCGCACTTCTGCCCTCAGCCCATCTCTTCCTTCCCACAACAGCAATAGAGTTCCCCTCACCCTCACCTACCATCCCACCAGCATCCACATCCAGAGAATCATTAGCCACTGTTTCTGCCACATCCAGCAGGATGCCACTACCAGACACATATTCCCCTCCCCTCCCTTGTCAGCCTTCTGCAAGGACTGTTCCCTCTTGGACACCCTGGTCCACTCCTCCTTCACCTCCAATACCCCCCACGCCCCCATGGCACCTTCCCCCGCAACCACAGAGGGTGTAACACCTACCTGTTTACCTCCTTTCTACTATCCAAAGGCCAAAACATGCCTTCCAGGTGAAGCAGCGCTTTACCTGCATTTCACACAATCTAGTCTACGCATTCACTACTCACAATGTGCTCTCCTCTACACTGGGGAAACCAAGCATAGACTGGGTGACCACTTTGCAGGATACCTATATTCTTTCTGCATAAAAGACCATGAGCTTCCTGTTAGCACCCTGTTCCCTGGCCAACATCTCTGTCTCAGGTTTGGTGCAGTGTTCCAGCAAAGCTCAGTGCAAACTGGGAGAACAGCACCTCATTTTCCGCCTGGGGACCCTGCAGCCTCCAACTCAACAATGTAGGACTTGAGGCACCTTCACCCATGTCCTTACCCCCAAACCTACACACCACGCTTTATCGTCACCGCAACCACATCACATTGTCAGCTCCTGATAGGCCCCAATAGCAACTATTCATTCTCCAAGGTGCACCTTTATGCATTCCTTTGTCAGTCCAACTGTTTTTCTCTTTGGGCTCTATCTCCAACTATGGTTTACTCCTCACCCCATACCCCTAGCTTCTGTATAAAAACCATCCTTTTCCCCCACTGCCATCAGTTCTGAGGAAGGGTCACTGAACCCAAAATGTTAACTCTGTTTCTCTCCACAGATGCTGCCAGACCTGCTGAGTTTTTCCAGCAATTTCTGTTTTTGTTTCTGATTTCCAGCATCCACAGCTCTTTTGGACTTTTTTAACAAATTTGTCATGTTTGTTATAGGATTGTGATATCACTGATTGAAGCAGCATTTATTATCCAGCCCTAATTACCTTAGAGAAGGTGGTGATGAGTTACCTTTTTGAATTATGGCAGTCCTTGCGTGGTAATTACGCCCACAATGTCCTGGGTGGGTTGCGGGGTGTGATGGTGGGAGGAGAATTCCAGGATTTTGACCCAGTGACAGTGAAGGAACAGCGATATATTTCCAAGTCAGGATGGTGAGTGGCTTGGAGGGGAACTTCAGGGGGTGGTGTTGCATCCATCCAGGCAAATGGGGAGTATTCCATCACAATCCTGATTTGTGCCTTGTGGATTTGGAGTGTTACTTGCTGCAGAATTTCTAATCTCTGGCCTGAACTCTTCTAGCCACTGTATTTATATGACTGGTCCAGTTCAGCCTCTGATCAATGATAACTCCCAGGATCTTGATTGCATTTGTGCAGCATGAATGTTACTTGGCACTTTTCATCTCAAGCCTCGATATTGTCCAGGTCTAACTGCATTTGGACAGGGACTGCTTCAGTAACTGAGGAGTCACAAATGGTGCTGAACGTTGAGCAGTCATGAGCGAACATCCCCACTTCTAACCTTATGATGAAGAGATTTAATGCAAGAATAGGAAGGCTATGTCTCAATTACACAGAGCATTGATGAGACCACATCTGGAATACTGTTTACAGCACTGGTCACCTGTACTTACAGAAGGATGTTTATGCATTGGCAGCAGTTCAGTGAGCTTTACTAGACTAATCGCTGGAATGAGCAGATTGCCTAATGAGGAAAGCCTGTATCCTCTGGAGTTTAGAAGCGACACAGGTGACTTAATTGAAACATATAAGATCATGAGGGGATTTAACCACGCAGATGTGAAAAAGATGTTTCCTCTTGTTGGGGAATCTAGAACTAGGGGTCACTGTTTAAAAATAAGTGGGTGCCCATTTAAGACAGAGATAAGGAAGTATTTTTTCTCCAGAGGAATATCAGTCTTTGGAATTCCCTTCCTCAAAAGATAGTGGATACAGATTCTTTAGATATTTTTAAGGAAGGTGGAGAATGAATCCTTAGCACAAAGGGGGTGAATGTGGAGCTGTGGTTAAAATCAGATCAGCCATGACCTTATTAAATGGCAGAACAGGCTGGAAGGGCTGAGTGGTCTCCTTGGTTGTATGAAGGTGTTGTCTCTTACCTTCTTCCGAGCTGTTCCCATCAATGGGAGTTGGTGTTGACCCTGGAGTTAAGGAATCTTGAACTGTGAGCAAAACAAAGAGACTTGATCAGGGCAGAGGCGAGCAGCTGGCTGAACAACCTGTCATCTTTAGCCCAGCTCCAGGCCTTTCCCCTTCTTTGCACTCCCCATTCCTAAACACGACTCTTCCACCGTCCCCCCAATAAACCACACCTCTTCCAAACCCATTCCACAGTCTCCAGACACCTCACTTCCAGCCCAACACACTCCCAATCCCATTCCCAATCCCAATCTCCAACACTAAACCCAACTCAATCTGGCTCTCACCACCACCCCCCCCTCATTCCCACTCCCTGTCCCACCCTCACAACTCCTGCCTCTCATTCCCACTCCTCATGGAGCCATGTTGTGCAATTCCAAGCCACAGTTTTGGAATTTATTTGAGGGTGAGGGATTGGACTGGGGTCAAAGGTCGCTATTCACCTGAACAAATTCATTGGAGAGCTGACCTGGAGCATACTTGCAGATGAAGTTGTTCTTCATGTTGCATCGATCATCGTTCCATTGGTAAAGATAGGGGCCTCCCATTCCTGAGGAAGCAGACGGTTGGTGATACATCACCACACACCCCTCACTACCACACGATGGCTCATCCACATACCAGTTGCTGAAAGAGATAAGAAACACCAAATCCTATTACTTGGCAACGAGTAACCCAGCAACAGGTTACCTGGTAACCCAGCAACTGGTAACTCAGTAACCTAGCAATGGCACAGCCTAACATCCCAGCATCACAGTCACATGGAAACCCATCAGCAACAAGAACTGGGGATGGCCTCAGTTTGTTGATTAACCCCAACTGGGGGTTTCTAAGCCCTCTATTCCCTGGTGCTCATTTCCAGAAGAGGGGAGTTCCAGATTCTCTTGTGTCTTGCCTGGGCTTTGGCTAACATGGTTTAGTTTCGCAGAGTTGTGCCTGAGTTGGATTCAGTGAACAGAAAAAATACTGGGAAAATAGTGGTGAGAGATTCTCACAGTCTGTGAGAACTGGGGTTTTGGGGCAACATCAGCTTTCCAGAACAAACAGGAGTGGGTAACGAATGAGCCTGTCACCCAGGACACTGCCACTGGAGGTTACATAATCTCAGCTGGAACCCAGCGGGTCAGCGACTGGGATCAGAAGGAATGAAGAAGTGTCAGCTGCTGCTCCTAACCACCAGGCCAGAGTTACATACCGAAACTCAGCATCACTGCCATCAATCCACTCATAGAGGCCAGGGCATTCTGTAGCACTATTGTTCCCATTCTCTTTCTGCCAGAGTCCAATCCAGAAATCACCATCGCCTGCGGACAAGCTTTCGATCAACTTTTCCACAAATCGTTGCTCATTCGCCGTCTCAATGCTCAAGAGGTTCCCCCCATCACGCTGGCACTCGCTCTGTGCCTCTTCAAACCTGAGCCTCAGTGAGGTGTCCTGGAAATAGGCGATTTGATAACAGGGGCGCTCGACTCCCCTGCGGCACACGTTCTCACCTAGCATTGGTTGACAGGGGGGATTAAAGCACAACAAAAACATGGTTAGTAGGTTTGTGGATGACACCAAGTTTGGTGGTAGAATGGACAGTGAAGATGGTATTCTAAGATTACAAAGAATTCTTGATCAATTGTGTCAATAAGCTGAAGAGTGGCAGGTGGAGTTTAATTTGGATACGTGTGAGGTATTGCATTTTGGCCAAATAAACAAAGGCAAGACTTATACATTTAATATAGAGCCTTGGGTAGTGTTGTAATCAGAGAGACCTGGGGGTTCAGGTACATAATTCTTTGCATCAGATATAGACAGGATGGAGAAGAAGGTGATTAGCATGCTTGCTTTCATTGCTCAGGTCCTTGAGTATGGGAGTTGGGATGTTATGTTGAGGTTGTACAAGATGTTGGTGACGCTTCTTCTGGAGTACTGTGTCCAGTTCTGGTCGCCCTGTTATTGGAAGTATATTATTAAACTGGAGAGGTTCCTGAAGAGATTTATCAGGATTTTGCCAGGAATGGAGGGTTTGAGTTATAAGGAGGGGCTAGATAGGCTGCGATTTTTTTCACTGGAGCATAGGAGGTTGAGGGATGTCCTTATAGATGTTTATAAAACCATGAGGGGTATAGATAAGGTGAACAGTAGGTGTCTTTTCCCTAGGGTGGGGAATTTTAAGACTAGGGGGCATATTTTTTAAGGTGAGAGGAGAAAGATTTAAAAAAGACATGAGGGTTAATTTTATTAGACAGAGTGTGGTTTGTGTGTGGAAAGAACTGCCAGAGGAAATGATGGATGTGGGTACAGTTACAACATTTAAAAGACATTTTGATAAGTACATGAATAGGAAATGTTTGGAGGGATATGGGCCAGGAGCAGGTAGATGGGACTGGTTTAGTTTGGGATTATGTTCAATATGGACTGGTTGGACCAAAGGGTCTGTTTCTATGCTGTATGACTCTGTGATGCCATGACTCAACCAATAGTAGAGTAATTAATTCAGAGAGGTAAACAAACCAGAATTGGAGGACACAAAGATCTCAAAGGCTTCTGAGGCTAGAGGAAGTCACAGAGATTGAGGGGGTTGGGGGAAGGCCATGGGGATGCTGAGATTTGTGAAGTCAAGGCATTGACAGCTCAGAGGCAATGTCAGACAGGTCAAGCAGGTGAAAGTTAGGACAGAAGCGGCAGAGTTTTGGTTGATTTCCATTTTCAATGAATGTAATATAGGAAGTGTAACTCATGCTTCCAGGACAGACACAGCACAGTGTTAGATACAGAGTAAAGCTCCCCTACACAGACTCCGTCAAACACTTTGAAAGGGTGTAGAAAAGATTTACAAGTATGTTTCCAGGGTTGGAGGGTTTGAGCTATAGGAAGAGGCTGAATAGGCTGGGGCTATTTTTCTGGAGCATTAGAGGCTGAGGGGTGACTTTATAAAATCATGAGGGGCATGGATAGGTTGAATAGCCAAGGTCTTTTTCCCAGGGTAGGGGTGGCCCAAAACTAGATGGCATAGGTTTGAGGTGAGAGGGGAAAGATTTAAAAGAAACCTAAGGGGAAGCTTTTTCACACAGAGGGTGATGCGTGTATACAATGAGCTGCCAGAGGAAGTGGTGGAGGCTGGTACAATTACAACATTTAAAAGGCATCTGGATGGGTACATGAATAGAAAGGGTTTAGGGGGATAAGGGCCAAATGCTTGCAAAGAGACTAGATTAATTTAGGATATCTGGTCGGCACGGACAAGTTGGACTGAAGGTCTGTTTCTGTAGTGTACAACTCCATGATTCTATGAATCCCAGGACAGGGACAGAATGGGTTTAGGTTCAGAGTAATGTTCCCTCTACACTATCCTTATCAAACGCTCCCAAGACAAGGACAGCACAGAGCTAGATACAGGGAAAGAGTGTAAGTCTTCCTGAATAGGTTTATTTTTGTAGATTCTTCACTAATCAATCATTTTCCATCAGCGGCATTTGGAATCTTGTTTGGATAGTTTGCTTTTAGGGGAACCCTGGTATGTCAATTACTATTTTAATTGTTTTAGAATGTTCAGTTGTGTTTTGAAAGTCTATGAATATTTGCGTAAATGCCTTTATAGCACCTGCCATATAGTCTAGATGTAGCAGGACATCCAATCTGTCTCATTAAAGCTTTGATGGTCAACTGACTGCTGAATGGAATAGATGCTTTGTACTTCAGATGTACAATAGTTAATCCCACACAGGCAGCATCCTTACCATTTAATCGTATGCACCAACCCTGTTTCCATAATGCTCTAGGTCTCTTTTATTTCACCACCACTCTTTTACCCATTCTTTCATGTCTTGTCTCCTTCATGTCTCCACTGCTCAGCCTCTCCTACCACTCTATCCTAAATCTCCCACAAATCAACTTTTTAATGACCACTTGTTTCTGACCTCTTCAATTACTGGAACAGTCAGTTTCTATCTCACCTGCCCAACCTTTCAGAATGTGCAGTACTATAACAAATTGATGTTAATCTAATCTGTCCTAGTGAAAAAGGCTTTGTCTTTGTGTTTTCTCACACCAGGCAACAATCTGATGATCTGAGGTTTTCCCTCTCTAAAGCCTGTTGGTAGTGGAATGTCTTTTTTAAATAAATAACTGCACTTTTGAGACGCTAAAAACAAAATTAGCCAACTAAACAGCATGCTGGGAAGGGAACCAAGATGGTAAACCAGGAAGCTTGCAGAATTCCATGCCAAATTGGATCAGGCTAGACAGATATGCAAGCCATTTACCTTGATCAACTTTATTGAATTGGTGTTGATGAGACAATGCTGCAAAGTTTCAGATGGAACAATAGTTTGGAGTTTCAGGAGAACTGTATTTGAGACAATCCAGCTCCTAGGATCAGCTCAATCAATGAGGAAGTTACAATATCCAACACTGCCTCTTGTAACACCCTCACTGGGACAGAAACCCATTCACATGGACTAACTGAACTATGTGAATCACATTCCTGCATCAAACTGCAGTAACCACAAAGGGGGAATCTGCGTGTAGGTCACCATTACGACACGGTAAACGACGGTAAGCCACTATATTTGGGGATGGCCAGGAGAACTGTGTTTAAAAGGCCCACTCGAATCAGAGGGGGCTTACAGACCAGAGACAAAGAGAGCAGAATGAGCAGGAACCTTGGGAACGAGAGGAAGAGTCTCAGCTTCAGTTTGAACAGCTGTAATCAGGGTAGTATAAACCTCTTTACCAACTTCCCCTTCCAAAGCAGACTTTAAACCATTGTGAGAACATAGTCATTTAAGAACGGTAAGGTTATTTGGGAAATTAGAGGGAAAGACAGGTTTCATAGAATTGCATATCTTCTGTTTCAATGATAATAAACCACATCCCACAGTAAACCACATCTCATTATTACTGTAAAATGAGTTCCAGTAAGTGAGCGAGTAAATCTAATCCAAGTGAAAATGGTGCTTAAATGGTGCTTAAACAGCTTTGATGTCCTTCCTGTAATGTGGACCCCAAACCTGCTCATAGTCTTCCAAATGTGACCTTACAAACTTTTTACGTAAATTCATCATTATGTATTTTTATCCTGTACCTCACTATATAGCTCACATTCCATTGTATATAAATGTGGAACATGCTTAATGCTTTAGGAATCGGATCTCAAATCGCTCTGTCCTTCCACAGTCCTAGCTGTCCCTACTCCTTACTTGGTGGCAGAGAACTTGAACATTGCTGGGTAAAAGAGGGAATTTTTTCCCTCTTATTCTCATCCAGTTGTGCAATCCAGAGCTTGCTAATCAAGACACGAATAACCAATTTAAGGGAATTGAGCTATCCAATTTAAGAAAATCAGTTGAGCTCATTCATGGTTGCTAGAAGTGAGAGGCATTCACATGCATAGGACTGTTCACATGAAAGAACCCATTCCCAGAAACAAAAGCTACTTGAATTACATGGGAGCACAGGAGCCAACAGGTCCCTCTCATTTTCTCCATGGCAATGCCTTGACCTTCAGCAGCATCTCTGCCTCTATTTTAAGGAATTTCCTCAACTTATTTCATTTTGACTAAAATTACCCTGAGGAAGGGTCACCGGACCCGAAACGTTAACTCTGATTTTCTCTTCACAGATGCTGCCAGACCTGCTGAGCTTTTTCAACAACTTCTGTTTTTGTTCAGGAACTAGGGAATGTAGATTGCAGGTAGCTGTTTGAGGATAAATCCACATGTGGCACATGGGAATATTTTAAAGGCCAGTTAATTAGAGTTCAGGACCAACATGCTCCTGTTAAAATGAAGGATAAGGATGCCAAGATTCAGGAACCTTGGATGACAAGAGAAATTGAGAGCTTAGTCAAAAGAAGAAAGGAAGCATATACAAGGTTTATGAAGACAGACAGAGCCCTTGAAGAATGCAAAGAAAGCAAGAGAGAATTTAAACAAGGAATTAGGCTGGCTAAAAGGGGCCATGAAATGTCTTTGGCAAACAGGATTAAGAAAAATCCCAAAGCATTTTATCCATATAGAAGGAACTAGAGAGTAGCCAGCAGAAAGGTTATGTCCACTTGAGGACAAAGGCGGGAATTTATGCTTGGAGCCAGAGAAAGTGTGTGGGGTCCCTAACAAATACTATGCATCAGTATTCTCAAAGGAGAAAAACACAGTGAATTATAAATCTTTGGAGGGCACTGTTGATATTCTAGGGCATGTCAATATAAAAAAGAGATGTTGAGTGTTTTGAAAAGCATTAAGGTAGACAAATCCCAGGTCAAAGAACAAAGAACAACACAGCACAGGAACAGGCCCTTCGGCCCTCCAAGCCTGCGCTGACACATTTTGCCCTTCCATACCAAAACTGTCTTCACTTACAGGGGTCACATCCCTCTATTCCCTTCCTAGTCATAAGTTCAGCCAGGTGTCCCTTCAATGCTGCTATTGTGTTTGCTTCCGTCACTTCTTCTAGCAATGTGAACTAGGCACTCACCACCCTTTGTTTGAAAAACCTGCCTTGCACATCTCTTTTAAACTTCTCCCCTCACTCTCCTTTGTTCCAGTGAAAACAAACCCAGTCTATCCAACCTTTCTTCATAGGTAAAATTCCTTATACCTGGCAACATCCTGGTAAACCTTTTCTGGAGCCTCTCCAAAGCATTCACATCCTTCTGGTAGTGTGGTGACCAGAACTGTACGCAGTATTCCAAGTGTGGCCAAACTAAAGTTCTATAAAGCTGCAGCAAAACTTGTCCATCCTTATACTCAATGCCCTTTCCAATGAAGACAAGCATGCCATAAGCCTTTATTACTACCTTACCTATATGCACTGCCACCTTCAGTGATCTGTGGACCTGCACACTCAAATCCCTCTGTATATCAATACTCCTAAGGTTTCTGCCATTCACTGTATAATTTCCACCTGCCCTTGACCTTCCAAAATATATCACCTCACATTAAACTCCATCTGCCATTTTTCTGCACATATCTCCAACTGATCTATGTCCTTCTGTATTCTCTGACAATCCTCGTCACTATCCACAACTTCACCAATCTTTGCATCATTCACAAACTTACTAATTAGACTACCTACATTTTCCTCCAAATCATTTATGTACATTACGAACAGCAGAGGCCCCAGCACTGATCCCTGTGGAACGCCACTACTCACAACCTTCCATTCCGAAAAGCATCCTTCCATCTCTACCCTCTGTCTCCTATGACCAAGCCAGTTCTGTATCCATCTTGCCAGCTCACACCCAAAACCATGTGACTTCACCTTGTGTACCCAGCCTGCCATGAGGGACCTGGTCAAAGGTTTTACTGAAGTCCATGAGGATGACATCAGCCACTTTTCCCCTCATCAATCATTTTCATCACCTCCTCAAAAAACTCGATCAAGTTAGTGAGGCATGACCTCCCCCACACAAAACCATGCTGTCTATTGCTAATAAGTCCATTCGCTTCTAAATGCATAGGACCTGATTGGATTTATCCTAGAATGCAGAGAGAGGCAGATGAAGAAATTGCTGGGGGCCTTGGACAAAATCTTTGTATCCTCTTTAGTCACAGGAGAGGTGCCAGAAGCCCGGAGAATAGCCAACGTTATTTTTTTGTTTAAGAAAGGCAACAGGGATAATCTGGGAATTTACAGACCGATGAGCCTCAGGTCAGTGGTAGGGAAATTATTGGAGATAGTTTTTAGGGATTTGGAAAATATATTTGGAAAGATATGGACTTATCAGTGAAAGGCAGCATAGCTTTGTATAGGGAATGTCGTGTCTCACAAACTTGATTGAGTTTTTTGAGGAAGTGACAAAGATAATTATGGGGCCATGGTGGTAGATGTTGACTACATGGACTTTAGCAAGGCCTTTGAAAAGGTCCCTCATGACATCATAGGAGCAGGATGCTGCTTGGCCTGCTGTGTTCATCCAGCTCTGCACCTTGTTGTCTCAGATTCTCCAGCATCTGCAGTTCCTACTATCTCTGAAGTAACGTTTAAGATGCATCTTGACAGATACAGGAATAGGCAGGGAATAGAGTGATACCGAGTGCATAGAAACAAAAAGTTTTTAGTTCAGAATGGGTCATGTGTCGGTGCAGCCTTGGTGGGCTGAAAGGCCTGATCTTGTGATTGATGTTCTTTGGTCTTTGTTCTAAGCTGGGGAACACCATCCGCTAGCCTGGTATCACAAAAAATAGAAGGGATCACAAAACAGTGCATGTGGAAGGCCCAGCTCTGTGTTTCATCTTTTGTAATTTATTATTAATCTAGTATTAATTGTTCTTCTTCCCTTGCAATTCCATATCAGCCAATCTTTTCTAATGGTTTCTGCATGATATCACACCATAAACTTCTACAAGTCAATATACACTGCACCCTTTCTTCATTGTCTCCTAAAATAATTTTATCAGGTTTGTCAAAAATAATCTTTCTTTCTGATACAACATACTTTTATCACAATTTAGCTTTTTAAAAAAAATTGATTTAATTTGTTTCCAGACCAAGGGCATGAACGATAGAGTTCAGGAAATCTTCATTTGCACTTCTATTTCTTTGATATGTTAATTCTTCATTGATTGACTTTTCATTCAATTACATATGTTTGTTTTCTTGCAGTGATGTGTGGCCTGCACTCCAACTGCAGACACCACATGCGTAAATTTGTAGCTTTCCTGAGTTCACAATCACTTCATCAGCTCCATAAATTAACCAAAGAAAATTCGAACTGAGGATGTGCTGGGGTTGGACTGTGTCAAAGTCAGCGATTGGATCGAGCACATGATTTATCAGTCACAGGGAGCTGGCTCATGTCTTCAATGCTGCTGAAACTTGTGGTCAGTCACTCTATCGATTCTCTCGAGTTAATAGAAGTGGAGATGTCAAAACTTATCAGAATACTCACTTCATTCAATTATGTTCACGTTCACAAAATTACCAGGGAATCAATCGAATGCCATAGCCAGGGGTCAGACTGAGGGCCTATCAGCGAATATCACAGCGGGATCAGACCCTAAGCAGCAGACCCTGGTCTGACACTGTTTCAAACGGTTTTGGGGAGTGGTGTCGAAATGGGAATGTTCACCTTCCTTCACAAAGAAACTCGGGAATTCAGCTCTAACAGAAAGTGATGAGCACCGCGTATAGATGCATGGAGTTTGGTGAAAATATAAACTGGTCATCGATGAGATTTGGAGAAAGTGTGTATTTTTTAAAACTTCAATTCTATGAGCTCGAGCTCGTGCTCTCAGGTCGAATCTTAGAAAATGTTTCTGAAAATCCATGTAAATTACTTCTACGTGACGTTTCCCTGTCCCCTACTTTAGTAATTTCCTCATCAAAGTAACGTTCACGGCCTGAAATCCGCAGTGTGTGGCTGTGAGCCTCAGGAGACAGCTCACTGTTCACCATGCAGCTCACAGGGGACAACGTGCAGCTTCCTGCATCCGCTCTCTGAACCCCCACACCCCCCACCCCCACCCCCCACACACACTCCACCCCCACCTCCCACATTCCCCCCAACTCCCAACACTCCCCCCACCCCCACACTC
>NC_063363.1:1220246-1230642 GCF_021869965.1 Rhincodon typus
CCACCCCCCCCCCCCCCCCCCCCCCCCCCACAGCGAGCCCCCCCCACACCCCACCCCCCCCACCCCGTGCCCAGGGTTCTGGTGCTGGAAACTGGGGGGGGGGGGGGGTTGAGAGGCAGGAACACAGCTGCCCCCTGCACTCCCCTCAACCACACCCCCCCCTTTATCCCTGTCACCATTCCACTTTGTACCTTTCCAAAACAAACCAAAAGCAGGTTTCAAATAAAGCTATTAACCCATTCCGTATCTTTTTAGAATCAGTGCTTTCTCTGTAAGCTGCGACTACCGGAGTGTGGGGGGGTGGGGGTCAGGTTAAAAACTCCATAGCAGCAAGAACTGCAGAGGCAACAGTGTGGGGCTGGAGGAACACAGCAGCTCAGGCAGCAGGAGGGTCGGGACCCCTTTTTCAGTCCCGATGATGGGTATAAAGCCGAAACCCGCCGGCTCTCCTGATGCTGCCTGAGCTGCTGTGTTCCTTCAGCCCCACTCTGTGTTGATTTAAAAACTTCAATCTGTGTTTTTGTTTAAAGCCGGAGCCTCTCTGGGGCAGATCCACACGATGCTGTAGTTCAGTGGACCCTCGGAACTCACCGCTCAGGAGCTTGGAGCCGAACCCGGAGCGCATCCAGACTGCGATCACCATCAGGATTGTCCTGGGCTCCATCTCCCGGGGAAGAGGGAGTTCTCAGCGGCCGCCGCTAGCCTCAGCTGCCGGCCTTTCCATCCCGCGTCCACTGCAAAAGGCCAGTTAATGCGAACAGGAAACCGCCGTAGGCACCCTTTCCCTGTCACTGTTTGTGTATATTCCGGTCTATCAGACTGTCTCTCCCCTTCTCTCACTCTGTGTCTCCATCTCTCTCTCTCGTTCACTATCTTTGTCTGTTTCGGAACATCTCCCTCTCTCTTTTTGTCTCCCTCTCCATAAAACTATTCCTTTTCTCGCCGTCTCTCTATCTCTGTCCCTCTCTATTGCTGTTTGTCTACTCTCTTTCTCATGCTATGTAGGTACCTATCCCCGTCTCTCGCTCTGAGTCTCACGCTGTCTGTCCCTGTCTCTTGCTGGCTGTGGTGCAGTGCCGGAAACAGTGTTCCTGAATATCAGCACTTTTTAACCATCAGAGATGGAAAGCGAGAGAGAGCAGCAGAGTCGTGATCAATAAAACAATTAACTAAAAAACTATTCGTAAAAAAAAGTCCAATCCTTAGAAATTGAACCTGATAAATTCCAGAGGCTCAAATCTAAATATGGTTAAAGGAAGAAACACAATCTTTAGAAACAGGTAATTCGAAAATAACAAAATCATACAAAGAATAAAGGACATGACAAAGACCGTGAATAACTGATAATGCTGTGTTTCTCTATGACAAAGCTTTACCTGCTAAATAATGGAGGAGTTAGACTGTTTAAAATGTACGGTTAGCATCTGCTTTAAATATCATTAACATTTTACAAACTAATATCACACTCTCAGATTCCCAAGCTTGACAATATGTACATTGACCAGTAACTCAGGGGCAGGGTGGGGATGGGGAGCAGGATGGGAATAGGGATTTACAATGGGGTTTTTATAAAGTGAATGGAAAATATTGTTTCCACTGGCAGGAGACTGTCATCAGAGGCAGATTTATGAAAATAGGCAAAAAGATGGATGATGAGGAGAGGGCAGTGCTGCAGCTGATAAAATGTTATCCCTAAGACTATCTTCACTGTTTCTCTCCTTCAACCACTGCATGAAACAATTCTTCATCCTCCATGATTTCACAGAATCACAGAGAGGAAGGCCATTTGGCCCATTGTGCCTGTACCAGCTGTTCAAAGAGCATCATTATCTAGAGCCAATCTCCTGTCCTTTCCCTGTATTGCTGCACTTTATTTCTATCCAAATGACTATCCAATGTCCTCTTGAAAGCCTCAAATGAACCTGCCTCCATCACATTTCCAAGCATTGCAGACGCTAACTACTCACTGTGTAAAAAAACATTTTCTCACATCAGCCTTGCTTCTTTTGCAGATCACTTTAAATCTATTCCCTCTTGCTGTTGATCCTTTCATGAGTGGGAGCAGCTTCTCCTGACCTACACTGCTGCCCGCTCGTGATTTTGAAAATCTCTATCAAATCTTCTCTCCAAGGAGAACAATCCCAGATTCTCCAATCTATCCCCAGAACTCAACATTCTCATTCCTGGAACCATCCTTCAAAATCGGTCTACACCTCTCTCCACCTGTTACAAACTTTTTCTTCTCTAGAACTTCTTTAAAAAAGTGGATACAATCCATCTAGCTCATCAGAAGGAAAGGAAAGCTCAAGTAAACTAATTATTTAATATTTCTTCCTTCTCTCGATTGTTCCTGAGTTAAACATTTGAGTTGTGGAGTCAGAAAAGTCTTTTCTCATTGGGATACATACATATCTCCTCTAAAGGAGAGCAGAATAGAGAGATATTGACAGCACTGATGGAGCATTTTAACTAGGACAGTCGAGAAAGAAGCTACATTCATTTAGTTAAGGATATAAATGTGTGGTTTGGATGGAGATTCTGCCGTCTAAAAAAAATGATTCAAATGACTTTTGCTTGCTCTGGATTTTATTTTCCAACTGTTTTTGAGTAGTTGAGAGAAGAATTAAAAATCTGAGGCTGATGGCTCTGACATCTGAATTCCTGGGTGCAGGAGGAAACTCTCAGATCCTAATAGACCCTCATGGAGGGGGTGGTGGGGTTGTGTTGCTGCATTTGTTCCTGGACTGAAGTTCACCACATCCTCTGATATGACTATGAATGAACCCCTTTGTCAGCATCAAATCTACTGCTATTTTCCTTCATATTTTTCAATCTGAAACCGAACAGAAAACTATAGCTGCCTTGTTATGTGAAGCACAGGCCATCTCCCAGTTCCTGATTGTGTCTGTCTTCCTGTAGGAAAAGAACTGTTTTATTTTAGCCATCGGCCGGAAGGATATTAAATCCTGACTGCAACACAAGTGACGCAAAGGTAAAAGAAACAGAACAAAAATGACGATCAAGAGAACAGTTCAGTAATGAGAAGGAGAAGCGAAAGAGCAAGTTTGGGAATTGAATCTTTGCAATCACTATGTAATAGCAGCAGGGATTAATCCACGTTTAGCTTCTGATTATCAAATAACATATGTAATAACCTATCTTAATATATATTGTATAAACTATAACAGAACATAAAATTCTAACAGATAGAGAAGTAGGAGTAACTGGATGTTTTTTCAATGAACCAGCACAGACACAATTGGATGAATGGTTTCCTTCTGCACTGTCAGATTCTATACACTCCATGAGAATTATTTCCCTGAGTTTCTAATGCTAAATAAGTTTTGGTAAGTGGCATGCTGTATGATGGTTTGGTTGGTGAATGTTGTGCCTAGTGTGGTACTGAACCAACACAGCACATCCCTTGTTCTCACATTCCCTTGACCTTAGAAGCTTGTGAATCCTATTTCATACCAAATTCAATGCGTCGTAGAATGGCAGAGCATAAAAGGAGGCCATTCAGCCCACCCTACTTGTTGTGATTGGTTCGCTCACCGAGCTGGTTCATTAGTTCGTAGACGTTTCAATACCTTGCTGGGTAACATGATCAGTGCAGCCTCTGTTGAAGCGCTGTTGTATTTTCCCACTTGCTGTTTAAACACTGGGGTGCGTTCGAGATGATTTCCGGTTTTTCTTTGTAGTGATGTGTATATAGGGTCTAATTCTACCTGTTTATTGATGGCATTTTTGGTGGAGAACCAGGCTTCTAGGAATTCCTGTGCTTGTCTCTGTTTGGCCTGTCCTCAGATCCTGATGTTGTCCCAATCGAACTGGTGGTTCTCCTTATCTGTGTGAATAGAGACGAGTGAGTATTGGTCGTGTCTTTTTGTGCCTAGTTGGTGTTCATGTGTCCTTGTGGCCAGTTTCCTTCCTGTCTGTCCGATGTAATGTTTGTTGCAGTCTTTGCATGGGATCTTGTATATTACGTTGGTTCTGTCTATAATGGGTAAGGGGTCTTTGGTTCGTGTTAGCAGTTTGGCGTAAGGTTGATGTAGGTTTGTGTGCCAATCTGCTGCCCAGTGGTCGTAGGAGTCTTGTGGTCAGTTCAGATATGTTTTTGATGTATGGTAACGTGACGAGTGTGTCGGGGCATACTGTATCTTCCTGTTGTTTGTGTGACAATCATCATCAGACCCAGCTGTTCGGGTATCCGTTGTCTCTGAATACTTGGTGGAGGTATTAGAGAACTCCTAGGAGCCTGGTTCTCCACCAAGAAGGCCATCAATAAACACATAGAACCAGACCCTATATATACACCATTGCAAAGAAAAAACAGAAATGAGGTAATCAACACCAATGGACCCCAGAGTTTAAATAACAGGCGGGAAAATACAACAGCACTTCATTGGAGGCTGCACTGATGATGTTACCCAGCAGGATAATGAAACATCTGCGAACTAATGAACCAGCTCAGCGAGCAAACCAACCACAACATCCACAACCCGAGCTACAAATCTACTCAAGAATATTAGCCACCCTACTTGTGATTTGAAAGATCTATCCAATTAGACCCTTACCTCTTTACAGGGCTTTGAATTCACTACAACATTTCAATTATCCCAATTGCGAATGATCACTAAAAATGCCATTTCCAACGAAAGGACAGCCATCTGAGCACACAGGTTCAGTCCCAGAGAGCAAGCAATATAATACCAGGCACTAACATGTACATACAACAAAGAGTGAACGCAAAAGCACTGTTACTTTGACAATAATCTCTCTAACTCTAATCAACAATGGATGTCAGCCATCAAGCAAGCTGGTATATTTACAGCTCGAACAAGCCAGCATAATGGAATCACAGGCTCCTTGGGCCATCGAGTCTACACTGATAGAATTACTCTAATTCTAAACTCACCCCTTCCAGTGCTTGGCCCATAGCCTTCACATTTCAAGTGCTCGTCCATGTCTGCAAACTTACTTATCACAAACAATCCCCACCCCCCCCACACCAGCCCCACCACATTCTCTTTTGTACCATTTATTTGTCATGAACAATAAGGGATCCAGCACTGATCCCTGTGGACACTGACCTCCAGTCACACAAACAGCCTTCTACCACACTTTGTCTCATACAAATAAGTCAATTTAGGATCCACCTTGCTGAGTTACATGGATCCCATGACCTCTTACATTCTTTATCACTATCTCTTATGAAGCCTTGTCAAAGGCTTTGCTGAAATTCATATAAACCACATCAATTACATGACCCTCATGGTCACCTCCTTGAAAATTTCAAATTTATTAGGTATGACCTTTCACTGACAAAGTCATCTACATCTGAATAAAATGAAACCACTGTAATGTGAATTAATTAAAGTGAAATTGAAATTTGAAAATACCCATGCCACCTTTGTGCTTTCATTAATCGTATGTTAAAGACAATGGAGTTGGGCTGAAAAGTTGTTGTTGTGATGCTAGGACTGTGTTTAACCAGGAGGTTCTCCTGTAACCTACCTGTACCCGCTGCATTGCCAGCTGATAGTGAGTTACACAAATCAAAAGCTTTCCCTGCCGGTGTTACATGTGATTTTCCCCGCCTGCCACTGGCACTTTAGATTTTGATTGCAATCATGTGAGAACCAGGAGAAAGCAAGAGAACAAAAGTAGTACCCATTTGCTTTTCCACTGTCAGGAACAGTGCATCACATTGAAAATTCTGCCCAATGGTTCCCTTGTAGTAAAGAGGCCATTGTGATGTAATGTGTGTGATTCATATATACTTTAAAATCAATTAGAGTTTAGATAGAACAAAGAATAAAGAACAAAGAAAATTACAGCACAGGAACAGGCCTTTCGGCCCTCCAAGCCTACACCCATATGCTGCCCGTCACAACTAAAACCCCCTACCCTTCTGGGGACTGTATCCCTCTATTCCCATCCTATTCATGTATTTTTCAAGATGCCCTTTAAAAGTCACTATAGTATCTGCTTCCACTCCCTCCCCCAGCAGCGAGCTCCAGGCACCCACCACCTTGTCTGTAAAAAACTTGCCTCGTACATCACCTTTAAACACTGCCCCTTGCACCTTAAACCCATGGCCCCTAGTAACTGACTCTTCCAACCTGGGAAAAAGCTTCTGACTGTCCAGTCTGTCCATGACCTTCCTAATCTTGTAGACCTCTATCAGGTTGCCCCTCAACCTCCGTTGTTCCAGTGAGAACAACCCAAGTTTCTCCAATCTCTCCTCATAGCTAATGCTCTCTATACCAGGCAACATCGTGGTAAATCTTTTCTGTACCCTCTCCAAAACCAGCACCTCCTTCTGGTAGTGTGGTGACCAGAATTGAACACAATATTCCAAATGTGGCCTAACTAAAATTCTATAAATCTGCAACATTACCTGCCAATTTTTAAACTCAATGCCCTGGTCGATGGAGCCAAGCATGCCATATGCCTTGTTGACTACCTTTTCCACCTGCGTTGCCACATTCAGTGACCTGTGTACCTATATACCCAGATCCCTCTGCCTATCAGTACTCTTAAGGGTTCTACCATTTACTGTGTATTTTCCATCTGGATTAGACCTTCTGAAATTAATTACATCACATTTTTCAGAATTAAACTCCATCTGCCATCTCTCTGTCCAAGTTGCCAGCCGATCTATATCCAGCTGTATCCTCTGACAATTCTCATTGCTACCCGCAATTCTACCAACCTTTGTGTCATCGGCAAACTTACTAATCAAACCAGTTATATTCTCCTCCAAATTATTTATATATATTACAAACAGCAAAGGTCCCAACACTGATCCCTGAGGAACGCCACTCGTCACAGTCCTCCATTCAGATATTTGAACTAGAGGCACATGGATTTGGTCTAAGTCTCTGGAGATTTCCATGATTAAGCATTTCTGTAGCCTTAATGATTTCTTTTTAAACATGATATGAGGTTTCCTGGAAAGTAATGGAGTTTTGTTTTCATTGGGAGAGTTTTTATGAATGTCAAAGTAAACAGTGTAATGTATTAGTTTTCAGTGAGAAGGCTCCAGAGTTTTTTCTGCTTATGGGAAATGCCCAAAGCTTGAAAAAAGCCCTTTTCAGTTTCAGTATGCAGAAGTCTTAGCTGAAGTTGGATTGAGACAGTTGTTCCTGAAGAAGGACATTGTTTAAGAAATTGGTTATACAGTCATAGAACTGTACAGCACAGAAACTAACCCTTTGGTCCAATTCATACACACTAACCAGATATCCTAAATTAATCCAGTCCCATTTGCCAACATTTAGCCCTTATTCCTCGAAACACTTCATATTTGTGTAGCCATCCAGATGCCTTTTAAATGTTGTCATTGTACCCACCTCTGCAAATTCCTCTGGCAGCTCCTTCCCTACATGCACCACACTCTGCATGAAAAAGTTGCCCTTTAGGTCTCTTTTAAATCTTTCCCCTCTCACCTTAAACCTATGTTCTCTAGTTTTCGACTCCCCTACCCTAGGATAAAGACCTTTGCTATTTACCCCATTCATGCCCATCGTGATTATATAAACCTCTATAAGATCACCCCTCAGCCTCTGACGCTCCAGGGAAAATAGCCCCAGCCTATTCAGCCTCTCCCTGTAGTTCAAACATTTCAATCCCGGCAACATCCTTATAGATCTTTTGTGAGCCCTTTCAAATTTAACAACAACTTTCCTATAGCAGGGAGACCAGAATGAAAGCAATATTCCAAAAGTGGCCCTACAAATGTCCTGTACAGCCACAAAATGACATCCTACTCCTACTCAATGCAAGTGTACCAAATGCCTTTCTCGTTACCCCAAGGTCTCTTTATTCGGCAACACTCCTCAGGATCCTACCATTAAACATATAAGTCTTGTCCTGATTTGCCTTACTAACATGCAATATCTCAGAGTTGTCTAAATTAAACTCCACCTGTCACTCCTCAGCCCATTGGCCCATCTGATCAAGGTCCTGTTGTACTCTGAGATAACCTTCCTCACTGTCCATTATACCACCAATTTTGGTGTCATCTGCAAACTTACTAACCATACCTCCTATATTTACATACAAATCATTTATGTAAATGACAAAAAGCAGTGGACTCAGCACCGATCCTTGCAGCTCACCGCTGGTCACAGGCCTCCAGTCTGAAAAGCAATCCTCCACAATCACCCTTTGTCTCCTACATTCAAGCCAAGTTTGTATCCAAATGGCAAACTCTCCCTGGATTCCATGTGTCTAGCAGTCTCCCAGTCTACCATACGGAAACTTGATGAATGCCTTGCTGAAGTCCATATAGACAACGTCTACTTCTCTGCCTTAATCAATCTTCTTTGTTACTTCTTCAAAAAACTCAATCAAGTTAGTGAGACACAATTTCTAACACATAAAGCCATGTTGATTGATTGATTTATTTATTTTCACATGTACCTAAATACAGTGAATAGCT
Source organism: Rhincodon typus (assembly GCF_021869965.1). Lineage (NCBI taxonomy): Eukaryota > Metazoa > Chordata > Chondrichthyes > Orectolobiformes > Rhincodontidae > Rhincodon > Rhincodon typus. Next base: position 1,228,696 of record NC_063363.1, read on the forward strand.
TTGTTTGTGAGCAGTACAGGCAGATCATAGTAAACAAGGACATACAGATCATAGGGTGAGAAAATTTGGATAGAGTAAGGCATACAGGTTACACTGCGCAGGGTGTGTACTAGACAAGATCAACATTAACAAGATCGACATTATGTTAAGTTAGAGGGTTCATTCATCAGTCTAACAATGGCAGGGAAGAAGCTGTTCTTGAACCTGCTGGCGTATGTGTTTAAGCTTCTGTATCTTCTGCCTGATGGAAGAGGTTGTAGGAGAGTATTAATGGAGTGGGAGGGGTCTTTGATGATATTTGCAGCCTTTCCAGCAATGAGACGTGTAAATGGAGTTCACAGATGAAAGATTGGCTTCCGTGACGGTCTGGGCCGTGCACACCACCTTCTGTAGTTTCTTACAGTCTTGGGCAGAGCAGTTGCCATACCAGGCTGTTATGCACCCGGACAGTATGCTTTCAATGGTGCATCTGTAGCAGTTGGTGAAGGTCCTTGTGGACATGCCAAATTTCCTGAGCTGCCTGAGGAGGAAGGAAGCGTTGTTGTGCCTTCTTGACCATCGCATCCGGGACAGGTTGTCGGTTATCATCACTCCTACGAATTTGATGCTCTCAACCTCCACTCCATTGATGTTGATGGGGGTATGTTCTCTTCCTTTCTGAAGTCAATGATCAGTTCTTTAGTTTTGCCGAAACTGAGAGAGAGGTTGACTATCCCTAATCAGTCCTGGCTTTTACAAATATAGGTAAATCCTGTCCCTCAGAATCTCCTCCAACAACCTACCCACCACTGACGTCAGGCCCACCAGTCTATAGTTCCCTGGCTTTTCCTTACCTCCTTTCTCAAATAATGGCATCACCAGTGGCTATTGCTGATATAAATATTTTACACACAGAGGTTACCTCAGTGTAAGAAGTTAGTTTAAAAGTTACAGATTAGAACGGGTTGGTTCAAATTTTGAAGGATTATTCTGAAGCTGGGAAAGACTAAGCTCAGTTGTGTGAAGACTCAGTGAAGAGGCTATCAGTTTCTCAAGATGGGAAATTGAAGCCACAGTTAAATTAAAGTCTATAGATGCGATAGAAAAAGAAATTCTGTCTGGTGAATACTACAAAGGAGTGCTGTTTGGATTAATGGAAGTGTATTTTATTGTGTGTTTCAAAATCTTCAAAACCACAGCTGCCAATAACAAAGAAAAAAGAACAATACAGCACAGGAACAGGCCCTTCGACCCTCCAAGACTGCGCCGACACATTTTCCCCTTCCATATTAAAACTGTCTTCACTTACAGGATCCATATCCCTCTATTCCCTTCCTATTCATGTATTCATCCAGATGCCTCTTGAACGCTGCTGTTGTGTCTGCTTCTACCACCTCCTCTGGCAGCGCAATCCAGGCACTCACCACCCTTTGTGTGAAAAACCTGTCTCGCACATCTCTTTTAAACTTCCCTGCACACACCTTGAACCTGTGCCCCCTAGTATTTAACCCCTCCATCCTGGGAAAAAGTCTTGTACTTTTCCCTCTATCCATACCATTCACAATCTTATAAACTTCTATCAGGTCGCCATTCAACCTCCTGCATTCCAGTGAAAACAAACCCAGTCTATCTTACCTTTCTTCATAGCTATAATCCCCTATACCAGGCAACATCCTGGTAAACCTTTTCTGTACCCTCTCCAAAGCATCCACAACCTTCTGGTAGTATATACTTAAAAGAAAACTAAAAAATACTTTGGTTTATTCTATTTTATCTTCATTTATTTTGCATAATAAACTTCCGTATCATTTTTGTTAAAATCAAACCTGCAGCATTGTGTGTTTCATGAAAGACCATCATGTAAATAAAAAAAAAGTCTATCAAGCCAGGTTTCACACTGGGGTCTGACTTGTCTAGTATAAATAATGGTAGGGCCTTGGGTAGTGTTGTAGAACAGAGGGACCTAGG
>NC_063363.1:1231142-1243630 GCF_021869965.1 Rhincodon typus
CCTAGGTCCCTCTGTTCTACAACACTACCCAAGGCCCTACCATTATTGAATAAGCCCTACCTTTGTTTGTTGTACTAAAATACAATACCTTGCATTTATCCAGTTGGAACTCTATTTGCCATTTTTCAGCCCATTGATCCATTTGATCCTTTTGTAATCTTAGAAAACCTTCTTCACTGTCTACTATGCCACCAATTTTGGTGTCATCGTGCCATCTACTTTCTCATCCAAATCATTTATATAAATGACAAACAAAAGAGGACCCAGAACCAATCTCTGTGGAATACCGCTGTGACAGACCTCCAGTTTGAAAGCCAACCCTCCACCACCACTCTCTGTCTGCTGCTGTTAAGCCAATTATGTATCCAATTAGAAGAAAATTATTTCCTTTCTATAACTAAGATTCTTTCTTTTTCAACATTTCTTCATTGCTACCTCTCTTTTATGCATGATTTACATTTATCTAGATTAAGATCCACCTCCTATATCTTAGTCAATACACCCAATTAGTCCTAGTATTTCTGAAAATTATTCATCTTTTTTTATCTGCTATCTGCCCCATTCTGCTTCATGTCACCAGCAAAGTTAATAATGAATGTTCTCTTGTTCTGAAGCTAGAGACAATGTCCTCTATAACACTCAGTCATTGAGAGTTCAGAACAGATTTCTACCAGTGGTTATTGCATTCTATTTCTCATATTCAGTCACTAAGCCAATTTCAATTCATGTAGATCACTTACCATTGACTCCCTGAGTTTCGCTGTCTCACATGAAGAACTTTGTCTGCATCCTTTCTATTTATTCCTTGTTGTTAACTTGTTGGACATTGTATCAGGGAACATTTCAGACAAGGAATAATATAATTTATAATAATATAATTTCCAAAGAAATGACAGCAGAACAATTAAAGAGGATGCATTGGAATATACAATTTGATCAGAGTGTTGGATGTACAGCAACAGGAGCAGAAAAACATCAGATACCTGCAGATATTCAAAAACCAAATTACAACCCACTGATCCAGACTCCATCTCTCTCCTGGTGTTGACTTTTATGCATGTGAGACACTCAGCTGACTATATATTATCCTGTAGTCCTGAGAATTTTCAATTCATTATCTTGTATTCCTGATAATATATATACATGATCTAGGTCTTGGTATGCAAGGGACAATTTCAAAGTTTGAGATGACACAGAACTTGGGAGAATTTTAAACTGAGGAGGACGGTGTAGAAGTTCGGGTCATTGACAAGTTAGTGGATTGGGCAGATAGGTGCAAATGAGGTTCAATATGGAGAAATATGAGGTGATGGAAACAGTGTAAAATGAAATATACAACTCTAAATGGTGCGCAGAAGCAGAGATGCCATGGAGAAACTGTTCCACTTGCAAACAGATTGAGAACCAGAGGACACAATTTTAAAGAGTTTGTAAAAGAAATAAATAAGAAATGAGAATTTTGTTTTTCACTTCGTGAGTAGTTAGGGTCTGCAATGCACTGTCTGGAAAGATGGTGCAGGCAGCTTCAATTGAGGCATTCAAGACAGCAGTGGATGATTGTTTTATTTAAACAATGTGCAAGGTTGCAAGAGTAAAGTAGGAAATTAGTAGCAAAAAAAGCTCAAAGAGCCAGTGCAGACACAATGAGCCAAATGGAGTTCATCTGCACAATAACAATACTATGATTGTGTGAAGAGTAGCTGTCCTGATTGTTCAGCACCATGTGGGTGACAATTTCCTTGATATTAGTTAATTCTGTGAATGACATCTTCAGTTAATATTTACTGTGTGTGTGAGACTCTTGGGTTTTACTTATTTTCTAAGTGACTCTTTCCTAATTCATCCATAGGATGAGGGCATCACTGGCCTGGCAGCGTTTATTGCCCATCCCTACTTATCTAGAGGGCAGTTAAAAGTGAACCACATTGCTGTGGGTCTGGAGTCACATGTAGGCCAGACCAGGTAAGGATGGCAGTTTCCTTCCCTAAAGGACATTAGTGAACCAAATGAGTTTTGTTTTTGACAATCCACAATGGATTAATGGTCATCATTAGCCTTTTAATTCAACATTTTTTAAAAATTAAAATTCCACAATCTGCCTCAGCAGGATTTGAACACAGATCCCCAGAACATATTTTGGGTCTCTGGATTAACAGTTCTTGCAATAATACCACCAGGCCAATGCCTCCCCATGATTATGTTTAGTCATTTTATCAACCTGTTTTAGATGTGTTATGACACACCTCTGGAATAGGTGGGACTTGAACTTAGGCCTTTTGACTCAGACATAGGGGCACAACTGTGTCATAGGACCCTTAGAATAGCAGAGGATCATTTCAATCCATCAACCCATAGGTTCTGAAGTTAGCATGCTCCCCCTGCACCACTCTCTTGGCTGCTATTACTTTTATACTTAGTTTCAAAGCTTCCTTTTTACATCTGTAAATAAACTTAATGAGTTATTCACATCTATGTATTATTTAATGCATGCGTTTATTTAATAAAGATGGTTTCTTAATGTTCCCCTGGGAATTCTATACATATAAATCTAATTGAAACATTGTAGTTTATTGATGGAACGAGTCTAATATTTGATTGTGGTAATGCAACAGGAACTTAATCTACTGGCATAGACTCTAGAGTTTATAACATTGCAGAGAATGGGAATGAAACTTTGCTGGTGTTGTTGGCAGTTCAGATGTTTACTGATCCTCTCTAGATTTTGCTGTGGGTTTGCAGTCTGATTAGTCCTGGTGCCAGAGCAGATGCATTTTAACGTGCAATGGGTAAGTGCTATCACTTGGCTACATCTGAGGTCCCCTGTTTGAAAACTTGCTCCCTACAATGCTCACAACTATTTTATTGTTTGATGATTGCTTTCCTCTTCCTTTCCAAAAGATGATGCTCATAAAGGATTCCAGCCTTGTCCACTGTGCTCAATCACTATGATCCTAGAACTTGAACATTAAGAGACAATAAATTCTCATTGGGGATATCTGTACATAACTACTCATTGAGCATATTCTGACGAGACAGCATTGGATACACGACAGCTAATAACTATACTGTTTATATAAAGTAAAAACTAAAGTAAAAGGAATGAATTTGGACGATTAAGGGACAACAAGGTGCAGAACTGGATGAACACAGCAGGCCAAGCAGCATCACATTTTCTGCAATTTTCTGATGAAGGGTCTAAGCCCGAAACGTCAGCCTTCCTGCTCCTGTGATGCTGCTTAGCCTGCTGTGTTCATCCAGCTCTGCACCTTGTTGTCTCGGATTCTCCAGCATCTGCAGTTCCTACTATCTCTGGACGATTAAGGGCTTGGGGGGACTCCTTTTCAGACAGCTCCTCAGGATTGAGGCCTTGCTTCCACTCTGGTTTGATGAATTCTGAGGATGGCTGCTAAACCCTATGCTCAATCTGCAGACTTTGCCACATGCAAGGCAGATGGTTCTTCAAGGGTAGGGTCAATAGGTTGTGTGCTCCCTCTAATGCCTCAACTTCACCCCTGCATATTTCTGGTAATGTTTCTCAAGATGTCTGGTACCTCTACAAACTGTTTGGTTACTGGTCAGGGTCTGTCAAGAGTCAGTGGGGATGTTTGACTCTTCAGGGATGCTTTGAGAACCTGAAAGGGTTTACACTATCCTTCTGGGAATTTCCTGGTATATCTCAGTTCCAAGCAGAGTTGCTTCAGGAGTCTAGTGCCATGTGTATAAACTACCAGTCCACCCATCTAAACCGGCTTTGAGTGATTAGCAACTTGATGCTAGCATTTTGGCTTCAGTGAGTGCCCTGCTGTTGGATTGTCTTTCTTACCAGTGGAGTGGGAAGATCTTGTGAAAGCATCACAGATGATAACTTCCCAGTGCTTTGAGGAAGAAAGCAGAGAGTGGGGATAAAAGGGTCTTTCTCAGGATGGCAGCCGGTGACAAATGGTGTTCTGCAAGGGTCAGTATTGGGACCACAACTTTTCACTTTGTACATTAATGATCTGGTGAAGGAACTGTGGGCATTCTGGCTAAGTTTGCAGACGATACAAGGATAGGTGGAGGGACAGGTAGTATTGAGGAAGTGGTGAGGCTGCAGAAGGACTTGGACAGGTTAGGAGAGTGGGCAAAGAAGTGGCAGATGGAGTACAATGTGGGAAAGTGTGAGGTCATGCACTTTGGTAAGAAGAACAAAAGCATGGACTATTTCCTAAATGGGGAGAAAATTCAGAAGTCTGAAGTGCAAAAAGACTTGGGCGTTCTAGTCCAGGATTCTCTCAAGGTAAACTTGCAGGTTGAGTCAGTAGTCAGGAAGGCAAATGCAATGTTTGCATTTATTTTAAGAGGACTTGAATACAAAAGCAGGGATGTACTACTGAGGCTTTGTAAGGCTCTGGTCAGACCACATTTGGAGTATTGTGCGCAGTTTTGGGCCCCATATCTCAGGAAGGATTAACTGGCCCTGGAGCGGATTCAGAGGATGTTCACGAGAATGGTCCCTGGAATGGAAAACTTAACATATGAGGAATATTTGAGGACTCTGGGACTATACTCATTGGAGTTTAGAAGGATGAGGAGGAGTCTAATTGAAACTTACAGAAAACTGAATGGCCTGGACAGAGTGGATGTTGGGATGATGCTTCCATTGGTAGGAGAGACGAGGACCCGAGGGCACAGCCTTAGAGTAAAGGGAAGACATTTTAGAATTGCGATAAGGAGAAACTTCTTCAGCCAGAGAGTGGTGAATCTATGGAATTCACTGCCACAGAAAGCTGTGGAGGCCAGGTCATTGAGTACATTTAGGACTGAGATAGATAGATTCTTGATTATCAAGGGGATCAAGGGTTACAGGGAGAAAGCAGGAGAATGAGGTTGAGGAACGTATCAGCCATGATTGAATGGCGGAGCAGACTCGATGGGCCGAATGGTCTAATTTCCGCTCCAATGTCTTATGGCATGACCTCACACTTTCCCACGTTGTACTCCATCTGCCACTTCTTTGCCCAATCTCCTAACCTGTCCAAGTCCTTCTGCTGTAGGTCATCCAAGTACCTGAATCATATAAGGACGTTCGGGTCATAGCTGTCTAGTAAACCATGATTGACATAAATCTTGGGCTTGAAATCTGGTTCTCAAGTATTCTTTTCTTCAGTTGGCCAAAGGTTGAATTGGCATGTTGGGAGGCCATCCTGAATTGTGTTGTGAGGAGACTCTTAAAATTTAACGAATTGCCCACTTTTTCAGTCACATGTGCAGTCTACTCTGCGGAGCCTTCTTCACCATCTCCATTAAGCTATGGCCATCTGCTGCCACCTATTCTTCTGTCATCCTAGTAAATCCTTACTGTTGGCACCATGCCAACACTCCAGCCAACTGAACCAATCAGCATTCCCCAAGGAGAACCAGTTACTGTGGCAACATACACCTTTACAGGCATGTTGTAGGCTAGACCCATAATTAGTGATGGTAGAGGCTTTGCTTATGTATCAGAGTGAGTACTTGCAGTGGGGGTCATTCAAATAAAGTTCACTAATTGATTCCTAATCTACAAGGAAAGGTTGAGCACATACTTATTATGGTTTAGAAGAATGAGGGGTGATCATACTAAAGCATTTAAGATTCTGACAGAGTACGATAAGGTATGTGCTGAGATAATGTTTGCCCTCAAGGAACTCTGCGCACAGTTTCTGGATAAGATATCTCCTATTTATGAAGAAGATAAGGAGGGACCTCATCTCTCAAAATGTTGCTATGCTTTGGAATTCTCTACCCGAAATTTTTGAACAACAATGAAGTCGAGGAATAAGAGGACCAGACAAGAAAGTCGAGTGAAGGCCATACTCAGGATCAGCTATGAATCTGAGGAAGGGTCACTGGACCCGAAACATTAGCTCTGTTTTTACCTTCACAGATGCTGCCAGACCTGCTCGGCTTTTCCAGCAACTTTGTTTTTGTTGTTGTTGTCAGCTATGAATCTTACTGAATGACAAATCAGGCTCAAGGGGCTGAATGGCCTACTCCATTTTTATGCACTATATTTCTGTATTGGACTACATTGGGAAAAAAATAGTCTAAGACTCTTCATCTGTCCAGAATCTGCTATTTTTGTGTTTTTTCCCCTGATCTGCAACCAGTGAAAAAGCCTAGAGCAACATCATCTTTCAAGCTTGACTTCAAATTCAGGATCCTTTCAAAATCAGGAAGCTATTTTATGTTCTGGACACACTAAGAACACCAAAAGATTTAAATTCTGTCTTTGCCTCCCTGGTGTCCTGCAACATTTAAAATATCTTGGGGTCATATCAGTCCATTGTCCTCCCCAGCACTGTATTGACTGAGAAATGTCAGTCTCCTGTGTCTGGCTGCTGGATTCGCTGCGAATTTTCAGCTTCATTCTGTTCCTGACTACAGGTTATGGATAAATAATACTTAGTAAGAACTGTCCACCAGTTGAATATAGGTAAACAGAGAGCTGGAGATTTCTTTTAAGTTCTTGATTTATTGAAGCAACATTGACTTTCTGTACTATGCATTATGATTTTCTTTATCTATATCCTGTTCCCATTTTTATGATCTGATAAATTGTTGCCCAAATTGTGAATTCAGCAGCACCTCTGCTACACGGATAAGGGATATAATTGATTAGGGTAATCTATAGGTGGGATTGTCAATATAGAACCGTCAGAAATGGCTAGGGTGCCAGAAACCAATTATGTCGGGTCGATAAGGATAATTAATTTCAAATGGTGAATCTTATCCAAGCATTTGAATTTTTAAAGAATCTAGCTCTCAAGTATCTGCAGAGTACCATAAAAAGCCCTGGTTTTGTTTGTGGACTTTGTAAAGAAGTGATCAATTACACAGCTCACATTTAGACAATGTCCATACTGTTCGACACAACTAATCAATTTGGGAAAATATTAGGGAAAGATGGTATTGTCATGATGATAGCAATGAAATGAGTCATTGGTAATCAGTTTTAATACTGATGTTGGATGAGGGAAGAATGTTGCTGTTTATGCATATCCCAGATGTTCCAATGAGTCACACCTGGGAGTTAGTATGGTTTGTAGTCCAACTGAAAGCTTTATAGGTGTATTGTGTGATTTGGTTGCATTGATCCCTGGATTTCCTGTTTGTGATGGGTGCTGTATGGGGAATTTCAACTTAAAGTTTCCATTAATTTTGCCAACGGTTTCCTGGGGTTTATCAATGCTGCTTTCTGGCTAGACTGGTCATCAAAGTGAGCCATCTAATAAACCGTCAGAAATCAACACTGCCCATAAAAGATAAAAAGTACTTGTCAAGACTATGCATTCTTGATTTAATTACATCTACAAAAAGAAATAGCCACTCAGACCTACGTAGGTTTGGTTGTTAATAATTTAACTTAACAATAATGTGCCACATTGTTCTCCCCTATGAGCTAATCAGACTGTTACAGCCTGTGAGGAAATAGACAATACAAGGAGTTTAAGCTTTTTCAAAACATGGTGTGTACCATGGGCCTCTTGTGTGTGCGTGTGTGTCTCTGTCCTGCCCACAGAAGACCTCAAGAAAATATCCAGTAACAAACTGTAATTGAGTTAGTGGCCAGAAGGAGATATTGCAAATACATGAGTTTTTAAAATTTAGTTTTGATCTCCTGTCTGACCCACCAACCAGGGGTTCAGCTGTGTCAAAACAGGTGGCAGTAGCGATGGTAGATTGTGATTCCTCATAATTTTGAATATTTTGCCAACATTCACCATCTAAGTTTAGGCACATGAAATAATTGCTTGGTTGGGAAGTAAGCTATGCCTTGAGCCCAGAACAGCCAGCTTCAATATGTAACTGATGTTGCCCAGGCATGGGAGCTGTGTCAGCTGGGTGACTTACAGAGGATGTGCAGAATTACAACTACAATACGGACAAATAAATAGACAAACCAGTTACAGCTGAAAGAAAATACAGTATTTATTGAAACCAAATAAGTAGTTCATCCTCTCTTAGACATCTCTTTGTCTCTGAAAGATTTGCTGAACGTTCAGTCAAACTGCCTTAAGATCTGATAAGTCTCCTCAGCCTCGTTGCTGATCTCTGGGCATGCAGGCTTTCTGTAAGTAATCAGATGTGACACGTTATGCTATAGACAGGCTCCTTGTGCCTACCTGCAGTCCTTGTTCCTTAAACTATGGTGTGTACAGTGTTGCATGGCTTGGTCCTGGAATTATTCTTCCGCAAATGCTAAGTGTAGCAAACGAAAAGTAGGCTGACAACCATGAAGGTGGCCCCAGAGACTGGAAAAAAAATATTATCAGCACCCTTTCTCCCTGAGGAAGAATATTGCATAAGAAGAAAGTCAGTGGACTGAAAGAAACACAAATCTTATGGTTTTCTCATTGCAAAAGCAAACTAAACACAAATCAGGGTTGTGGATCTATTTTTGATTTGCCATGCAAGTTCAGTCACCATTCACTGCTGATTCAGCTATAGACCCCACAAACAACCAACAGGCTCTGCATGTCACAACTCATGACAAACAATCACCACCAGGGAATTTAATGTCGCCATAGTGTTTATTACACCATCAGTTCAGTATGGTTTCTGACCTAGGGCCAATGCAGAATCAGTGAAGGTTGAATGTGAAACATTAAGATGTAAAGGATAGTAAGTGCTTTATTCATAGTGCTGTCAGGGAGCCCTCACTTTCAAACACTTCTCCTAATCCACTTAACTGCAAAATGCTGATCCCAGCACCTTTTGTAGCAACTCAGCTTCTCCACTTTGATGAGCTTAAAAAATGATTTTGTACAAACTAGTCTTAATCAGTCAGTACTCAAGGTGCTGCTTCCTTGTTAACATTCTGGGGACTGTAAGGACTGTATTGGTGGAGGGGTCAGGTGGGGAGCAGGTCTTGTCTCCTGCATCCTGATGTCCCGTGTACGTGATTATTCTTATGTTCAAGGCTGAGATAGACAGATTTCGAAACAGTAAGGGAATCAAGGGCTAAAGGGAAAAGGCAGAAAAGAGGAGTTGAGGATTATCAGATCAGCTATGATCTCATTAAATGGCAGAGTGGACCTGATGGGATGAATGTTTCTGTTCCACATCTAATGGTCTTTATCAATGCTTAGATAATGTGATGTTGCCTAGCTGTTAGACTGAATGGTCATCAAGGCCAAGATCAAACCTATCATGACTGAGGACCACTCAATATCACTCAGGTATTTCCACTGATTCGTTCACTGTATAGTTACAGCATTCCTAGGGAGTTGATGTTAGCGTAGGCAAAGTTCATAACAAACCATGCTCTGTGTTTACTTCCAGGACCTTCTGGGAACCCATCACTGAAGTACTTCTTCCCATTTCAGTGAGCTTGCTACTGTGCAGCTGAAGCTGAATGTCAGGAAAGCAGAGGAGAATTCTCACAGCTTGAACATCTGAAACTCGCTGAGTGGGATATTGTGAAACTGAAAGCTTATTTAGAACACTAAATAATGAATTGGGTCAAAATCCTAGAACTCTCTCCCCAGTGACATTGTGGATTTACCCACAGCAAATGGACCGTAGCTGTTCAAGGCAGGAGCTCACCACCACCTTCTCAAGGTCAACTAGGATTGGTCAATAAATGTTGACCCAGCCAGTAACGCCTGAAAGAATTTGAACAAAGATGCACTGAGCTGAGCTCTAAAACCTACAGCAATGGTAGTCTGCAATTTGCAATGCTGACACTCTGTTTACACTTTGGACACAGTGGCAGAAAGAAGGAATTACATTATTCTGTAAAAGAGGAAGGGAAAAACCAAATGGTTTCCTTATAGAACACTCACGAGCTCTACAATCTTTGCGAAAGGTATAGGCCTTGCAACAGACTGTCCTCCCACAATGGAACCTGGATAGGAGAGATTTCCTCTCAATCTACACTCACTGAGGATCATGAAAGTAACTTAAGGAAAACAATAAATGTTAATTGTAGTTCACCACCACCAGCTCACAGCAATACATGAGAGACAGAAAGAGGCAAAGAGTGGATTAAAAGATAGTAGAAGTGAAACAGACCTATAGTGAAAAATATGACACAGTTACAGATACTGAGACTGAAAGCTACAGACATGAGGATTCTTCACTGAAAAGTAATTTCTGCAATGCTGATTCATTTGTAGGCATGTTTTCTCATCGAGTCATGCTTTCCCACCTTGCTGGTTGCAAAAGCTCAGTTCTTCTACTTCAACATCCTATTTCTGGTTTAACTTTTTAAAAATTCAATCATGATGTGAGAGTATCACTGACTGGGCCAGTATCTGTTCCTCGCTCCTAGTTGTCCTTGGCACGGTAGTAGTGAGCTGCCTTCTTGAACCGCTGCAGTCCAAGTGCAACATTGTCTGGTGCTGAGGTTAAAGAAGAGAATGATAGAGGGGGAAGACACAAATTATAAAGACTGTAACTTTTTATTTTTCTGTACTTTTGACTGTGAGCTGGAATGGGAAAAATTATTGTTTTTTTAAAAACAAGAACTGTGGAAGGGTTGCTACACTTTTTAAAAGCAGGTTAGCAGCATTTATTGCAAGTGCTGTTTTACACTGTTGTTTGTAATAGAGTCATAGTCATAGAGTCATACAGCAAGAAACACACCCTTCAGTCCAACTAGTCCATGCTGACCATGTTCTCAAACTAACCTAGTTGCACTTGCCTGCATTTGGCCCTTATCCTTCCAAACCTTTCCTATGTATGTACCTGTTCAAATGTTTTTACAATGTTGTAACTGTACCTGCATCTATCACTTCCTCCGGCAGTTCATTCCACACTATACATTCCCTGTGTTAAAACATTGCCTCTCATGTACTTTTTACATCTCCTCTCACCTTAAAAATATGCCCTCTAGTTTTGAACACCACCACCCTAGTGAAAAGATCCTTGCTATTCGCCTTATCTATGCCCGTCATGATTTTATAAGCTTCTATAAGGTCAACCCTAACCCTCCTATGCTCCAAAGAAAGAAGTCCCAGCCCTTCCAGCCTCACCTTACAACTCAAACTCTCCATACCAAGCAAAATCCTGGTAAATCTTTTCTGAACTTTCTCCAATTTCAGAATATCCTTCCTATAGCAGGGCGATTAGAATTGCACACAGTACACCAGAAGAGGCCCTGTTGGAGGATGAGTGATGATGTTTATTGCAGATTAAGTGGAAACTTGGGAAGTGTAAGAGATGCAACAAGTAGCTGACCTGTGGAGTGGTGACCAGTTCTCAATGACAAAGGCCTTCTGCCTGCCAACAACTACGTGATTGGATCTTAGGTAGCTGAACAGCTTGTGTGTGTAAATGATTATAGCCAGAAGCCATCAGGGGACCTCAGGAAATTAAGGTAGGGTCCTTTTATCTGTAGTAAAAGCTAGGTAAAGTCTAAAGAAAACCAGCTTATTTTCCATCTGCCATTGCTGCAAGCTGTTGCTTTTGACTAGTAAGTGAGAGACTTTAGAATTTGTGAACCAGTCATTCTATGCTTCCTGCAAGGACGTGGAAAATAACTGCAGAGCAAGAGAGAGATCAACAAACAGCAAATCATGACAAGCAAAATGATCATCTTAATGAATCCTGTAGACAGGGACCATTGAACTGATTTGCATAAATTTCTTAATTGTTAACTTATGACATAAAAAACTGTCGGGTCATTTTGAGTTTCGTTTCTTTGTCAAATGAGAATATGCCGAATTTTCCAACTGCTGTTTTATCCTTGACCCTGATATATCAACTGTGCACTGTGCCCTCCCTGTCTCCTCTCTCGTAAGTCTACTGTTTTCTCCCAGGCTTTACCATTTTCTCAAAAACAATAATCACCAACATCATAAACTTACAGGTAAAATGATGTGACTTACAGCACAGACTGAGACCATTCAGTTCATCAAGCTTGTACTGTTACACAATAATTACCTTAGAGTAAAACCTCTCAAGGAGTTTTACAAGGTACAGCTGAGCAGGAAGTAGAGGACACATTAACTGAAATTGTATCAGTTTGGGAAATAAACTGCCATGATCAATAATAGGAAATCATTCTGGACCAGGACATCGTGGAATGAAACTCACAGCTAAGGGAAAAATTTTGGATTCGATATAACACACTGCTTGTTTATATTCCATTACAGATTAAAAATGGCATGTTTCACAATATTGATAACTGCATTTAACAGGTTTGTATATTGTACTAACACTTACGGTGCAGATTGTGTCATTCTTTTTGGTTTATATGGAAGAGCCAATAGTTCTTTCTGTGAAAGAGAAAGTTGTAAGTGATTCAAATCACTAATATTCAGTCATACCCAAAGAAACCAATAATCTGACTTCCTATAGAAGTAGAGATAAAGACAGAGACATAGAGTGTGTGAAACAGAGTGAGTGAGTATGTGTGATAACAAGGTGTAGAGCTGGATGAACACAGCAGGCCAAGCAGCGTCAGAGGAGCAGGAAGGCTGACGTTTCGGGCCTAGACCCTTCTTCAGAAAAATTTTTCTGAA
>NC_063363.1:1243730-1292748 GCF_021869965.1 Rhincodon typus
TTCCCCTCCCCCATTTCTGAAGAAGGGTCTAGGCCCGAAACGTCAGCCTTCCTGCTCCTCTGACGCTGCTTGGCCTGCTGTGTTCATCCAGCTCTACACCTTGTTATCTCAGATTCTCCAGCATTTGCAGTTCCTACTATCTCTGAGTGAGTATATGTGACTGTGTGTGTTTAGTTTAGATTAAAAGGCAAACACAAGATAACAGTTGCAGATGATGTGATTAACATTAGGATGGAGGAAAAAATGTGTTACAATTGCAGTCAGGGCTAAGGCACATACCTGGGGACAATTTGGAAGAGTTAGGCCAAGGAGGGATTGAAAATGAGAATGAGGATCTTCAAATAGATGCTAATAAGAGTTAGAGAGCCTTGGAGTGAGAGGTGAAGTGACTGTGTAAATAAGGATGTGTTCAGTTCATGTTGAGTAAAGTGGAAGAGGCTAGCAAAGGGGATGGTTGAAAAACAGGAGTCTGAACACGACAAAGAGGCTCAGTAACTAGTGTTGTCACACCATGAAAAACAGTACTAATAGGGGAAATGGGACTTTGCTTCAAAAACACGCATCATTCTGTTCTATTTACATCTGATGCATTCACAAAATGAACCCTCTATTACAAAAACAGATGATCTAACAGCCCCATGGAAGGTAACTTAACAACCCAATCTATTTGTGTAGTTACCGGGTCTATACTGGGCATCATCCCAATTAATTCAGACAGCCTCAAAGAGTGTGCACAAGAAAATTTTCTGATTCAGAATGTGGATGTACCTACTAGATCTACTTGATCTACTCTTGGAAAATAGGGCAGGGCTGCTGACTGAGGTGTCAGTGGGAGAGTACTTTGGGGCCAGTGACCATAATTCTATTAATTTTAAAATATTGATGGAAAAGGATACACTGGATCTAAAAGTTAAAGTTATAAATTGGAGGAAGGCCAATTTTGATGGTATTAGGCAAGAACTTTCTAAAATTGATTGGGGGTGGATGTCTACAGACGGCTGGAAAACGGGAAGCCTTCAAAAATGAGATAACAAGAGCCCAGAGTCAGTATATTACTGCTAGGGTGAAGGGTAAGGCTGGTAGGTGACGAGAGAAATGGAGGTCTTGGTTAAGAAAAAGGAAGCATATATCAGGTATAGACAGCAGGGATCGAGTGAATCCTCAGAAGAGTATAAAGGCAGTAGGAGTATACTTAAGAGGGAAATCAGGAGGGCAAAAAGGGGACATAAGATAGCTTTGGCAAATAGGGTTAAGGAGAATCCAGAGGGATTCTACAAATACATTAAGGACAAAAGGGTAACTAGGGAACGAATAGGACCCCTTAAAGATCAGCAAGGCCACCTATGTGTGGAACTGCAGGAGATGGGGGAGATACTAAATGACTATTTTGCATCAGTGTTTAAAGTGGAGAAGGATATGGAAGATAGAGAACATGGGGAAATAAATAGTGACATATTGAAAAATGTCCATATTACAAAGGAGGAGCTGGATGTCTTAAAATGCATAAAGGTGGATAAATCCCTGGGATCTGATCAGGTGTACCCTAGAACTCTGTGGGAAGTGAGGGAAGATATTGCTGGGCTCCTTTCAGAGATATTTGTAGCACCAATAGCCACAGGTGAGGTGCTGGAAGACTGCAGGTTGTGCCACCAATTAAGAAAGGTGATAAGGAAAAGTCAGGGAACTATAGACCTGTGAGCCTGACATCGGTAGTGGGCATGTTGTTGGAGAGAATCCTGAGAGACAGGATTTACAGGTATTGGGAAAGGCAAGGACTGATTAGGGACAGTCAACATGGCTTTGTGCATGGGAAATCGTGTCTCACTAACTTGACTGAGTTTTTTTGAAGAAGTAATGAAGAGGCTTGATGAGGGCAGAGCAGTGGATGTGATCTATATGGTCTTCAGTAAGGCATTCGATAAGGTTCCTCATGGTAGACTGGTTAGCAAGGTGAGATCACTTCGAACACAGGGAGAGCTCGCTATTTGGATACAGAACTGGTTCAAAGGTAGAAGACAGAAGGTGGCGTTGGAGGGTTGCTTTTCAGACTGGACGCCTGTAACCAGCGGTGTGCCACAAGGATCGGTGCTGGGTCCACTGTTTTTTGTCATTTACGTAAATATTCGGATGTGAACAAAGGAGGTATAGTTTACAGATGACATTAAAATTGGAGGTGTAGTGGACAGTGAAGAAGGTTACTTCAGAGTACAACGGGATCTTGATCAGATGGGCCAATGAGCTGAGGAGTGGCAGATGGAATTTAATTTAGACAAATGTGAGGTACTGCATTTTGGAAAGGCAAATCAGGCCAGGACTTATACACTTAATGGTAAGGTCCTGGGGATTGTTGCTGAACAAACAGAGCTTGGAGTGCAGGTTCATAGTTCCTTTAATGTGCAGTTGCAGATAGATAGGATAGTGAAGAAGATGTTTGGTATACTTGCCTTTATTGGTCAACGCATTGAGTATAGGAGTTGGGAAGGTCATGTTTCAGCTGTACAGGACATTGGTTAGGCCACTTTTGGAATACTGCGTGCAATTCTGGTCTCCCTGCTATTAGGAAGGATGTTGTGAAACTAGAGAGGGTTCAGAAAAGATTTACGAGGATGTTGCCAGGATTAGAGGGAGATGCTAAATAGGCTGGGGCTATTTACCCTGGAGCGTCAGAGGCTGAGGCATTACCTTATAGAGGTTTATAAAATCATGAAGGGCATAGAGAGGGTAAATAAGCAAGGTCTTTTCCCTGGGGTGGGGAAGTCCAAAACTAGAGGGCATAGGTTTGAGGTGAGAGGGGAAAGACATAAAAGGGGCCTAAGGGGCAACTTTTTCATGTAGCATGTGGTACGTGTATGGAATGAGCTACCAGAGGAAGTGATGGAGGCTGATATGTTTACAACATTTAAAAGGCATCTGAATGGGTATATGAATAGGAAGGGTATAGAGGGATATGGACCAAATGCTGGCAAATGGAACTAGATTTATATGGGATATCTGGTCTGCATGGACGAGTTGGACCTAAGAGTCCATTTCTGTGGTGTATATCTCTGTGACTCTATGACTATCATTTGCCTAATATAGGCACATAAGCAGGGCCTGAATACTCGAAAATACACACAATGAAGGAGTGGATACAGCATACTTCAATCTATTCACAACAAATCAAGACAATTGCATATTTACAGTGATAAGCAGCAATACTCAGTGTACACCAAAATTTAAAGTTAGGAGGAAGTCGGAGGTGTGTATGCTTGTGAAGCCACGCTGAAGGAAGCTGTTTAACCTGGAGAGCAATATGGGAATGGGAGTCGGGGATGGTGGTGCATGTTACATAGTTTATGCATTGACAGGCTGGAAAGGCTGTATTTGCTGTATCAAATATATCTATATTGCAGTAGTGGTTGTATTTCAAAATATTCACAGTTCAAAGAGGCTAATTGGGCTTTATCTAAGCGGTGAGTATATTAGGATGAAGATGCTGGTTTATTAGGCCTGTGTTCTCAGGCTGCGAAACATGAACACCTGACAATCATCTCAAAAGGAAGCTCGATTATTTATTCATCTTCATTGCTTTCAGCGCATTCTTAGTTTTCCATGGAATGATAGAATCACAAATCAAGGACAAATCTCCCAATGATTATTAGCACTCACCAGGGAGCACATTTGTACAATTGAAGACAGACTCAAGAATACAAGAGTGAAGTGATCCATTTTGGGAGGTAAAATGCAAGAGGAAAGTACACTGTGAATGGCCAGACTATTAGGAGCATTATAATACGGAGGGATCTTAGGGTCCAAGTCCATAGATTCCCGAATGTGGCATGACAAGGAGATAAGGTCATAAAGAATGCATGGGGCATGCTTGCCTTCATCAGTTGGGACAATGAATATAAAAGTTGGCAAGTCATGCTACAACTGTAAAAGATTTTAATCTGGACACATTTGGAGTACTGTGCACAAATCTGGTCACCACATTACAGGAAGGATTTGGAGGCTTTGGAGAGGGTGTAGAAGAGGTTTACCAGGATATTGTCTGGATTGAAGGGTATTAGCTATAAGGAGAGGTTGGAGAAACTTGGATTGTTTTTGCCAGAGTGTCGGAGGGTGAGGGACGACCTGATAGAAGTATACAAAATTATGAGGGGCATGGATAGGGTGGATAGTCAGAATTTCTTTCCCAGGGTGGAAATGTCAAATACTACAGGACATAGGTTTAAGGTGAGAGGGAGCAAGTTTAAAGGAGATGTGCGAAGAAAAGTTTTTACACAGAAGGTGGAAGGTGAAATAACTCCTCAGAAGCCGGTATCCCATCACCAAGTCACCCTTTATTTACACGTGGAGAGTCCCTGACACTGATCCAGCTCCCTCAGAGCCAGCTCTCAGAGTGTCAGGATGTCTGACACTATTGTTTATAACCAGACTAGATTAACAGCCCCAAGTAGAGAACTCATATTCTATATCGTTCACTGGTCACAATGATTACAGTAGGTACATGGAATGCGCTGACAGGGGAGATGGTAGAAGCAGATACAATAGCAAAGTTTAAGAGGCATTTAGACAGACACATGTACAGGCAGAGAATAGAGGGATACAGACCATGTGCAGGCAGATAGGATTAGTTTAGAATAGCATCAACATTGGCACAGACATGTGGGCCACAGGGCCTGTCCTGTGTACTGTTCTATGTCATTATGAAGATGAGGTAGCTGGACCCAGGTGACAGGTACCCAAAACCTCACTCCAATGTTGCTGGCAAGTGTGATGTGAAAGCCCTAAGCAGCACTTTTTTTATACCTAGGAGACAGTAACCAACAACAAGAGGGATATGGTGACACCACGTGTGAGCCAGCATGCACAACCATGATGGAGAGTAGCTACAGCAGCTTGGCACCAAGCTCCAACACCAAAACCATAATGACGCCTGGCTCTCATTACAGAACCTGCCTCTCATTGGTTGGTTTCTTCAGCCATCAGCCAAAGTTCATCACATGAATCTACTCAATTCTCAGTCAATTCTTATCATGCTACATAGATGGAAGGAAGCTGATACAGTAGCTTAGGAGAAGTAATCAAGGTGAAATTGTCAGATGAACCAAAGCATAAATCTTCAACAAAAGGTGTTTGATACGTTTGCCTTTATTAGTCAGTGCATTGAGTATAGGAGTCGGGAGGTCATGTTGCAGCTGTATAGGACCTTAGTTAGGCCACTTTTGGAATATTGTGTTCAATTCTGGTCTCCCTGCAACAGGAAGGATGTTGTGAAACTTCAAAGAGTTCAGAAAAGATTTACAAGGGTTGGAAGATTTGAGCTACAGGGAGAGGCTGAATAGGCTGGAATTATTTTCGTTGGAGTGTCGGAGGCTGAGGGGTGACCTTATAGAGGTTTATGCAATTAGGCGGGGCATGGATAGGGTGAATAGCCAAGGCCTTTTCCCCAGAGTGGGGCATAGGTTTAAGGTGAGAGGGGAAAGATTCAAAAGGGACCTAAGGGGCAACATTTTCACACAGAGGGTGGTGCGTATATGAAATGAGCTGCCAGAGGAAGTGGTGGAGGCTGGTACAATTACAACATTTAAAAGGCACCTGGATGGGTATCTGAATAGGAAGGGTTTAGAGGGATATGGGCCAAATGCTGGCAAATGGGATTAGATTAATTTAGGATTCTGGTTGGCATGGACAATTTGAACAGAAGGGTCTGTTTCTGTGCTGTATAGCTCTATGACTCCATTACTAATTTATCAGTAAGATGTAGAGGTGCCGGTGTCAGACTGGGGGTGGACAAGGTCAGAAATCACATGACACCAGGTTACATTCCAACAGGTTTATCTGAAAACACAAGCTTTCGGAGCCTCAGTCCTTCTTCAGGTGTTAGTGAGAGAGGTAGTATCAGGCATAGAATTTATAAATAAATTCCTGATACTACCTCTCTCACTAACACCTGAAGAAGGACTGAGGTTCCGAAAGCTTGTGTTTTCAAACAAACCTGTTGGACTGTAATCTGGTGTTGTGTGATTTCTAATTTTTCAGCAGGCTGAGAACTCATGAAGGAAATTCTGAAAAAAATTGTGTTCATAAAAACTTCAATGAAAGTGTCTGCAGGAGAATTACATTTCTTGATTTCTGCATAGCACAAGTGTTTCACACAGGATTTTAATAACTTCGATTCTGAAGTACTCTGCTAAATCAAGTTGCTTCTCGGGTGCAGTACGTATTTAGAGGGACTAGCAGCCTTCAAATGAACATCTTTCATGTACAAGTTGCCAAGCTAATTGACTGTTGAGTGCATCATATTCAGGTGATTTTGTGCATTTCTTATTTAATCATTAAGTAGCTATCAGGAGCGGGCATCTCCATTAATTTCTTTCCCAGGAAGGTGTGCTAAGACAATGACTGGCCGAACAGATTTAGATGCTGCTAAATCAGACTAAACCAGATAGTGGACTAGAGTTGGGACATTCTGATCTCTCTGGCTCAGTTACAATGGACCAATAGAACCACTGTATGTTGATCCACCAGATTTTGAAGTAATTAACGAAAGGAAAACAGTCTATCCTCATTAATATGATACAGGAACTTGTACAATTTCATTTCCAGACTATGAAGAGACAATGGCAGTAATATCACCTTCCACACAATAACTGACGAATCAGAGAAAAGCATCTTCTACCACGCCACTCCACATTAAACATTTGGAAGAACCACTATCCCATGCAGCAATTTGTTTCAGGCCATTTTCAGGACAACTTCAACCCATTCTATCACAGAATGAGAGGCACTGGCCTGCTCCAATGATATCTAGGAAAGGGTGCTTCTGAATTCATTGGTGCAATGTGGTGCAGTTGTTAAATATCCAATCATTTGTGCTACAGATTTATCCATTTCTTAAGTATCATTTTCTTGTTCTCCATGAAAAGCAAAGGAACGACAGAAAAGAGCAGTTCCAGCAGTATTCACTTCCAAATTAAGAATGGAATTCTGTGATCTGGAAGAGGGGTGTTGTGTAATCCCTGTGTACCATTTCAATAATCTTGGCTTCTTCTGACATGAACCAATACGGATAAAATTGACTCTCGTGAAACCAAATTACAGCATGTAGGTTTCAATTATCTGAATGTTTTTTGAGAATTCCAGGGTCAGACCTAATTAATCAAATAAAACAAAATCCTTCAGATGTTGGAAATCTGTTTATAAACAGAAAGTGCTAAAGAAATTCAGTAGGTCTGGCAGTATCTGTGGAGAGAGAAACAGAGTTAATGTTTTGAGTCCGATATGACTTCAGAAATTAGTCATATTTGACTAGAAATATTAACTCTGTTTTTCTCTTGATTTGATTTAACTTGTTATTGTCACACATACTTAAGTACAGTGAAAAGTTTTGTTCTGCGTGCAGCACAGGCAGATCATATCATATAAAGTGTATTAGGGTGATAGAACAGAGAGAAGAATCCAATGTTACAGCTGCAGAGAAGGTACACAGAAAGCAAGATCAACATTGAATTTAAAATTTGAAAGGTCCATTCAGAAGTTGAATAACAGTGGGGAAGAAGCTGTTCTTGAATCTTTCAATACATGTATTCAAATTTTTTATCTTCTGCCTGACGGAAGAGGTTGGAAGAGAATATAACTGGGGTTGGAGGGGACTTGGAAATGTTGGTTGCTTTCATAAG
This sequence comes from Rhincodon typus, assembly GCF_021869965.1. Taxonomy (NCBI): domain Eukaryota; kingdom Metazoa; phylum Chordata; class Chondrichthyes; order Orectolobiformes; family Rhincodontidae; genus Rhincodon; species Rhincodon typus. The sequence goes on from NC_063363.1 coordinate 1,251,395, forward strand.
AACATAAGAACATAAGAACTAGGAGCAGGAGTAGGCCGTCTGGCCCTTCAAGCCTGCTCCGCCATTCAATAAGATCATGGCTGATCCTTACGTGGACTCAGATCCACTTACCCGCGTTCTCACCGTATCCCTTAATTCCTTTATTGTTCAAAAAAAACTACCTCTTTTTTAAAAACATTTACTGAAGTAGCGTCAACTACTTCACCGGGCAAGGAATTCCATAGATTAACAACACTCTGGGTGAAGAAATTCCTTCTCAATTCAGTCCTAAATCTGCTCCCTCTAATCTTGAGGCTATGCCCTCTTGTCCTAGCTTCACCTGCCAGTGGAAACATCCTCTCTACTTCTATCTTATCTATTCCCTTCATAATTTTATATGTTGCTATAAGATCCCCCCTCAATCTTCTGAATTCCAATGAATATAATCCCAATCTACTCAGTCTCTCCTCATAAGCCAACCCCCTCAACTCCGGAATCAACCTAGTGAACCTCCTTTGCACCCCCTCCAGTGCCAGTACATCCTTTCTCAAGTAAGGAGACCACAACTACACACAGTACTCCAGGTGTGGCCTCACCAGCACCTTGTACAGCTGCAACATAACCTCTCTGCTTTTTATTTCAATCCCTTTAGCAATGAAGGACAAAATTCCATTTGCCTTCCTAATTACTTGTTGTACCTGCAGACCTACATTCTGTGATTCATGCACACGGACACCCAGGTCCCTCTGCATAGCAGCATGCTGCAACTTTTTACCATTCAAGTAATAATCCTTTTTACTATTACTCCTACCAAAATGTACGACTTCACATTTATTTGCATTGTATTCCATCTGCCAGACCTTTGCCCACTCACTCAATGTATCTATGTTCCTCTGCAAATTTTCACAGTCCTCTGCACACTTTGCTTTGCCACTCATCTTAGTGTCATCTGCAAACTTTGACACCCTACACGTAGTCCCCAACTCCAAATCATCTCTATAAATTGTAAATAATTGCGGTCCCAACACATGCCTGAGGCATACCACTAGTCACTGACTGCCAGCTAGAATAGCACTCATTTATCCCCACTCTTTGCTTCCTGTTAGTCAACCAATCCTCTATCCATGCTAATACTTTACCCTTAATGCCATGCATCCTTATCTTACGCAGCAGCCTCTTGTGCGGCACCTTGTCAAAGGCCTTTTGGGAGTCTAGGTACACCACATCCACTGGGTCCCCATTGTCCACCTCGCTCGTAATGTCTTCATAGAATTCCAAAAGATTTGTCAAGCATGACCTGCCCTTCATGAACCCATGCTGCGTCTGCCCAACGGGACAATTTCTATCAAGATGCCTTGCTGTTTCTTCCTTGATAATAGACTCAAGCATCTTCCCCACTACAGAGGTTAAACTAACCGGTCTATAATTCCCTATCTTTTGTCTACTTCCCTTTTTAAACAGTGGTGTCACACTTGCTGTTTTCCAATCTGCTGGGACTGCCCCAGAGTCCAGCGAATTTTGGAAAATTACCGCCAGTGCACCTGCTATTTCTCCCACCATCTCTTTTAGTATCCTGGGATGCATTCCATCAGGGCCAGGAGACTTATCAATCCTTAGCTCCATTAGCTTGCCCAACACTACCTCTTCCGTAATTATGATTGTTTCCAGGTCCTCACCTACCTTCATCTCTTTGTCAATTACTGGCATGTTATTAGGGTCCTCTACTGTGAAGACCGATACAAAATACCTGTTCAATGCCTCGGCCATTTCATCATATCCCATAACTAAATTCCCCTTCTCAAGCTCTAAAGAGCCAACATTTACTTTAGCCACTCTTTTTCATTTTATATATTTATAGAAACTTTTCCTATCTGTCTTTATATTCTGTGCTAGTTTTTTCTCATGTTCTATCTTACTTTTCCTTATAGCTCTTTTTGTGGCTTTCTGTTGACCTTTAAAGTTTTCCCAATCTTCTAGTTTCATGCTGTTTTTGGCCACTTTGTATGCATTCTCTTTCAATTTGATAGCCTTCCTTATTTCTTTAGACACCCATGGCAGATTACCCCTTTTCTTACAGTCCTTCCTTTTCATTGGATTATACTTTTGCTGAGCACTTTGCTTTGAAAAGTCCTCCACTGCTCATCAACTGTCCCACTATAAAATCTTTGTTTCCAGTTTACTTTAGCCAAGTCCTCCCTCATTCTATTGTAGTTCTCCTTGTTCAAGCACAGGACCCTGGTATTGGATTTTATCTTCACACTCTCCATCTGTATTCTAAATTCAACCATACTGTGATCACTCCTTCCAAGAGGATCCCTAACTATGAGGTCATTAATTATTCCTGTCTCATTACACAGGACCAGATTTAGGATAGCTTGCTCCCGCGTTGGTTCCATTACATACTATTCAAGATAAAAGAGATGGTGGAAAGTATAGGTAGAGTCAATGGATGGGAGGCTGGTTTGAGTGATGGACTGGGCTGTATTCACGACTCTCTGCAGTTCCTTGCAGTCTAGGGAAGAGCAGTTGCCAAACCACGCTGTGATGCATCCAGATAGAATGCTTTCTATGGTACACCTGTAAAAATTGATAAGAGTCCTTCTGGACATGCTGAATTTCCATAGCCTCCTGAGGAATTAAAGATGTTGTTGTGCTTTCTTGACCATTGCGTCGACATGGGTGGATCAGGACTGATTGTTGGTGATCATCACTCTCAGAAATTTGACACTCTTGACCATCTCCATCTCAGCACCATTACTGCTGACAGGGATGTGCCCTCCACACTGCTTCTTGAAGTCAATGACCAGCTCCTTCATTTTGCTGACATCGATGGAGAGATTGTTGTCTTTACACCATGCCTCTAAGCATTCAATACGTTTCCTGTATTCTGTTTGATCGTTGTTTGAGATTTGCCCCACAACAGTGCTGTTGTCAGCAAACTTGTAAATGGAGTTGGTGCAGAATTTGGCCACACAGTCACAAATATAGTAGGGGGCTGAGTATGCAGCCTTGTTGGACACCGGTGTTGAGGATTATGATGGAGGAGGTGTTGTCTCCTATTCTGACTGATTGTGGTCTATGGGTCAGAAAGTTGAGGATCTAATTGCAGAGGGAGCCAAAACCTAGGTCTCAGAGTTTAAGAGATGAGTTTGTTTGGAATTATGGTGTTGGAGGTGGAACTGTAGGCAATAAGTAGGAGCCTGATGTAGGTATCTTTGTTATCCGGATGTTCCAGGGATGAGTGGAGGGCCAGGGAGATGGCATTTGCTGTGGACCTGTTGTGCCATGACTAACATCTCAAAGCACTTCAAAATTATGGAGATCAGAGCCACCAGGCAGTAGTCATTGAGGCACACTGCCATGATTTTTCTTTGGCACCAAGATGATGGTGGTCTTCTTGAAGCAAGTGGAGAGGTTGAAGATATCTGTGAATACTCCTGTAGCTGGTCCACACAGGATTTGAGTGCACGGCTGGGGACACCATCCGGGCTGGTCGCTCTTCGTGGGTTCACTCTCAAGAAGTCAATTTAACGTCTGCCATGATGACTGAGGGTACAGGTGCATCAGAGGCTGTTAGGATAGATGACATTTTTTCATTGACTCTCTGTTCAAAGAGAGTGTAGAATGCATTGAGCTCATTGGGTAGGGATGCACTGTTGCCCACAATTCTGTTTGACTTCACTTTGTGGCCCATTATGCAGTGTGAGCCTTGCCATAAATGACAGGCTTTTGTGTAGCTAGTCTGGGTCTCAAGCTTAGTTTGGCATTGCCTCAAGGCATCACTGATAGCCTTGCAAATGTTGTACCTGGATTTCCTGTATAGACTCAGACCTGGACTTCAGTAAACATAGAATACCTACAGCATGGAAGTAGGCCATTCAGCCTATTGAGACCACACTGACCCTCTGAAGAGCATCCCAACCACACGCCCACCCCTACCCTATTCCTGTAACCCTGCATTTCCCACGTCTAATCCACCTAGCCTACACATCCCTAGACACTATGGGCAATTTATCATGGCCAATCAACCTATCCTGCACATCTTTAGACTGGGAAACCGGAGCACCTGCAGGAAACCCAAGCAGACACGGGGAGAATGTGCAAACTCCACACAGACAGTTGCCCGAGGGTGGAATCGAACCCGTGTCCCTGAAGCTGTGAGGAAGCAGTGCTAACCAGAGACACGTGCTGCCACAGGGAGTGGATCTCCCGGTTCATCCATGGTTTCCGGTTGGCGAACATTCGGATCACAGATGCTGCAAGACCGACTGAGTTTCTCCAGCAATTTCCATTACTATTTCAGATTAATGGTGAACTGAAGGAAAAGCAGAGTGACCTAGATGGAAGAAATGGTTTCTTAATTAATGATAATTACTGGTGAGTTCGAACCTCATCACCTGGGAACCTAATCAATAAAAAAAATGACAAGTTGGATTAAAGTGGGATGTTCAGTCAACATATAGTCAGTGCATGTCTCCATCTGGACTTTGTCCAGTGCCACCTACAGTCTGATTTCTACTTCTGGTACACACTGACCCATGTGCCTCAACATGGCCTGCATCATCTGAAGAATTAATTATTTCTCTTACCCGTATTCTTTCCTCCCTCTGTTTATTAATTAACTCTAGAATCTCTTCTCGTTTCTTGGCCTGTAGAAAGAAAGAATGATTACAGTAATTGCTTTTATTTATTCAATTCTCTAACCCCCAACTCCAGGGTGCTTAAACAATCTCTGTATCTTCTTTATTCAATTAATAAAAGCAACTTCAGTTTTGGGTATTTGATATCATTACTAAATCCTATTTACAAAGCACGATCACACATAGAGAAGATCCACAAAACAATAACTTCCAAATCTCACCAAGTTGCAACAAAGTCAAATGCAGCAGCGCATCCTGGAACATGCAAAGATCTAGTCACCCTATTTTTCATCAAGAGAGGAAGAAAATTCTTCCATGTTCTTCATTAAGCAATGGCACAGGATGCAAAATATCCAGTTTACAAATTGACCAGCCAGAAAGCATTAGATTGAGTGTCTTTGGAATTCTCTTCCTGAAGAATTGGTGAAGGCAGAGTCCTTCAATATTTTTAAGACAAAGTCAGAAAGATTGTTGTTAAGCAGGACAGTGAAAAATTGTCAGGGATAAGCAGAAATGCAGATTTAAGGTTACAGTCAGATTAGCCATCTTTTTATTGAATAGAGAAGCAGGCTTGACGGTCTGAATGGCCTACTCCTGTTCCTAATTCATATTTATGTACCCATGATTTTCCTTTGTAACATTGCAGGATTTCAATAATACATAGAACTAGAGGGATTTCTGTGATTAATTAGCATGTTTAATGCGGTTCCAATTGTTCTATAATTTCCCATCCTAACGTCACACAACTTCCTTCTGCAAGTCCTGTGATAGTGAAATTTTCAGCAATAAAACAATAACAGCCTTTCAATGTGCTCCATCCATAATATTCCAACCAAACTTTTATCCATTGTTCTCTTCTTTTTATTAGCATAAGTCTCTATGATTGGAAACAATATTCATTTCACTTAACTGTTCAAATGATGTCCCATAAACCATTTCCACTTCTCTCCTACAGTTTTTGATACAGTTTAAATTCACTTTATTCAAACCAACTTTGAATTCTGTACAAATTTTTCTTACTCTACTGAAATCAGCTAATACTGTACTAAAATCAGCTACCAGACCCGTTGAGTTTATCCAGCACTTTCTGGTTCTACTACCTCAACCTGAAACACTTAAATTACTCATGAATTTTAGGAATGTAAATTCACCTTCATTTTTGTCCAACTAGCTAATCCTGCATTATAATAACATAGAGATGATTGTTTATTTGATTGTAGAATTGTAGTTCTGAGCTGCAAAATACTCTATACGTGAAATAAACAGCATATTGAATTCCTCTTAATTACTGCATTTCAAGTTTTCACTTTAGTACCATTTAATTCTATTGATAGCGCAACATTTAGCACTACCAATGTTCTCAAAACAACACTTGAAATTATGTTCTTTTGTTAAGATTGAGTGACACAGTCCTAGACAGTTCTTTGCCAACTCATCCAAGTGGCTGTTCATTATGTCTGAGCTTTTCCAATCCACAGTGTCATTGAAGCTAAACTATGATCAATCCTTTCTCTGACATCTACAGATGCATCTTGCAGCAGGAGGAACTGGACTGAAATCAGGAACAAGAAGTCTGATTAATATTTTCCCCTTCTCCACGCTGGAGTTAGAGCTAATTATTTAATGTACACAGTTCCTCCTGCAAAGATCAACTAATTCAGAATGAATGAATGAAGGTTGTATGGATCAATGCCACATCCGACTTTTGAGCAGAGTCTCACCTCATATTCAGAAACTAAAGGACTGTCCTGCAGGTAATGTGTTCATTTCTGTTCCCTCAGGCTCAGACACAAAACCCATTTAAAAAGTAAGGAATGTAAAGGATTGATACTCCTTTTCCTTCCTGTTTTTATAGGCATATGTCACGCATGCCTCAGTGGTTAGCACTGCTTCCTCACAGCATCAGGGACCCAGGTTTGATTCCACCCTCGGGCGACTGTTTGTGTGGAGTTTTCACATTCTCCCCATGTCTGTGTGGGTTTCCTCCGGGTGCTCTGGTTTCCTCCCACAGTCCAAAGATGTACAGGCTAGGTTGATTAGCCATGGGAAACTGTCCATTGTGTCCAGGGCTGTACAGGTTAGGTGGATTAGCCATGGGAAATGCAGGATTACAGGGATAGGGTAGGGGGGTGAGTCTGGGTAGGATGTTCTTCAGAGGGTTGATGTAGTCTTGAATGGCCAGCTTCCACACTGCAGGGATTCTTCTGTGATTCTATGGTATGTGGCAGCTGTTTTGAATATGGCAGGATCTCATGAACAAGTGAATGGCCAGTTAATGTGCTTTTGGTGATGCTGTTTTAGGAAGAAATATTAACCCGTACACTGGGGGTACTCTTTCGCCCTTCTTTGAGTAGTGAATGGGGTCTTTCACATGTAGCTGAGCATTTCAGGTGGTCCCTCAATTTAATATCTAGTGCATATCTAGCATTTTCAGTTTTGATTTAATCTTTTTCCCATTGATTCAATCATCAATTTTTTTTCATCTCTTCTCAACAATCCCATTCCTGAAAATAGATATCATTTTTCCTCAACAGGCCAGTAAGTGTGATGAACTTTCATAGACTACTCATAGAGAGCTATAACCTGGTCATGAAAAGGTTAAGCCCAGCATTCCATCATTGTTCTTCATTCGTGGGCTGAGAAAAGTTTCAAAGGTTAATTAGTTTTTGAGTGAGACTGATGCATCACTCTTTTCTTGCTGATAATCACTCAGCATGTTGCAGGTGTTGGCACCACTGGGAACTGCATACCAGCCTGGTGCCATAAATCCCTAAAACTGTCACTATCTGCAAACCTCATGCACCCACGAAGATGGCCTCAGGCGTGGTCTTGGATTCATGTCATGCTACATGTGACCCTACCACACTGTTCTGTAACAGTAAAATCTTCCTCACTGTCCTGTTTTGACACTATCACCTTGATAAATTGTTATGATCTCTCTTGCCTTAATTAGTTTCTACAGTTTTGGTTTACTTGTTACTTTGGTTAGATCCTCGGCATGCGACTCTTATACCTATCATGTTATTCCAGTCATTTAGTTTGTCCCCAGCACTGCCTTATTTTTCATTTTTTTGTAATTATCTCTCTGCCTCAATCAGATTATAAGTCAGCCCTTCGCTTGTTATTCAGCTGCTGACACTTTACGCACACTGTTCGACACTCTTGGTCACCTACAGAGACTTATTATTTGACATTCCACTCACATCTTTGGATGATCGTTTGATCGCTCTACCTATAAATTCTGTATCTGTGTGCTCTTTCTCTCACTTCACCTGATGAAGGGGCAGCACTTTGAAAGCTTGTGATTTCGAATAAACCTGTTGGATCATAACCTGGTGTCATGTGATTTCTAATTTTGTCCACCCCAGTCCAACACCGGAACCTCCACTTCATGTACCTCAGGCATTTGTCAGTGCCACAGACAATTTGCATAAACTGTTCCAGTTTCTATGAAGAGCTTTGTGTTTTGTTCTGTTGTGAGTATGTTGAACAACAGTGTAATAACCTAGTGGGATCAACCAATACCAGGTCACAGAGACTGTCACTGCTTAATGTTTAGTGATTTCAGAGATATTCCAATAATACTCAGAAAATATATTCAAATACATTCTACAAGAGAGACAGTGAACATATTTTTAGGCTTGTGGGCCATTCGCCAAGGAAACTTAATTGTTAATCAGTGAACGACTGAGCTAGTTAGAGAGATAGTAGGAACTGCAGATGCTGGAGAATCTGAGATAACAAGGTGTAGAGCTGGATGAACACAGCAGGCCAAGCAGCATCAGACGTTTCAGGCCTAGACTCTTCTTCAGAAATGGGGGAGGGGAAGGTGGTTCTGAAATAGGAGACAGACAGGTCAAAGAGGCGGGGATGGAGCCAGTAAAGGTGAGTGTAGGTGGGGAGTTAGGGAGGAGATAGGTCAGTCCAGGGAGGACAGACAGGTCAAGGGGGCGGGATGAGGTTAGTAGGTAGGAGGTGGGGGTGGGGCTTGAGGTGGGACCGCAGGAAGTGCTACACCTGCCCTTACACCTCCCCCCTCACCCCTATCCCGGGCCCCAAGAAGATGTTCCACATCAAGCAGATGTTCACCTGCACATCTGCTAATGTGGTATACTGCATCGGCTGTTCCCGTTGTGGCCTCCTCTACATCAGGGAAACCAAGCGGAGGCTTGGGGACCGCCTTGCAGAACACCTATGCTCGGTTCGCACTAAACAACTGCACCTCCCAGTCGCGAACCATTTCAACTCCCCCTCCCATTCCTCAGATGACATGTCCATCCTGGGCCTCCTACAGTGCCACAACGATGCTACCCAAAGGTTGCAGGAACAGCACCTCATATTCCGCTTGGGAACCCTGCAGCCCAATGGTATCAATGTGGACTTCACAAGCTTCAAAATCTCCCCTTCCCCTACCGCATCCCAAAACCAGTCCAGCTCGTCCCCGCCTCCCTAATCTGTCCTTCCTCCCACCTATCCCCTCCTCCCACCTCAAGCCCCATCTCCATCTCCTACTTACTAACCTCATCCCACCCCCTTGACCTGTCTGTCCTCCCTGGACTGACCTATCTCCTCCCTAACTCCCCACCTACCCTCACCTTTACTGGCTCCATCCCCGCCTCTTTGACCTGTCTGTCTCCTCTCCACCTATCTTCTCCTTTATCCATCTTCTTACCGCCTCCCCCCTCTCCCAATTTATTTCAGAATCCCCTTCCCCTCCCCCATTTCTGAATAAGGGTCTAGGCCCGAAACGTCAGCCTTCCTGCTCCTCTGAGGCTGCTTGGCCTGCTGTGTTCATCCAGCTCTACACCTTGTTATCTCTACTGAGCTAGTTAGTGGCTCACAAACTAGTGAAGAACTGGCTAGCTGATGGAATTCTGCATCATTAAATCAATTCCACTCAGTGACAAGCGTTTTATAGATTTGATTTCCCATTTGAGTCAAGTAATGTCAAATGGGCTGCATTTGAGATACAGCTGTTATCCTCATCATTCCTCGGCTGAGGAGGGAGGACACGGGAGCAATGTAAGTCAAGGCTCTTGCTCCTGATTACTTATTCAGCACTAGAAAGAAAATAGCCTATAAACTTAGCCATGCCCTAACTTGTCAACTAAACTTCGTAACATGGCAGGTAGGAAGTGCATATCCACCATATTTGGAAAGGAAGATAATGTTTTTATTGTCCAGGCCTGAAACAGGCTACAGATCTTTTGCATTTCAAAATGCTTGTCTGAGGCTCCCTATACACAAGGCATGCCTTAGAAGCAGCTGTTAACAAAGAGGTAAGTTTCTGAAATTTATAACCCTGAATTTGGCATCGTTATCCAAAGGTGTGTGTGCCTGAAGTGCTGCCCAGTGTTTGCAGTGTGCCTTAGACAATGGGTGGACCCAGCTGGCTGTAATCCATCATAGAACATAGAACATAGAACAGTACAGCATAGCACAGGCCCTTTGGCTCACGATGTTGTGCCGAACTTTTACCTTAATCCTAAGGTCTACCTAACCTCCACCCCTACCTTATACTATCATCCATATGCCTATCTAATAGCCGCTTAAATGCCCCTAATGAGGCCGACTCCACTATCCTCTCCGGCAATGCATTCCACGTCCCTACCACTCTCTGAGTAAAAACCCACCTCTGACGCCTCCCCTATCTACCTCCACTCACTTTAAAACTATGTCCCCTCGTAATAGCTACCTCCACCCTAGGAAAAAGTCTCTGGCTGTCTACTCTATCTATACCTCTGATCATGATTTATAAAGCTCTCAACCCACAATGTTTAAGTCACATGGAACCACTTGAGTGAGGCATCATGGAGTATCTGGGACTGGAAACTCTGCCAAGTATAAGACATGAGAGGAAATGAGAAAATATAACTAAACTCTTTTTAATTCTGAATTCTTAGCTCAGCACTCATTGCATCTTCCAGAAATTTACTTATACCATGTTTTGAAAAGAAAGGTTCAACAGACTTAAGCAAGAATTCTTCCATTTCAAGTCCATTTCTTCCCTCTCACTGATCATGGCTATATTTCTGTAACCCCTTCTACCTTGATTTGGTTTAACATCAGGTCCCTTGCCATGTGCCTCTAAGCTGACGCAGCACCAGGACACTGACCTTCTGGGATAGGGGGCGTAAAGATATAATTTAATAGAATTAAAGTACAAAACACCTCACATTTCTAACAATCATGACAATATTCAAACCAATCTGGGTGATACATTTGAATATCCCACCATAAATCTTTTTAATACAACAATTTCTTCCACTTCGATTGCACCAAGAGTTCACAAAGAGTGGAAGCTGTAAATCAATTGTCCATATTGTCATGGAAGTTGAGAAATGAAATGACCATTTCACCAAAAATGATGCCCAGACTCCTAATCAGATTGCTAAGGAAGATGTAATGGATGCTAATGGACAAAATGCAGTGTATAGCCTTATTAATCAGAGGCATAAGATTGCTGACGAAGGTGCTTCTGGTGTGGACAGGCTGCAGGTCTCAGCAGCTTTCTAAACCCATCAAACCAGATTGCTTATACTTGGCAGCATTCCCGGTGGAGGACAGTTTGTGCAGATGATGCACAATGAGAATACACTATTAAAAAGCATTTACTTCTTCCAAATGTAAATTTATATACAGAACATACCTGGCTATCACAATTTTCATTTAAAGGGAATATGTACTGAAGTAACAATTAACCTCCTGATTATCTGACAGTTTGAATAATAAAACCTTTGACATTGTTTTTCCTTTGCTTTATCAGGGAAATGTTGCAACTAAGAAACTGTTCATTTTCCACTGAATATGCATTCTCCATTTTCTGTTTTATAACATTTTCTCTGCTGTATCATTTCTTTTCTACATCATTTCACATTATCTTTCAAGTTGATGACACACTCCTTCATTTCTGTGTTCTACAATAGTATATGGAAATGATAGAATAGCCAAGGTAGGAAGAGATGAGACAGGGAAGCATTCTCCCAGACCTGTGCGAAGTTCTCAGCTACTGAATAATGGAGAAAGGTGGAAGGCTGGAGAAAATTACTGTGAGGTTTTGCTTGTTACTGGTTTTCACTTAACAACTTTCTGGTTTCATGCTTCTACAGTGTTAAGCATAGAACCGAAAGAGAAAAGGAACTTACATTTTAAAAAAGGTTTTTCTCTTGGGCTTGGAGATAGTAGGAACTGCAGATGCTGGAGAATCCGAGACAACAAGGTGCAGGGCTGGATGAACACAGCAGGCCAAGCAGTATCATAGGAGCAGAGAGGCTGACGTTTCGGGCCTAGACCCTTCATCAGTTTGAATACTTGCCTGAAGTACTGAAGGAGAGACTTGGGTCAGATTTATAATTGTATCTTCTCAGAGCTTATGATTCAACATAGTGTTGACAATTTTCTTTTGTCTCTAACTCACAGAGACTTCTCTTAATTCTGAGCTGTTGTCACAAAGTGCCACGAAATTAAGGAAGGAGGTACTTGAGGCTTCATAGAAGGCCTACAGTGGCAGCAATTCCTTGTTTGAAACTACTAATTTTTCAGCTGACACCTTTACTAGACCCTATTTTAGCTGTTGAAATGGAACAGTTGGGGTTGTTCCGAATATGAATGTGAGGATAGATGCCTTAATGGTTCTTTGGAAAGTGGCAGGATGTGTACAATGTGGGCTTGTTCAAAGAGATTATATCCTGGGAAGCAGAAGGCATGTCAGAAGGCAGGGAGGTGATGACCTAGGTTAGGGATTGAAGGGTCAAGTGTCCAAAATGTTGGAATTGAAACGTGGCATGTCAGGAAAGGAAGGAGACAGGGAATGTGGGCTGAAGGGATATCATAAGAAACTAAGGTAATGAATTAGGAGCTATAGTTAAGAAGACATCCAAATTGGAATGGTATTTCAGATTAGATTAGCATGGCAGAGATTTGAAGAAATACATGCTCTTTACAACAGGAGACAATGAAAATGTTTGAAGATAATGCCTGAGATATGTGGTGAGATCAAGTTGGCCTGTAGCCAAATCAAGCTCCTATGTGATGGCAATTAACACGTGTATAAAATGGTGCCTGTCTTCTGTGAACAAACACAGGTCACCCAGGCTTTGTGGACCTGTCAGTTTTCATACATTGTTATTGTACAGTCACATGATGCTGACAGTACATCCCCAAGGTAACTTGCAGTCCATCTTCCCTGCACTTCAACCTCTGGGAAAAGTTCTGTTCCATGTGTTCCTGGTTACCATTCACACCTTCCTTGCTATCGAAACAAGCCAAGCTTCAATTGATCCCTTCAGATACTTTCCTATTCTTATCAAAATAAAGGAAATGAATGTTATTAGAAAGAAACATTGTTCCAGTTCCATACAGCAAGTGACAAAGGCCCTTAAACAAAAGGATTATTGGCTGTACAGTTTTCCTAGGTCTTTCTGTGAGATGCTAAGCCACTAGCTTCTAATTACTCAAAGAAATAACACTGAAATGTCTGAAGAAAGGTCCCGACCCGAAACGTCAGCTTTCCTGCTCCTCTGATGCTGTGTTCCTCTAGCTCCACACTGTGTTATCTCTGACTCCAGCATCAGCAATTCTTAGTATCTCTGATTGAAATCAATAGCTTGTGTTAAGACGGCTAATAGAAAAGAGTTTCCACATCCCTATCCATGGTGCTGCACTCCTCACAGCAGCCAATGTTTAGACTGAGGGACCGATGAGGTCCGCAAAAAGTCTTTAATCCTGATAGTTCAGTTGTTGTGCAAAGGGAAATGTTGTGCTTTGTGAGAAGATATTCTTGATGGAGAGATTGTAAAATATCCTCATTCCCAAATGTAAACTGAGAACTAAATTCCCTGTACCACTACTGCATTGACATAGAACATAGAACATAGAACATTACAGCGCAGTACAGGCCCTTCGGCCCTCGATGTTGCGCCGACCTGTGAAACCAATCTGAAGCCCATCTAACCTAAACTATTCCATTATCATCCATATGTTTATCCATGTTTGACTTCACTTCCCAGGTTGCATAGTTCATCTCAGATGGAAAATCCTTCAAAAACATATGACCTATCGAGCAAGACCTGGTGCAGCATTTCACAGTTCAATGGCAACACATCTGCTATCAAGGCCTGACAAAATCTGATCGACGAAGCAACTCCCTACATGAGTTGGGATGCCATTTGTGGCTGTACAGGACATTGGTTAGGCCACTTTGAAATACTGCATTTGATTCTGGTCTCACTGCTATAGGAAAGATGTTGTGAAACTTGAAAGGGTTCAGAAAAGATTTATAAGGATGTTGCCAGGGTTGGAGGGTTTGTGCTATAGGAAAAGGCTGAATAGGCTGGGGCTATTTTCCCTAAAGTGTCGGAGGCTGAAGTGTGACCTTATAGAAGTTTATAAAATCATGAAAGGCATACATAGGGTGAATAGCCAAGGTGTTTTCCTCAGGGTGGGGGAGTCCAAAACTGGAAGGCACAAGTTTAAGGTGAGAGGGGAAAGATTTAAAAGAGACCTGAGGGGCAACCTTTTCACACAGAGGGTGGAATGTGTTATGACATGAGCTGCCAGAGGAAGTGGTGGAGGTTGGTACAATTATAACATTTAAAAGGCATCTGCATGGGTATATGAATAGGAAGGGTTTAGAAAGACATAGGCCAAATACTGGAAAATGGGGCTAGGTTAATTTAGGATATCTGGTCAGCATGGATGAGTTGGATCTAAGGTTCTGTTTCCATGCTAGAACAAAGAGTAAAGAACAAAGAAAATTACAGCACAGGAACAGGCTCTTCAGCCCTCCAAGCCTGCACCGACATGCTACCCGTCACAACTAACACGCCCTACCCTTCCGGGGACTGTATCCCTCTATTCCCATCCTATTCATGTATTTGTCAAGACGCCCTTTAACAGTCACTATCGCATCTGCTTCCACTACCTCCCCCGGCAGCGAGTTCCAGGCACCCACCACCCTCTGTGTAAAAAAACTTGCCTCATACATCACCTTTAAACGTTGCCCCTTGCACCTTAAACCCTGGTATCTCACTCTTCCACCCTGGGAAAAAGCTTCTGACTGTCCAGTCTGTCCATGCCCTTCATGATCTTGTAGACCTCTATCAGGTCACTCCTCAACCTCTGCCGTTCCAGTGAGAACAACTCAAGTTTCTCTAACCTCTCCTCATAGCTAATGCCCTCCATACCAGGCAACATCGTGGTAAATCTTTTCTGTACCCTCTCCAAAACCAGCACATCCTTCTGGTAGTGTGGCGATCAGAATTGAAAACAATATTCCAAATGCGGCCTAACTAAGGTTCTATAAAGCTGCAACATTACCAGCCAATTTTTAAACTCAACGCCCTGGCCAATGAAGGCAAGCATGCCATATGCCTTGTTGATTACCTTTTCCACCTGCATTGCCACTTTCAGTGACCTGTGTACCTATACACCCAGATCCCTCTGCCTATCAGTACTCTTAAGGGTTCTGCCATTTACTGTATATTTTCCATCTGGATTAGACCTTCCAACATTAATTACATCACATTTTTCTGGATTAAACTCCATCTGCCATCTCTATGCTCAAGTCACGAACTGATCTATACCCAGCTGTATCCTCTGACGGTCCTCATTGCTATCCGCAATTCCACCAACCTTTGTGTCATCGGCAAATTTACTAATCATACCAGTTACATTCTCCACCAAATTACTTATATATGTTACAAACAGCAAAGGTCCCAACACTGATCCCTGAGGAACGCCACTAGTCACAGCCCTCCATTCAGAAACACACCCTTCCACGGCTACCCTCTGTTTTCTATGACCAAGCCAGTCTTTTTATCCATCTTGCAAGCTCACCTCTGACCCTGTGCGACTTTACCTTCTGTATCAGTCTGCCATGAGGGACCTTGTCAAAGGCCTCACTGAAGTCCATATAGACAACATCCACTGCCCTACCCTCATCGATCATCTTCGTCACTTCCTCAAAAAACTCAACCAATTTAATGAGACACAACCCCCCCCTTCACAAAACCATGTTGCCTCTCACTAATACACCCATTGATTTCCAGGTGGGAGTAAATCCTGTCTCAAAGAATGCTCTACAATAATATCCCTCCCACTGACATAAGGCTCTCCGGCCTGTAATTAGCTGGATTATCCTTGCCACCTTTCTTAAACAAAGGAACAACATTGGCTATTCTCCAATCCTCTGGGACCTCCCCTGTAGCCAGTGAGGATACAAAGATTTCTCTCAAGACCCCAGCAATTTCCTCCCTTGCCTCTCTCAGTATTCTGGGGTATATCCCATCAGGCTCTGGGGATGTCTACCTTAATGTTTTTCAAGACCCCATACCTCCTCCCTTTTGTTCTCAACATCACCCAAACAATCTACACACACTTCCGCAGACTCATCATCCACCAAGTCCTTCTCTATGGTGAATACTGACGCAAAGTACTCATTTAATGCCCATTTCCTCTAGCTCCACACATAAATTCCATTCCCTGTCCTTGAGTGGGCCAACCCTCTGCCTGCCTACCCTCTTGCTCTTTATATATGTATAAAAAGCCTTGGGATTTTCCTTAATCCTGTTGGCCAATGACTTTTCATGTCCCCTTTTAGCCTTCCTGACTCCTTGCTTAAGTTTCTTTTGACTTTCCCTGTATTCCACCCTTGCTTTGTGTGTTCCCAGCCTCCTAGCCTTGACAAATGCTTCCATTTTCTTTTTGACTAGGCTCATAATATCTCTCGTTATCCAAGGTTCCCTAAATTTGCCATACTTATCCTTCATCCTTACAGGAACGTGCCGGTTCTGAGTTCCTATCAACTTACACTTGAAAGCCTCCCACATACCAGATGTTGATTTGCCCTCAAACATCTGCCTCCAATCTACATTCTTTAGTTCCTGCCTAATATTGTTGTAATTAGCCTTCCCCCAATTTAGCATCTTCAGGTGACAACTACACTTTATCCATCAGTACCTTAAAGCTTACTGAATTGTGATCACTGTTTTCGAGCTGCTCCCCTACTAAGATGTTGACCACCTGACCAGGTTCATTCCCAAATACTAGGTCCAGTACGGCCCCTTTTCTAGTTGGACTATCTACATAGTGTTTCAAGAAGCCCTCCTGGACGCTCCTTACAAACTCTGCCCCATCCAGGCTCCAAGCACTTAGTGAGTCCCAGTCAATATATGGCAAGTTAAAATCGCCCATGACAACAAACCTGTTCCTTTTACATCTTTCCAAAATCTGCCTACTTATCTGTTCTTCTATCTCCTGCTGGCTTTGGGAGGCCTATAGTAAACCCCAAACATTGTGATTACACCCTTCCTGTTCCCAAGCTCTACCCATATTGCCTCACTGTATGAGCCATCCGAGGTGTCCTCCCGCAGTACAGCTGTGATAATCCCTTTAACAAGTAGTGCAACTGCCCCCACCCCTTTTATATCCCCCTCTATTCCACCTGAAACATCTGTATACTGAAAAGTTAGGCTGCCAATCCTGTCCCTCCCATAACCACGTCTCTGTAATAGCAACAACATCATAGTTCCAAGTACAAATCCAAGCTCTAAGTTCATCTGCCTTACCTGTTATACTTCTTGCATTGAAACAGATGCACTTCAGTCCACCAGACCCACTTTGATCAGCAACCACACCCTGCCTGTTCTTCCTCCGAGTCTTACTGGCCCTATTCTCTAGTTCCCTTTCAGTCCATTCACCTTTGCATTGGTTCCCAACCCCCTGCCAAGCTAGTTTAAATCCTCCCGAGTAACACCAACAAACCTCCCAGACAGAATATTTGTCCCCCTCCAGTTTAAATGCAACCCATCCTTCTTGTACAGGTCCCACCTGCCCTGGAAGAGATCCCAATGGTCCAGATATCTGAAACCCTCCCTCCTATACCATCTGTTTAGCCATGTGTTGAGCTGTACTATCCTCCTATTTCCAGCCTCACTGGCACATGGCACAGAGAGTAATCCTGAGATTACAATCTTTGAGGTCCTGCTCTTTAACTTTCTACCTAACTCCCTGAACTGCTGCTGCAGGGCCTCGTCTCTCATCCTACTTGCGTCGTGAGTACCAATATGTACCACAACCTCCGGCTGTTCACCCTCTCCCCTCAGAACGCTTTCTGCCCGTTCAGAGACATCCTGGACCCTGGCACCAGGGAGGCAACACACCATCCTGGAGTCTCTTTTACGTCCAGAGAAGCGCCTATCTGTACCCCTCACTGTACAGTCCCCTATAACTACTGCTCTAGTGCTCTTTGTCCTTCCCTTAAGAACAGAACCAGCCATGGTGCCACCAGTCTGGCTGTTACTGTTACCTCCTGATAGGCCACCCCCCCCAGCAGTATCCAGAACAGTACGCTTGTTAGAGGGGGGGGACCACCACAGGGGATCCCTGTACTGCCTGCTTGCCCCTTCCAGCAGTCCCCCATCTATCTGCCTGCACCTTGGGTCACCACATCTCTAAAACTCCTGGCTATGACGCTTTCTGCCATCCTCATGCTCCTAAGTGCATCCAACTGCCGCTCCAACCTATCAATGCGGTCTGTGAGGAGCTGCAATTGGGTGCACTTCCTGCAAATGTAGTTATCCTGGACACTGGAAGCATCGCGGATCTCCCACATCTCACAAGTGCAGCACTTAATCACACTGACTGACATTTCTATCACCAATCAAGCTCTTTAAGAAAATTTATTAAACACTTACTCTTACTTATCGCTGTAAATACCTGAGGTAGGTCTTTCCTCAGTCACCTTCCCAGGATGCTCCCTGGATCTCTCCCATTCCCTTTGTTTCTGGTCCTCACAAAAGATTGTGTGTGTTTTTTTTTGGTTAAAGGAGGAGGTAGGGACGGAAACACTGAGGAAGTGTTTGGGATTGAATTGTCACTTGACAACAGCCCCTCCGCAAACCACTTTCTGGAAGCAGTGACTGCTGTGCAACTCTATGACTCTATGACTCTAAAGAACAGCATTAGGAGTTCTAGGGTTCAAGCAGACCGGAAAGCAAACTGATAGAGGATTATCTACACAGGTCACCATGGATTATACCTTCCTATTCATACCAATCCAGCATTAAGCTGCATGTGCTGATTCTCAGAGTTAACCCCTCTAAATGTTCCCCACAAGAAGGTAAAATGGAGACAGTTTACTGACTAACAGCTTGTTACATGGTGAAAAAAGCATTGTTGGCAAAGTCTACAGAAAAATATAATCAAAACAAAGAAATGAATTGCCACTTTTTTTCCAAACACAATATGCGCAAACTAATCTAATTGCTCAGCTGTGCTACACTTCCTTTCATGCAATTTCAGAAGTAGCCAAAGCTGACATTGTCAAAATTGAAACAAAAAAAATGCTATTAATCTGTGGAGAGAAACAGAGTTGATGTTTCAGGTTGAGAGGACCCTGTATCAGAACTGAAGAGAGATAAAATAAAGAAATTTTCACACTGGTGGAAAGGGGTTGAGAAGAAACAAAGGAAAGTCTGTAATAGAGATAGTAGGAATAGGGTGGAGGACAGAGGAGATTAAATAATGAAAGATTTCAACATGTAACAGCCAAGGAGAACGGTAGTGGCTCTAGGAAAGAAACAAAGGATAAGTCAATATGAAGCATGAATGCTATAATAGAGGCTGGCTGAATACATCAAAGGGACAAAGACACGAACAAGCCAGAAAAAAGCCTCAAAATACATGGAGCAAGATGAAGGGCAAAGTCATGATCTAATGTTGTTGAATTCAACATGGAGTCTGGAAGGCTGTGAGGTGTTGAAAGATAAGGTGTTGTGCCTTGAGTTTGCGTACAGCTTCTTTGAAATACTGTAGCAGGCCATGGATAAGTCAGAGTAGGAGAAAGGAGGAAAATTCAATGGAGTAGTGGCAAGAAACTTGGGCTCGTGCTGTGGCCAGAACATTTGGAGGTGTTCTCCGTACATCCACTCTATGTTTGGTCACCCCAGTGCAGAGGGGATCACATGTAACAGTGAACAAAGTACATTGGATTGAAAACAGTATAAGTAGATTGTTTGACAATAGCAAGAACTGCAGATGCTGGAGTCAGAGTGAATCCAGTGTGCAGCTGAAGGAACACAGCAGGTCAGGCAGCATCAGAGGAACAGGAAAGTTGATGTTTCAGGTTTACATCCTTCATCAGGAGGTTGTTTCACTAGGAAGGACCGACAAGGCCTTTGGATAATAAGAAGGTATGAGGACATGTGTTGCATGAATAGGTGCCATGACAAAAGGGAGATTGTGTTAGGATGACTGAGGAGTGGTCTAGGAGGAAAGTGCTGAAAAGAGAAGCTGTATTTGGTGGTGGAATTACTCTGGAGTCAGAGAAATACAGGAGGATGATGTGTGTAATATGGAGACAGGGAGGTTGGGGAGGAGGTGATGAGGAAGGCCCAATCATCATTCCAGAAGGAAGGGGAATTGGTAAGAGCAGAAATGTGAAAGATGGATTGGACATAATGAAGGTTTCTGTTAACCACATAGTGGGAATTCTCAGCGCAGGTAATGGGCATATCAGAAGTGTTGGTGTGGAGGGTGCAGCATCAGAACAAATGCAACAAATTGAGAAACTAGAAGAATGGAATGGGGTGCAGGACAGAGGGCATGAGAGAATGTACTTGAGTTAGCTGTGGGAATCTGTGGGTTTATAATGAAGATCAGTTGATAACCTATCGCCATAATTGGCAACAAAGATGGTGAGAACGGAAAGTGAAGAAGAAGCAATGGACCAGATGGAGATAAGAGGATGAAAACTGGAAACAAAATGAACAAAATTTTTCAGTTCATGCCAAGGGCAGGAGATGTCAGAAACAGATGAGGGAGGGGTCTGAGTAGGACTGCAGTCGTGAATGTTCCATATAACCCAGGAAAGAACAGGCCGACTAGGATCCATACAGCTACCCAGTGCAAAAACCTATTCCAAACAGGGAATATAATACATAGGGTCTGTATTTTAGTTCCAAGTATATCGTACACAATGCCAAAATGAAGTAAAAGTATTTCTTAAAAGAAACTTGTTCCACTTCTTGGCCATTATCACACGTTTAAATGAAATTATGACACCAGCAGATAATAATATTAACGGTTATTTCCTGTTGTTTTTGGGGTTTCCTGAGCAAGTATGTCACATTGTGTTCCCTACAAACCCTGAGCACTCCTGGAATTTCATCTCTCAGAGCATTCCGAATGTGCCGATAACAAATAGTTTAAGAAAGCAGCTCACCACCAACTTCTCAATCCTAGCCCAAAGAGTGACACTAACATCCAGAAAATGAAAAGAAATTAGATTCTCTGTATGAAATAAACATGGTAACTTCATGAAAATGTAACACCTTCCATACTATGTGTTTATCAAAAATGTCGGGTTCAAAATGCAGCCTTTTCTGAGTGAGTTGATGTTACTTGTGATAATGTCTCTGGATTCAGGTAAGGACACGCAGCTAAGATTCCTGTCTTGCTGATTATCCAGCGATTCCTGATGCTGGGGTTTCCACTTACAGATATCAATAACAGAATTAGTTTGTGCTGTGATTCCCCTGCAGTCAACTAGCAGCTATATGACAGATGCCAAGGAGTTAACAGTAGCTTTGGAGTAGATGAAATGGAGGGGAGTGGGATAGTGGGGTGAAGTAGGACAATTAAAAGCACAAAATTTTCAAGTCCAATTTGTTTGGAGAGAATCAAATATCCTCACTTTGCCAGGTGTCATGACATGGTTAGAAGCTTATCCATGGCTCCTCGTGTTGGTTACCAGCTGCTTGCATCCCAGCCACATATGGAGAGATACAAAAGTCTCTTATCTACTGTGCTGCAGACACCAACAACTCATTTCCCAGTCACCTTCCAGCTACCACAGGAAACAGCTTAAAAACCACAGTTTCTCAGAGAAAGAGGACAAGGCTTTATGTCTACAACACTGTGCTGCAGAGAGTTGAAAACAGGCAGCGATGATAGAATAATCTAGCAAGGTTCCTGTCAACCGCTTCCTGTTGGCTGTTCGTTTCCTCTACCACTCTTGTTCTTAGATCATTTACAACTTCGAAATGCGCATTGTTTTATACTGTGTAATGTATTAGAGGAGATACATCACCTTCAGAATAACTTATCCATTTAAAAATTCCAGAAAATATTGAAAATCAGTTTTTTAATGTCTCCAATAAGAGTCCCTTCGACCTATTAGCAGTTTGAAGAGGAGATCTTCACACATACCTCAGGCTAAATTCAGGACTATTTTTATTTTATGATTTTAATGCAAGATCAATATCAGTCTTGGTGTGATAAACCCTACAAGGGCCTTGAGAATCACTAATTAATCTCCTTATGGACCTTGTTGAGTACGAGTTCCCATGGTAATGGGCAATGGTCTGCCCAGCTGGAACTCATCACCTGAAAAATGATGTCATCAGAGGGTCTTTGAAAAGGGCCTGGGTTCAAGTCCCACCTGCTCCAGAGGTGTGTAATAATGTCTCTGAACAGGTTGATTAGAAAAAAAAAAAAAAAGTTACACAAAAAATAAAGGTATCTGTTAACAGTCTCTATGGTGCTGTGGGTCAGCACATTCGGCTGTTAACCAGACAGCTGGAGGCTTGAGACCACCTAGGGACACAGTCTACCTTACTTTAGAGGCCCTCCTGTGGTGCAGTGATACTGTCCCTACTCCTGGACCAGGAGGCCCAGGTTCAAGTGCAACCTGTTCCAGAGGTGTGTAATAACATCTCTGAACAGGTTGATTAGAGAATTAGGTTAAATAAAACTTTTTAAAAAAAATTTTAAAGGAGACCCATGCCCTTAATAGCTTTGCTTGTAAATATTCATTGGCTATTTGGGTGATTACTGGTGGTAGTTAGAAGGAGAAAAAAAAATGTCATGGTGAATTTGGTGGCAATCTGAGATGAAGAAGAAGGAGAAGGAGAAGAGCATTTTTGGTGCAGCAGAAGTGTCCCTGCCTCTGAATCAGGTGCAGTGATTGTAACAAAGTCAGTCAGCTGGACATTATACAATGAGTTTTCTGATAAGGGCTGTTAATCTGGCCCAATCAGGGAGCCGTGACTGACATATTAAAAAATGGGCATGTCAGAGATGCTGACACTTTGAATGAGGCAGTACTAAAGATGAGGACTGTTCAAGTGGAACGAAAGGGTGACTTGGTGATGGATTCCTGACTCTGGGGTTACTTCACTGAGATGCCTGGGTTCAAGTCTCACTTGTTCCAGAGGTATGTAATAATATTTCTGTATAGATTAATCAGAAAATATATAATAAAGCAGACCTTTGGAGACCCAGGGTTCAAGTCCTACCTGTTCCAGAAGTGCAGAATAACATCTCTGAACAGGCTGACTTCTTTTTAAAAAAAAAAAAAAAGTAGACCCATAGTGATGATAGTGGTTAGTAGTTTTAAAAAAAAAAAATCAAAAAGGCAAGTCACTCATCTGTGAATATAAAATGTTTTATCTGCCCATCCAATTCTATATTGATTTTTGTTCCTTCCCTTTTTCCCTACCTCTCCTCACTTTTGGTGGTTTGCATTATCCTTAACAGGGCTTTGCATGTAAATATTTAATTGGTTACATGAGTGATTACTGGTGATGGTTAATAGAATCATAACTTTACAGTACAGAAGGAGGCTATTTGACCCATCCTGTCTGAACTAGCTCCTGAAAGAGCTACGCAGCCAGTTCCACACTCTAGCCCTATCTCCGTAACCCTCCAACTTTATCACTTTCAAATATATATCTAGCTCTCTTTTGAAATCTCCCATGGAATCCACCTCCACCACTCTCCCAGGCAGTGCATTCCAAATCCTAACAACTGAGTAGTTTCTCCTCATCTTACTCCTGGCTCTCTTGTTGACAATCTGGAAATTGTGAACCCCTAGTTACTGACATACCAACCAGTAGAAACAGAATATCCCTCTTTACCCTTGTTATCCTTGGAGCAGAGAAGATTAAGCTTAATTTCTCAACCTTTCCTTGTGCGCAATTTTGGTCTCCTTTTCTGAGGAAGGATGCTATTGTTCTTGAGGGAGAGCAGCGAAGGTTTACCAGGCTGATTCCGGGGATGGGGAGTCTTACATATGTGGAGAGATTGACTAGGTTAGGATTGTTTTCACTGGAGTTCAGACAAATGAGGGGGGTTCTCATAGAGACTTATAAAATTCTAACAGGACTGGACAGGATAGATGCAGGGAGGATGTTCCTGATGGTGGGTGTGTCCAGAACCAGGGGTCACAGTCTGAGGATTCAGGGTAGATGGAGATGAGGAACGATTTCTTCACCCAAATAGTGGTGAGCCTGTGGAATTCATTACCAAAGGAAGTAGTTGATGCCAAGATATTGAATGTATTCAACAGGCGACTAGATATGGCACTTGGGGCAAATGGGATCAAAGGTTATGGGGAGAAAGAAGGATTAGGCTATTGAGTTGGATGATCAGCCGTGATGAATGGCGGAGCAGGCTTGAAGGGCCGAATGGCGGCCTCCTGCTCCTATCCTCTGTTTCTATGCCTCTGGATCATCTTCATTTTCAGCTCAAAAATAATGTGATATTGAAACAAGCACCTGAATTACAATAAAAAGCTGCTCAAAAATCAGGTAGAACAACCTTAAATTATGAATGCAACCGCTTTCTGTGCATTCTGTTACCACTTAGTGAACACAACCCTTTTTTTAAAAAAAAAACTGGTTGTTGACTGGGTGAAAAGGTTTTCCAGCCAATGAAAATATAGAAGACACAGACTGACATGATCATAACTGCATCATGATCATGCAGAAAAACATAGTTCTCCTCCATACTAATAAATAGATTAAACTAGAAAAATTGAACCAATCTTTGTACCCCTTGAACCTCACGCAGAATTGGAGACGGTCACAGAAAGGAGCAAGAGACTGAGGCATTCAGAATTTTCTCTTACAAATGTTTTTTAACAGACCTGTGAGATCAACTACAGGGGAAGAATTGTGAAGCACAAAATATTAATAGCTTTAAGAAAAGGTGAGGGGCATTCCTCACAGTTAAAACAATTGAATACTATGCTGCGAAGGAAGATAAATAGTAAAAGAATTTGTATTATATAATGTTGATAAACTCAAGATATTCCAAATCATTTTACAACAAATTAAATATTTTGAAGTATTATGTGATGTGTTTTGATGGTGTAGGTAAAGGGAGAAATACTGGTCAGAACATTGGAAGAACTCTCTTGCCGGTCTTCAAATACACCATCTTTCACATCTCTCTGAACAGACAAACTAGGTTGTGGTTTAACACCCACTTCAAAAGACAGCACCACTGAAATTGCGGCATTCCCTCTGCACCCATTATTTTAGATTGAGATTTCATTGCTGGAGCAGTGTTTGTTGGACTCCAACCCTCTGACTCAGCTAACACTGAGTAAAGCTGACATTTTGAAAATGGGCTTATCCAGTAAAACAAGACAGCCCAACTGGAGTTTCCCATTCCTAACAATTCAGATCTTTCACGGTGAAGTTGCAGAAATGGTGTCAAATTTCAGAAGTAGCAAAACATCAATACAGTTTTATACATACAATTATAATGGATCAAAATGTAACAGCATCTATATAACAAGAACGTAAGCCTCACTTGAAGACAAATGAACAAATATATTATCTGACACAGAATTGATGAAAGAGTTCAAAGGTCAGAAATTAGATCTTTAATGTATTCAAACAAAGTGGACAGAGAAGCAGCTCACTTCCTGCTGTTGCAGTTAAATCAGCTCTCTCAAGTTTCCATTTAATGATTAGCAGAGGAATTCAATACTTTTTAATTAATTTTAAAGAGATCTGAGATTAAATGGAAAATCTCATCAAATTCTCCCTGTGACATGGTAAAGGAACACCAGGTTATTCCAGACAACAAGGTGCAGGGCTGGATGAACACAGCAGGCCAAGCAGCATCATAGGAGCAGATTCCAATTGATCCAAATTCACACACATGCAGCAGAGCTAACTTCATTTCTGCATTGCTCCAAGTAAGGATGTTAATTGCCTTACTGCAATCAGCAGTGCCATCAGCAAAGCTTAAAGTAACACCAGACACCATTTCCGTTTCTGTAAGCTGCATAGTAGAATTTGAAAAGATAAACAGGACCGCAAAACATTTACATAAATTCTAGTTAATCCGAGATCTTGCCTCCTGCTGCAAAGCATGCAAAAGTTACAGGTACACTGTTTTGAGAACTGGAGCCAATTCAATACACTGACAGGTTTACCAGATGCTGAAAGGAATAGGTTGTATCCCAGTTGACAGTTCGTTTCAAATAAATAGGTCAGTCACAATTTTGACTGTTGTAAGGTTAAATATTTTGGTTTGAGGTCAGGAGGTGATTTCCTTTGCAGGGTACAGTTGGCAGCTGAGCACACTGCCAGTTGTATGATGGATGCTGATTTGTCAAAATCTTCCAGGTGAGAACTGCAAATGGACCTGATTGAAGCAGACATCATCACTTACAGGGGTGAGCTGTTGAAGGGAGTGCAGAGTCAGTGTGATCTGATGGACTCATTCTGATCATAGAGCAGAGACGTGTGCGATGTTCGGAGAGGAATTTCCCTGACTTTCTTTCCTCGGACTGGTCGTTTTTTTTTTTTTTGTTTTTTTTTTTAATCTAGATTTGTTTTACCTCCCTCGATCATATGGCTTTTGGGTGAGGTGGAGGTTGTATTGCGATACACAATTGATCAATATTGTATTGGGCAGGCTGGAATGGACCAGAGTACTTTCTCACATCCATCTTTGTTCATAACATATTATAGACCCAAGTAACATTTAGATGGTTGCACTAGGAGATGATAATTAATGGATAGATGTGAACAATATTGATGGGGAGTTGAGCAAATAAATCAGTACAAAATCTCCATTACATTTTTTTTTTAATTTCCACAATGATGAATTTGCAGATAAGACGGTTATAGAGAAATAGCTCCATACCATGTGATTAATAAGCCTTTCCGTATAACGTCAATAGAAGGGGTGACCGATGAGTCTTCACATACAGACCAGCCACTCTGTTAACATCTGTGTGGGAATTACTATCTATATCCAGTTCCCAGCACCAAGCATGAATGTCATCTATGTTGAAAGAGCCACACTAAACAGTAAAGTTTCAAATGGCTATGTGCCCTGGAATTCTAAACCCTTTTCCTCTTCCTCCATTCACCCATGTGGATTTCCTGATCAAGGTGAATGCCATCAGAGCTGAGGAACATTTTCAGATTTCAAACACCTTCTGTCAAAGTTGTTATATTCCAAACAGTTTAAACGACAGATTGATTGACAGTAAACTTATCTTTGTATGTCAACGATGCCTGACCTCAAACTGAAAAGAGTGCTCTTCACTGCACCAACACAATAAGTGCATTGGCTTCTGCTTTGTACCAGCTGCTACTGCAGGCACAGCCTAGGGTCAGCATTAACTTGCTTTTATACCATGGTTTTAAAGTAGAAAAATATCCAGAGAGAATTCACAGGAACATAAATAACTAAAGTTTGACACCAAACCAAAATACAGCCATTGGGATTCATAATTAAAAGCTTGGTCAAAGATGGTGGGGTTAGGAGAATAAGATGTTAAGATAGGAAAGCCATTCAGCCCAATAAATTTGCTCAGACATTCGATGAGATCATGGCTGATCTGATAAATCTAAACTTATTCCCAGCCTTTTGGCTATAATCCTGATCCACTACTAATTAAAAATCTATTTCTGACTTGAATATTTAGTGACCCAGCTTCAACAGTCCTCTCCTGTAAGGAATTTCATAGATTCACCACCTTCTGAGAGGAAAAAAACCCTCGTGTCTTAAATAAGTGTGCCTTATTCTGAGATTATGTCCTCTGGCCCTACACTCTCCCACAAGGGGAGACAACCTTTCTGTATTGAACCTTTCAAGTCCCCTAAGAACAAAGAAATTGCTGGAGAAACCCAGCAGGTCTGGCAGCATCTGTGGGAAGAAAGCAGAGTTTCATGCCAGTGATTCTTCATCAGAACTGTTACTATCTGGGAAAAACTGGTATTTATGCTGAAGCCAAAGTTGGAGGGGAGTGGGAGCTGAGGGTGGAGGAAGAAGTGAGCGGAGGGCAATAATTAGAGACAGAGCCCAGAGACAGATATGGGATAGGTAAACAAGGAGATTATGGAGAGTAGGTCAGGACAGAAGAAAAGTTGAATATGTGGTAAGAGGTAACAGTGAGGAAATGGGTTAGCTGTGCTGAATGCAACCCATATAATGTACTAATGGGCCTAGGAGTACTTGGGAACAGGCAACTGTGTGAAGAGCAACCCATGTCATAATAGGACTGACTGTGGGGTGAGTAAAAAACATGAATGGATGGAATCAGGCCCTGAGTCATGAGACTCAAAATGCTAACTGTGCTTTCTTCCCATAGATGCTGCCTAACCTGTTGAGTTTCTCCAGCAATTTCTGTTTTAGTTTCAGATCTCCAGCATCCGCAGTTCTTGGTTTTATTTAAGTCCCCTAAGAATTTTAAATGTTTCAATAAGGTCACCTCTAATTCTTCAGAACTCTGAGTACAGGCCCAATCTACTCAATCCCTCCTCATAAAACAGTCCCTCCATACCCGGGACCAGACTATTGAACCTTCTCTAGGCTGCATGCAATGCCAGTATATCTTTCCTTAAATATTGTTTATAGTATTCTGGCTATGGTCTGACTAGTGCCTTATGTAGTCTTAGCAAGGCTTTGTATTTTTATACTCCATTTTCTTTAAAGTAAAGGCCAACATTCCATTTGCCTTCCCTATTACTGATTGAACTTGGATGCTAGCTTTTTGTGATTTATGCATGAAGATTCCCAAATCCCTCTGTACTGCAGCTTTCTACAGTCTACCCCCATTTAAATAACATTTAGTTCCTCTATACTTCCTACCAAAAGTGCATAACCTCACATTTTCCCTCATTGTTACTCCATCTGCCAAGTGGTTGCCCACTTGCTTAACTTGTCGATATCCCTCTGCACACACTGAGTCATCCTCACCACTTATCTTCCCACCTATTTTTGTATCTTTTGCAATACCATAGAAGATCATAGAATCCTTAGTGTGGAAGCAGGCCATTCACCCCATTGAGTCAGCACCAACTCTCCGAAGAGCATCCCATCCAGACCCACATGCTTATCCTATCCCCGAAACCCTGAATTTCCTATGGCTAACTCACCTAGCCTGCACATCCCTGGACACTATGGGCAATTTAGCATGGCTAATCTGCCTAACCTGCACACCTTTGGATTGTGGGAGGAAACCGGAGCACCCAGAGAAAACCCACTCAGACACGGGAAGAACGTACAAATTCCACAGTCACCTGAGGGTAGAATCAAACCCATGTCCCTGATGCTGTGAGGCAGCAGTGCTAACCACTGAGCCACTGTGCTGCCCCCATATTGGCTATTATAATTCATTTCCCTCATCCAACTCATTAATATGTATTGCAAATAACTGATCCCTGTGGCACTCCACTAGTTACAGGTTGCCACCCCAAAGAAACACACTTATCCCAACTTTCTGATCTATTAGTTAGCTAATCCTCTATCTATGCTAAGATATTATCCTCCACACCATGGAATATTAACTTATTTAAATAGCCTAATATGTGGTACCCTACCAAAAGCCTTCTGAAAATCCAAGTATCTTCCATCCAATATTTCCCCTTCTCTTCCTTTTAATATACTTAAAGAAGCTCTTGCTGCCCATCTTGATATTGCTTGCAAGCTTACCCTTAAAGTTGATCTTCTCCCTCTATTATTATTATTAGTTTGGTCATCTTTGTTGGTTTTCAGAATTTTCCCGATCCTCTGGCTTACATTTGCCACACTGTATATGTTTTCTTTCCTTTTGATGCTATCCTTAGCTTCCCCGGTTAATCACCTTTCTAGAAACCTTTCTCACGGAATATATCATTACCTCAGCCTTGAACTATTTTCTTAAATGTCTGTCAACACTTTTCCAACTAGCTTTGCCTCAGTCCTCTGTAATTACCCTTATTGCAAACTTGTTTCTGATCCAAGTTCCCACCCCTAAAATGGAATGCTAAATTCTACCATGTTATGGTTTGTTACAGATCTGAGTGTAGAAACACTGGGGGATTTAAGTGAAATATAAAGGGGCGAGTCTATGAAGAGGTAGAAGCTGACAATGAGAATTTTAAAATTGCTGCCAAACGTGACTGAACTTTGGTCAACAAACACAATGATGATGAGTGAACGGGCCTCAGCCTGATTTGAAATAAGGTTAGCAGAATTTTGGATGAGCTCACATTTTTGGCCAAACATAGAGAAAGAGTTAGGACAGCATTGGAATCTCATTGTAAGAAGAATTGTGGGCCAAACCACCTGACTAGCTTTCTGTGACATACTCTCAGTACAGCAATGTACCAGTAATCAGTACAACACAGAAAAGGTAAAGGACACAGTCAGAAAGCTCACCTCCAATGCTCTCATTGCTTTTCACACACTCTAACCTAGAGATCCAGATAATGTTCTGGGGATCCATGTTTGAATCCTGCCATGAATTGAATAAAAAAGATCTGAATTAAGAATCTAATGATGACCATGAATCCATTGCTGATTGTCAGAAAAATCCATCTGGTTCATTAATGTGAAAGAAACCGCCATCCTTACCTGGTCTGGCTTACAGGTGACTCTAGATCCACAGCAATGTGGTTGACTCTTAACTGCCCTCTGGGCAATTATGGAGGGGCAATAAATGCTGGCCTGGCCAGTGACACCTTCATCCCACGAATGAATACCAAAAAAAAAACTCACCTTCTCCAATAACCTTGCCTTTTCTTCTGCTTCCAGTTGCATGTGAGCTTCGATCAGGCGTTGTTTAGATTCTGGTTAGAAATAAAAGATTGACAAGACATTCATTATCATTAAAGCTTAGTCATTTCAAAGCTTTATATAAAGAATTACTATGAAATACAATGACCATAAGGCATAAGAACAGAAGTTGGCTATTCAGTCCATCGAGTCTGCTCAGGTATTCACTGTGATTGTGGCTGATCTAATAATCCTCAATACCACTTTCTTGACTTACCCCATAATCTTTGATTCTCTTACCTTCCCTTGATTAAAAATCTGTTCATCTCAGCCATGAATACAATTACCTAGCCAGCTCTACAGCTTATGCAGTAAAAAATTCCATAGATTCACCCTCACAGAACAAATTCCTCCTCATCTCTGTCCTAGCTGGGTGATACCTTACTCTAAGAAGGGGAGAAAGGAGAACAAACTCTCCACTTCTACTCTATCAAATCTCCTAAGAATTTTGCTTCAATAAAGTCACCTCTCGTTATTATAAACTTCCATGAGTACAAGCCCAAACTATTCAATTTCTCCTCATAAGAAAATCTTTCTAAACCCAGGATCAATCCAATGAACCTTCTCTGGACTGCCCCCAATGCTAGTACAGGGGCTCCACAATTTACAAACATCCAAGTTACAAACGCTTGTACTTACAAATACATGCACGGCTTTAAAATTTAAAGACCCGAAATACAAACATTTCTTGTAGTTACAAACGGCTGCTTTCCACTGTCCTGAATGTGCTCCAACTTGTGAACAAACGGATTCTGGAGTGAAACCCGTCCACAACCCAAGGCTGCTGTGTATCATTCCTCAGATAAGCGGATCAAAACATTTTACAATATTCTAGATATGATCTAACTCGTGCCTTGTATAGTTCTATATCCCATTTCTTTTGAAGTAAACAGCGACATTCCATTTGCTTTTGCTATTACCTGCTGAACCTGAATGCCAGCTTTCTTTGATTTATGCATGAGGACACCCAAATCCCTCCACACTGTAGCTTTCTGCAGTCATTTTCATTTAAATCATTGAACCATAAAATCCCTATGGTGTGGGAGCGGGCCATTTGGCCATTTGGCCCATTAACCCTCCGAAGAGCATCCCAACCAGACCTACCCTATCCCTGCAACCCTGCATTTCCCATGGCTAATCCACCTTGTCTGCACATCCCAGGACACATTGGATAATTTATCATGGCCAATTCACCTAACCTACACATCTTTGGACTGTGGGAGGAAACCAGAGCACCTGGAGGAAATCCACACAGACACAGGGAGAATGCGCAAACTCAATACAGACAGTCACTCAAGGCTGAAATCAAACCTGAGTACCTGATGCTGGGAGGCAGCAGTACTAACCATTGAGCCACCATACTGCCCAATATTCAGCTCCTCTATTCTTTCTGCCAAAATACATAACATCACATGTTCTCATGTCATATTCCATTCACTTAATCTATCTACATATCCCTCTGCAGAGTCTGTGTCATCTCTCCACTTGCTGTCTCACCTATTTTGTACCGTCTGCAAAC
Source organism: Rhincodon typus (assembly GCF_021869965.1). Taxonomy (NCBI): domain Eukaryota; kingdom Metazoa; phylum Chordata; class Chondrichthyes; order Orectolobiformes; family Rhincodontidae; genus Rhincodon; species Rhincodon typus. The sequence goes on from NC_063363.1 coordinate 1,283,381, forward strand.
TCGGCTACAGTACATTCACTTTCCTCATCAAAGATATTAATATATATTGTAAATCATTGTGGATCCAGCATTGATCCCCGTGGCATTCCACGAGTTACAAATTGCCATCCTGAAGATGCCACTCTTATTCCAATTCTCAGGTGTCTAATAGTTAACCTATCCTCTATCCACACTAATATACTCCACCCAACACCATTGAATCTTGTCTTATTAAGTAGCAAAACATGTTAGACTTGAGCAAATGTCTTCTAAAAGTCTGAATACATTACATTCTTGGTACCCCATTATCTATTCTATTTTTCACATCTTCAAAAGAGTTCTAATAAATTTGTTAGGGATGATTTCCCTTCACAACACCATGCTGTCTCTGTTTTTTGTATTTCTAAATGCTCTGCTATCACAAGCTTTGTAATAGGCTCTAACGTTTTCCCAATAATGGAAATGAAGCTAACTGGCATATACTTGCCTGTTTGTTGTCTCTTCCTTTTTTGAATAAGGGTGCTATATTTTTATTTTATTCACTTGTGGGACATGGGCATCACCAGCTGGCCAGCATTTATTTCCTGTCCTTAACTGCCCTCAAGAAGCTGGTGGTGAGCTGCGTTCTTGAACTGCTGCAGTCCATGTGCTATGGGTTGACCCACAATACCATTAAGGAGTGAATTCCAGGATATGGACCCAGTGACACTGAAGGAACAGTGATATATTTCCAAGTCGTGATGGTGAATGGCTTGGAGGGGAACATGCAGGTGTTGGCATTCCCATGTATCTGCTGCCCTTGTCCTTCTGGATGGACACGGTCTTACATTTGGAGGGTGCTGTATGAGGATCATTGGTAAATTTCTGCAGTGTATCTGCAGATAGTACAGATTACTGCTACTGAGCATAAGAAATGGAGGAAGTGGATGCTCGCAGTTGGTTTGTCCTGGATGGTGTCAAGCTTCTTGAGAGCTATAATTTTGTTAATTAGAACATAGGCTGCTTCAGCATCTGAGGAGTCACGCATGGTGCTGAACATTGTACAATCATCGGCGAACATCCCTACTTCTGACCTTATGATGAAGGAAGGGTCATTGAAGCACTGAAGTTAGTTGGGTCTAGGACACTACCCTGAGGAACTCCTGCAGAGATGTCTTGGGGCTGAGATGACTGACCTCTAACAACCATGACCATCTTCCAATGCGTCAAGTATGGCTCCAACCAAAGTTGCCCCCTAATACCTACTGCCAAACACGGTTAAATGTGGCCTTGATGTCAAGTGCTGTCACATTCACCTCACATCTGGAATTCAGCTCTTTTTTTTCGTAATGAACCAAGGCTGTAATGAGGTCAGGAGCAGAGTGACCCAAACAGGGCATCACTGAGTAGGTAATTGCTGGGCAGTGCTGCCTGATAGCTCTGTTGATGATACCTTCCATCACTTTACTGAAGATTGAGAATAGACTGGTGGGGTGGTAATTGGCCAGGTTGGATTTGTCCTGCGTTTTTGTGTACAATACATAACTGGGCAATTTTCCACAATGTCGTGTAGATGCCAGTGTTGTAACTAACTGGAAGAGCTTGGCTAGAGGAGCAGCGAGTTCTGGAGCAGACATTTTCAGTACTATTACTGGAATGTTGTCAGGTCCCATATCCTTTGCAGTACCCAGTGCCTCCTACCATTTCTTGATATCGCGTGGTGTAAATCGAATTGGCTGAAGACTGGTAGCTGTAATGGTGGGGACCACTAGAAGAGACCGAGATGGATCATCCACTCGGCACTTCTGGCTGAAGATTGCTTCAAATGCTTCAGCTTTCTCTTTTGCACTGATGTGCTGGGCTCTTCCATCATTGAGGATGGGGATATTTGTGGAACCTCCTCCTTCAGTGAGTTGTTTAATTGTCCGCTACCATTCACGGCTGGATAAGGCAGAGTTTAGATCTGATCCATTAGCTTGGGGATCACTTAGTTCCGTCTACACTTGCTGCTTTCGCTGTTTGGTGTGCAAGTGGTCCTGTTTGGTGGCTTCACCAGGTTGACACCTTATCTTCAGGTATGCCTGGTGCTGCTCCTGGCATGCCCTCCTGCACTCTCCATTGAATCAGGATCGATCCCCTGGCTTGATGGTAATGGTTGAGTGGGGGATATGCCAGACCATGAGGTTACAGATTGTGCCAGAGTCCAATTCTGCTGCTGTTGATGTCCCACAGCGTCTCTTACATGCCTAGTCTTGAGTTGCTAGATTGGTTCAAAGTCTGTCCCATTTAATGCGACGATAGTGCCACACAACATGATGGAAGGTATTCCCAATATAAAAGCAGAACTTTGTCTCCACACGGATCTTGGCAGTTTTGCAATCCTCTGAAGATGGCAACTTTTTCACGCAGCGAGTGGTGTATGTATAGAACAAGCTGCCAGAGGAGGTGGTAGAGGCTGGTACAATTACAACTTTTAAAAGGATCTGGAGGGGTATATGAATAGGAAGGGTTTAGAGGGATATGGGCCAAATGTTGGCAAATGGGACTAGGTCAGTTTAGGATATCTGGTTGACATGGACATATTGGACCAAAGGGTCTGTTTCTGTGCTGTACATCTCTATGACTCTATGACTCTTAGGATTCTTGGAAGATTACCTCCAGAACATCTATTATCTTTGTAGCTACTTCTTTTACTCTTCTCTGATGTGTTCCGTCAGGCTCAGGGGACTTATTGGCTTTTAGCCCTTTTGGTTCCCCAAGCGCTTTTTTTTCTCTAGTGATGGCTATTTTATTTATTTACTCTCCCCTTTTGCCCTTGATTATTTAATATTTTTGGAATGCTATTGGTGACTTCTATCACAAAACATTATTCAATTCCTTTGCCATTCCCTGGTTCCCCATTATTATTTCCCCATCTTCATTCTCTTTGGCTTTGCTCATCTTTTTTATGTATTTACAGAGGCTCTTGCGGTTGCTTTGCATAATTACCCTCAAAGTATATTTTCTCATTCTTTTTAATTTTCTTGTTCGTCTTATGTTGATTTTTTAAAATAATTTTCTCAATACTCTAAATTACATTGAATATTATTTCTTTCAATTTGTTGTTGTTCTTAATTTCCTTGGTTAACCAAGGTTGGCTTACCCCCTTCCTAGAATCCATCATTCTCACTGAGATATATCTTTCTCACTGAGATATATCTTTGTTGTGAGTCATGAACTATTTTCTTAAATGTCAGCCATTGTATAACAAACAATGAAAAAATAGCGTATATTTTTTACACAGCAAGATCAATTTGTAAATAAAATTAATAAATAGTTAATGCTTTGGCGGTGTTAAATGGAGAAAATAATGTTGCCCTGACACCAGAACCAAGAAACCAGAAGAATTCCTTCACTTCTTCAAATAGCTCCAGCTAAAATATCAGGACTAGAGCTGGTTTAGCATCTTACAAGAATAGCTCCAAATAGCTTCATCATTAATACAGTGTGCCAGCCATACCTTCCTAGGTAGCATCTTGCCTCTGAGACAAAAAGTTATAAGTTCAACTCTTGCTGCAGAGCTTCATCACAATTCCTAAGTTAACATTCCAAAGCAAAACAGAGGGAGCGTTATACAGTAATAAATGGTCTCTCTCAAATGAGATATTTAACCAAGGCTCTATCTACCTACTTGGGAGATCCCATGATATTATTTCAAAGAAAAGCAGGAGGTTAGATCCCACGTTCATCATGAATTAGCATCACAAAAAAAAACAATTATCACATTGCTGTTTGTGGGAGCTTGCTGTGCGCAAATTTCCTGTCATATTTCCTACATTACAAAATTGACTACATTTCAAAAGTACTTAATTGTCTGTAAAGTGCCTACGGGGTTCCTGCAATTGTGAAAAGTGCTCCATGGATGTAAGTCTTTCTTTTTACAGCAGCACTGGAGTGTGTAGTTCATCTCCTACTATTCCTTCAGCAGCACTGAGTTTGTATAAAATCTCATGACCTGCATTGAGGTTTGAATCCACAATATCCAAATCCAGAAGCAGCAGTGCCATCAACTGATCCAAGCTGACAATGCAGCGAGTTACAGCACAGTCTCACAATTAACAGTGATGCAGAAGTCTGCATGTACAATCTGCCACAATGCTTAGTTTTTGATCTAAATCACATCATACTACAGTTCTGTGCAGCAACAGGTTGCATTTATACAACAAGTTTAACATAATAAAATGTCCTAAGGTGCATCAGTCAAAAATAATAGAGTCCAGGAGGAAATATTAGGACAGGTGACTAAAAGCCTGGTCAGAGAAGGTTCTGGGGAGGAATTTAAAAGGTTGAGGGGAAGATAAATTAGTGCTCTGACTGCTGAAGGCATGGCCACTAACACTGAGGTATAAAACATGGGAGACCAAGAGGAACTTAGAGCTCTGAGGAGGTTACAGGGATTGGTGTTGAAGTCCAAGAAAAGATTTGAACATGATGATGAAATTCTTTAAAACTCAAGCTGCTGAACTAGGAATGAATGTAGGTCAATGGATGCAGGAGCAAATAGCAGCACGAGGCACACCTGAAGACAAGATGTCAGCCTGGCGAAGACACCAAACAGCATATGCTAAGTGATTCTGCAACCAACAGATCAGATCTAAGCTCTGCAGTCCTGCCACATTCAGTCGTGAATGGTGGTGGACAATTAAACAACTCACTGGAGGAGGAGGAGGAGGCTCCACAAATATCCCCATCTTCAATGATGGAAGAGCCCAGCACATCAGCGCAAAAGATAAGGCTGAAGCTTTTGCAGCAATCTTCAGCCAGAAGTGCCAAGTGGATGATCCATCTCAGCCTCCTCCAGTGGTCCACAGCATTACAGATACCAGTCTTCAACCAATTCGATTCACTCCACGTGATATCAAGAAATGGTAGGAGGCACTGGATACTGCAAAGGCTACGGGCCCTGACAACATCCCAGCAATAGTACTGAAGACTTGTGCCCCAGAACTTGCCGCTCCCCTAGCCAGGCTGTTCCAGTACAGTTACAACACTGGTATCTACCCGACAATGTGGAAAATTGCCCAAGTATGTCCTGTACATAAAAAGCAGGATAAATCCAAACCGGCCAATTACCGCCCCATCAGTCTGCTCTCAATCATCAATAAAGTGATGGAAGGTGTCAGTAACAGTGCACCTGCTCAGCAATAACCTGCTCAGTGACGCCCAGTTTGGGTTCCACCAGGGCCACGCAGCTCCTGACCTCATTACAGCCTTGGTTCATACATGGACAGAAGAGCTGAATTCCAGAGGTTAGGTGAGAGAACCAGCCATTAACATCAAGGCTGCATTCGACAAAGTGTGGCATCAAGGAGCCCTATCAAAACTGGAATCAATGGGTATCAGGGGCAAACGCTCCGGTGGTTTGAATCACACATAACATAAAGGAAGATGGTCGTGGTGTTGCAGGTCAGTCGTCTCAGCTCCAGGTCAACTTTGCAGGAGTTCCTCAGGGTAGTGTCCTAGGCCCAACCATTTTCAGCTCTTCATCAATGACCTTCCCTCCATCATAAGGTCAGAAGTGGGAACATTTGCCAATAATTGCACAATGTTCATTCACGACTCCTCAGATACTGAAGCAGTCCATTTTCAAATTAAACAAGATTTGGACAATATCCAGGCTTGGGCTGACAAGTGGCAAGTGACATTCGCGCCACACAAATGCCAGGCTATGACCATCACCAATAAGAGACAATCTAACCACCAAGCCTTGACATTCAATGGTGTTACCATCACTGAATCCCGCACAATCAACATCCCGGGGGTTATCACTGATCAGAAACTCAACTGGACTTGCCACATAAACACAGAAGCTACAACAGGCCAGAAGCTAGGAATACGGTGATGAGTAATAGTTCATTGTTAATAGTTCACTGGCCACACAGGTATTTTTCCTGATGGTCAAAATATACAATAAAGTTTTGGCTCAATGGTGTCATTTTTATTGAGTTGCATTCAAGGCTGCATTCGACCTAGTGTGGCATGAAGGAGCCCTGGCAAAACTGGAATCAATGGGTATTGGGGGCAAACGCTCCGGTGGTTGGAGTCATATCTGACACACAGGAAGATGGTTGTGGTTGTGAGAGGTCAATCATCTCAGCTCCAGGACATCTCTGCAGGAGTTCCTCAGGGTAGTGTCCTAGGCCCAACTTTCAGTTGCTTCATCAATGACCTTCCCTCCATCATAAGGTCAGAAGTGGGGATGTTCGCCGATGATTGCACAATGTTCAGCACCATTCGTAACTCCTCAGATACTGAAGCAGTCCATTTTCAAATGCAACAAGAGCTGGACAATATCCAGGCTTGGGCTGACAATTGGCAAGTGACATTCGTGCCACATAAATGCCAGGCAATGACCATCACGAATAAGAGACAATCTAACCACTGCCCCTTGACATTCAATAGTGTTACCATCACTGATGCCCCCACTATCAACATCCTGGGTGTCACCATTGATCAGAAACTCAACTGGACTCACCACATTAACACAGTGGCTACAAGAGCAGGCCAGAAGCTAGGAATACTGCGGCGAGTAACTCACCTCCTGACTCCCCAAAGCCTGTCCACCATCTACAAGGCACAAGTCAGGAGTGTGATGGAATACTCCCCACTTGCCTGGATGAGTGCAGCTCCAACAACACTCAAGGAGCTTGACACCATCCAGGACAAAGCAGCCCCCGCTTGATTGGCACCACATCCACAAACATTCATTCCCTCCACCACCGACGCTCAGTAACAGCAGTGTGTACTATCTACAAGATGCTCTGCAGAAATTCACCAAAGATCCTCAGATAGCACCTTACAAACCCACAACCACTCCCATCTAGAAGGACAAGGGCAGCAGATATATGGGAACACCACCACTCCAAATTTCCCTCCAAGTCAATCACCAACCTGACGTGGAAATGTATCGCCTTTCCTTCACTGGGTCAAAATCCTGGAATTCCCTCCCTAATAGCATTGTGAGTCAACCCACAGCAGGAGGAATGCAGCGGTTCAAGAAGGCAGCTCATCACCACCTTCTCAAGGGCAACTAAGGATGGATAAGAAATGCTGGCCAGCCAGCGACGTCCACATTCCACAATATGAACAGAAAAAAAAAGTAGGTGATGTGGGGGATATATAAGCACTACTGCTAAAAAGAAACAGGAAATTCAGAGAGTCTGTTCAGTCTAGGGACTGGCAGAAAAAAAGGGACAGTCAGACATGCTGACACTTTGACAGCTAACTCTGAAGACACAGTAGTAAAGTCAAGGACCATTTGTGTGTAAATAAAGGGTGAATTAGTGATGGGATACCAGCCTCTGTGGAGTTATTTCAGATAAGGCTTGAAACACAGAATAACTGAAATACAGATGAAAGTCTTGTAGTTTATTACGCCTGTGTCAGCTCTTTGAAATAGTTTTTCAATTAATCCCACTCCCCTACTCTTTGCACATGTACTATTATTATTCCCCATTCAAGTATTTGTCCAGTTCCATTTTGAAAATTCATATTGAATCTGCTTCCATCATTGTTTCAAGCAGCGAGTTCCAAATTACAACAGCTCGATGTGTAGAAAAGGTTTTATACTATCAGTAATTCTTTTGTCAATCATCTTAAACCACAGTCCTCGAATTACCAACACTTCCACCTCCATCTGTTCATTCCTCAGATGCTGGTTGACTGCTACGATTCTCGTCAGGTGTGCAGTACATCTACCAGTAGCTTGTCACTTCCAAGATGTCATAGAGTCATAGAGCAGTGGTCCAATTTGTCCATGCCAACCAGATATCCCAAATTAATCTAATCCCATTTGCCAGCATTTCGTCCTTGTCCCTCTAAACCCTTCCTATTCATATACACATCCAGATGCCTTTTAAATGTTGTAATTGTATCAGTCTCCACCATTTCTTCTGGCATTCCATATACGCACCAACCTCTGCGTGAAAAAGTTGCCCCTTAGGTCCCTTTTAAATCTTTCCCATCTCACCTTAAACCTATGCTGTCCAGTTTTGGACTCCCCTACTCTGGGGAAAAGACCTTGTCTATTTACTCTATTCATGCCCCTCATGATTTTATAAACCTCTATAAAGGTCATCCCTCAGCCTCTGACGCTCCAGGGAAAATAGCCCCAGCCTATTCAGCCTCTCCCTATAATTCAAACCCTTCAACCTGGCAACATCCTCGTAAATCTTTTCTGAACCCTTTCAAGTTCCACAACATCCTTCCTAATAGCAGGGAGACCAGAATTGAACGCAGATTTCCAAAAGTGGCTTAACCAATGTCCTACACAGCTGCAACATGACCCTCCCAACTCCTATACTCAATGCACTGACTAATAAAGGCAAGCCAACCAAACACCTTCTTCACTATCCTGCCTACCTGTGACTCCACTTTCAAGGAACCATGAACCTGCACTCCAAGGTCTCTTTATTCAGCATCACTCCCTAGGACCTTACCATTAAGTGTACACGTCCTGTCCTGATTTGCCTTTTCAAAATGTAGCACCTCACATTTAGCTAAATTAAACTCCATCTGCCCATCTGATCAAGATCCCTTTGTAACCTGTTTGGGTGATATTGTCTAATTGTCATACTATCCAGGGGAGTCTCATCTTCCTTGCCTCCTTCTCTGTATCTGCTCTATCTGTTTCTGGCTCAGGGACCAATGGTTCACACTCACTCCTGAACCAGAGTGTCTGATCTAAGTAAATACTCAGCTGTACAACGCAGCCTGGTCATGGCAGAAATTATTTACTTAAATATTTGAGAGGGATTGAGGTCCAGGAGAGATAATATGTTAGGCTGGGTGACACAGGAGCTGTAACTTACTGGGGTCTTCCTGGGTTGGTTGACAATGACAACATTGAACTGGAAAAGAAAAAGAAAAGAGTTAGAGCGAGTAGTATTTGCAGGTTGAACGCTCCCTCCCTCAGATAGTGCCCATTGCCCCTGTCCTGTGCCACCAGCTCTGCCCTGGTCAATACCTCCAGGTCACTGGTCATTGGCCCCCATTAGCACCCAATGCCCCTAATCAGTGCCAATGCCCCTTGTCGGTGCCTCCCGTCATTACCCCAATCCATACGATGCCCCCAGTCAGTTCCCAATGCCCCGGTCAGTGCCCAATGTGCCCGGTCAGTGCCCATTGCCCCCGGTCATTGCCCAATGCCCCCAGTCAGTGCCCAATGCCCCCTGGACAGTGCCCATTGCCCCCCGGACAGCCCCCATTGCCCCCGGTCAGTGCCCATGCCCCCGGTCAGTGCCCAATGCCCCCAGTCAGTGCCCAATGCCCACGGTCAGTGCCCAAAGCCCCCTGGAAAGTGCGCATTGCCCCCGGTCAGTGCCCATTGCCCCGGTCAGTGCCCAATGCTGCCGGTCAGTACCCGATGCCCC
>NC_063363.1:1307748-1326861 GCF_021869965.1 Rhincodon typus
GGACAGGGACAGCACGGGGTCAGATACAGAGTAAAGCTCCCTCTACACTATATCCATCCATCACGTCCAGGACAGGGACAACATGGGGTTAGATACAGAATAAAGCTCCCCACTATTCTTTGAAACTGAAAATAAAGCTCCCTTTACCATTGTAGACTGAAAGTAAAACCTCCTCCATTCTTTCAAACCAAAGATAAAGCTCTCTCTACTCTTTTAAACTCAATGTAAACTGAAGATAAAGTTCTCTCTGCACTGTCCCCAACAATCACTTCCAGGACAGGACAGCATGGGGTTAGATACAAAGTAAAGATTGCTCTACACTGTCCCCATCAAATACTCTACATCAAAGACAACATGGAATTAGAAATAGAATAAAGCTCCCTCTTTGTCAATCACCTTTAGCATCTTATATACCTCAATTAGATCATCGCTCATTCTTCTGTAGAGTCATAGAGACATACAGCATGGAAATAGACCCTTCAGTCCAACCAGACCATGCCAAACATAATCCCAAACTAAACTAGTCCCACTTGCCTGCTCCTGGCCTATATCCCTCCAAGCCTTTCCCATTCATGCATCTATCCAAGTGTCTTTTAAACATTGTAATTGAACTCACATTCAACACTTCCTTAGGAAGTTCATTCCACACACAAACCATCCTCTATATAAAAAATCTGTCTCATGTCTTTTTTTAAAATCGCACCTCTCACCTTAAAATGTGCCCCATAGTCTTGAAATCCCCCATCCCAGGGAAAAGACAACTACCATTAACTCTAGCTATACCCCTCATTATTTTATAAACTTCTATCAGGTCACCTTTCAACCTCCTACGCTCCAGTGAACAAAATCCAAGCCTATCCAAGCCTTTCTTTATAACTCAAACCTTCCATTCCCAGCAACATTCTGGTAAATCTCTTCTGAACCCTTTCCAGTTTAATTATATCCTTCCCATAACTGGGCAACCAGAACTGGACACAGTATTCCAGAAGAGGCTTCACCAATGTCCTGTACGACCTCAAAATGACTTCCCAACTCCTACACTCAAAGGCCTGAGCAATGAAGGCAAATGTGCTAAACGCCTTCTTAACCACTCTCTCTATATGTGATGCAAACTTCAAAAAAAATGTACCTGAACTCCTAGGTCCCTCTGTCTACAACACTATCCAAGACCCTAGCATTAACTGTATAAATCCTGCCCCTGATTTGTTTTACCAAAATGCAATACCTCACATTTATCCAGATTGAACTCCAAATGCCATTTTTCAGCCTATTGACCCTTTTTTCCTTTATTCATTAACGGGATGTGGGCATTACTGGCCAGGCAGCATTTTTTGCCCAGCCCTAATTGCCTAGAGGGCAGCTAATAGTTAATCACGTTGCTGTGGGTCTGAAATCACATGTAGGCCAGATCAGACCGGGTAAGAATAGCAAATTTCCTTCCCTAAAGGACATTAGTGAACCAGATGGTTTTTTCTGACAATGGATTCATGGTGATCATTTTGACTCTTAGGTTCAGATATTCATTTAATTCAAATTCCACTGCCTGCCAAAACAGTATTCAAACCTGGGCCTCAGAACATTATCTGGGTCTCTGGGTTAACAGTCCAGCGATAATACCACTAGGCCATTGCCTCCCCTTCGAAAACCTTCTTCACTATCTACCAAACCACCGATTTTAGCATCGTCTGCAAATTTATTAACCATGTCTTCTATATCCTCATCCAAATCATTTATATAAATGACAAACAAAAGAGGACCTAGCACCGATCCCTGTGGAACACTGCTGGTCACAGGCCTCCAGGCCAAAAGGCAACCCTCCACCATCACTCCCTGTCTCCTGCCGTTAAGCCAATTGGATACACAAGGATCTGTTCTGGGTCCTCTTTTGTTTGTCACTTACGTAAATACTTTGAATGAGAAAATACAGAAGGTATAGTTAGTAAGTTTGTGGGCAGCACCAAAATTGGTGGCATAGTAGACAGTAAAGAAAGTTTTTTAAGATTATACTTCAGAGAATCAATAGTTGCTAATGGGGATTATCAATGGTTGACGATGGGTTGTGTATGGTAGTAGATCATGTGATGACATGTTTTGCTGGCAGTCCTGATGATGGGTCTTGGCCCGAAAGTTCGACTTGCCTGCTCCTCTGATGCTGCCTGACCTTCTGTGTTCCTCCAGCCCCGGGCTGTATTGACTCTGACTCCAGCATCTGCAGTTCTTGCTATCCCTGACATGTAATGACAAGGCCTGGTGTGTGGGGTTGGGAGTAAAGACATGGGAAAGGTGCCTCAACTCCTAAAACTGTTTAACTCGATATCGAGGCCAGAGGGCTGCAGGGTCCCCAAGCAGAAAATGAGGTGCTGTACTTCCAGCTTGTGCTGAGCTTCACTGGAACACTGCAGCAAACCTGAGACAGAGATGTTGGCTGGGGAATAGGGTGGTGTGTTAAAGTGGCAGGCAACTGGAAGCTCAGGATCTTTTTTGCAGGCAGAGCGTTGGTGTTCTGCGAAGCGGTTACCCAATCTATGCTTTGTTTCCCCAATGTAGAGGAGACCACATTGTGAGCAGCGAATGCAGTAGACTGGATTGTGGGAAGTGCAGGTAAAGTGCTGCTTCACCTGAAAGGTATGTTTGGGCCCTTGGATACTGGGGAGGGAGGAGGTGAATGGGCAGGTGTTACACCTTCAACAATTGCAGAGGAAGGTGCTGTGGGGGTGTGGGGTTTTTGGGAGAGAAGGGGAAGTGGACCAGGGTGTCCCAGAGGGAACAGGTCCTTGCAGAAGGCCGACAAGGGAAGGGAGGGGAATGTGTGTCTGGTGATGGCATCCTGTTGGAGGTGGCAGAAACAGCGGCTCATGGTTCTCTGGATGTGGATGCTGGCGGGATGGTAGGTGAGGGTGAGAGGAACACTATTGCTGTTGTGGGAAAGAAGAGAGGGGGTGAAGGTGGAAGTGCGGGAGATGGATCGGATCCAGCTGAGGCCTCCGTCGACGACGGTGCTGGGGAATCCTCGGTTGAGAAAGAGGGTGGATATTTTGCTGGGTCCCTTGTTAAAGTTGACATCATCAGAATAGATTCAATGGAAGAATTGGGAGAATGGGATAGAGTCTTTACAGGAAGCAGGATGTATAGTCCAGGTAGCTGTGGGAGTCGGTGGGTTTGTACATTGGTGGCCAGTCTATCCCCAGAAATTGAAACATTTCAAGAAAGAGCAGAGAGGATCAGAGATGGACCAGGTGTAGGAGAGAGCAGGGTGGAAATTGGAAGTATAATAGATTAACGATTAAACTGTAGATAAATTTTGGATGAGAGAGGGAAGCAGACCAATGATGTCAATGATGCACGAGAGAAAGAGTTGTAGGTGAGAGCCGGAATAGAAAAAGCTGCAGAACTTTTCTCGATGGAATGGTATGAGTGTGTTGAGGAAGATGGGGAGAACAGGGGAGCTGCTGTTGATGCATGAAAAATGCTAAAGATCAATTCCAACTGTTAATAATTGTGTCGGGTCAGAGATTCAAGATGACATTCTGTCCAATTTCCTTGTCCGGTGCGTCGATTGGGCCAGACATTTCCCAGGGATTTACTTGATGCACAAACAGGTTTGAATGAAATGTTTGGCTCGGCACCTGTCGGTCAGGAGCTGGGATCTGAGATAATCAAATGAGACCTGTTCAGACTTGTTCAAAATGCCTCAGCCTATCGGGTGGTTCAAAGTCCAACAAACCTGTGGCCTCTATTTGCAAACAAATCCTTGTGAGTAATTTTATTCTCACTTTTGAAATGGGCTTTTAAAACCTAATTCCCTGGGCACTACCCCAGGCAGGTTGGTTTAATCTGACCTCAGACAAACTAACAAAAGAGCAGGACATCCCAGGTGTCTATATGGGGGCCGTTGAGAGTGAAACCAAGAACAGAGCAGGTGCTGATACCACTCAGTTCTGAGATGAGGGTCAAAGAATTCCTGATGACTCCCCACAGGCCCATTCACAGAGACAGCAATTTCACTGCAAATCCAAACACAACTCTAGGGGGACAATTCCAATTTCAGAACAGTCAGAGGCCCAGCACTGAGGGAGCGCTGCACTGTCGGAGGGTCAGTGCTGAAGGAGCGCCGCATTGTTGGAGGGTCAGTGCTGAGGGGGCGACGCACTGTCAGAGGGTTAGTGCTGAGGGAGCGCCGCACTGTGGGAGAGTCAGTACTGAGGGAATGCCGCACTGTCAGAGGGTCAGTACTGAGGGAGTGCTGCACTGTCAGAGGATAAGTTCTGAGGGAGTTCTGCTCTGTTGAAGGGTCAGTACTGAGGGAGCGCCGCACTATCGGAGGGTCAGTGCTGAGGGAGTGCCACACTGTCAGAGGGTCAGTACTGAGGGAGAGCCGCACTGTCGGAGGGTCAGTGCTGAGGGAGCGCCGCACTGTCGGAGGGTCAGTGCCGAGGGGGAGCCGCACAGTCGGAGGGTCAGTGCTGAGGGGGAGCCGCACTGTCAGAGGGTCAGTGCTGAGGGAGCGCCGCACTGTCGGAGGGTCATGGCTGAGGGAGAGCCGCACTGTCAGTGGGTCTGAACTGAGGGAGAACAAACAGTCGGAGGGTCAGTATTGAGGGAGAGCTGTACTGTCAGAGTGTCAGTTCTGAAGGTGTGCGAGACGGATAGAGGGTCAGTGCTGAAGGAGCGGCACACTGTCGGAGGGTCAGTACTGAGGGAGTGCCACACTGTCAGAGGGTCAGTGCTGAGGGAGCGCCGCACTGTCGGAGAGTCAGCACTGAGGGAGTGCCGCACTGTCGGAGGGTCAGTGCTGAGGGATTGCCGCACTATTGGAGGGTCAGTGCTGAGGGAGTGGGCACTGTCGGAGGGTCAGTGCTGAGGGAGTGGGCACTGTCGGAGGGTCAGCACTGAGGGAGCGCCGCACTGTCGGAGGGTCTGTGCTGAGGGAGCGCCGCACTATTGGAGGGTCAGTGCTGAGGGAGTGGGCACTGTCGGAGGGTCAGTGCTGAGGGAGTGGGCACTGTCGGAGGGTCCGTACTGAGGGAGCGCTGCAGTGTCGGAGGGTCAGTGCTGAGGGAGCACCGCACTGTCGGAGGGTCAGTGCTGAGTGTTGGACAGATGAGACATTGTATGAAAACTGTTTGCCGTACCCCGGACGGGAAATAATCTGGATACTCTCTGAAAGAACAGTAAGTGAATTATGACAATTTCTGTTCAATATTTATCTTTCAATTAACGGCTTTAAAGTAAATTTGCAGATCATTTATTTCATTGTTATTGATGGACTTTGTTTCATTCCCTGGCTTCTGGGGCTCCCACATTACAGCTGTTTGGAAATACTTCATTAGTTGTGAAATGGTGTATGTCACATGTGTATGAAGGGTGCTATATAAATGCAGGACTTTATCTCTCATTTCACCATTAATCATCAAGTGGAGGTGTTGCAGGCGGTGAGAGCAGTGAGTCAAAACTGATGAGAAGCAGAAGTGAGATTAAAACTCTGGGCTGCAATCAGCAGTGAATCCTAAACCTCTTCTTTGGAATTAACTGAAAGTATCACTTGGTCTTCCCACCAATTCCTGAGGCTGGAAATTAGAGACAACCTCTAACTGCCCTCCAGTGGAACATTGTAACACTGCAATATTCATCTGCACCTCCAATAACTCAGTTCTCAAATTCTAATTTTCTCCTCTAGTTTTTAAAACAATTTTATCCTCACAGATTTTTATGCCTTATTTTGATCTCTGGTCAGGGAGCATTAATCGGTGACAGGACTAATATGGACAAGGCACCAGACTGGATGAGAGATAGTAGGAACTGCTGATGCTAGAGTCAGACATAACACAGTGTGGAGCTGGAGGAACACAGCAGACCAGGCAGCATCAGAGAAGCAGGAAAGCTGACATTTCGAGAAGGGTCCCAACCCAAAACATCAACTTTCCTGCTCCTCTGATGTTGCCTGGCCTGCTGTGTTCCTCCAGCTCTACACTGTGTTACTCCAGACTGGATGAGATGTGTTGAATGTACTGAGGGGAGGCTGCAGGTAGACTGTCAATTATCATCAGTCTTCCATCAACTCAAGAGTGGTGCCAGAGGGCTGGGAGACAGCAAACATTAAACCCTTCTTACAAAATGGAGTGAGGATACACCCAATAGGTCTGTCAATGGCAGGGAAGTTTCTAGGAATTTTGATGCAGGGCAAAATTATTAGTCACTTGGTGGAAACATTGCGAACAAAGGCCTAAGGAAATTGGCAAAAGAAACAATGGAGTCATGAGGAAAAATGTTTTCACACAGCGAGTGTTTTGGGTCTGCAAAGTACTTTCTGAAAGTGTAGTGGAGGCTGGTTTAATCAAGGCTTTCCGGAGGGAATCAGAGAGTTATCTGAAAAGAATGAATGTGCAGGAATACAGGGAGGAGTGAAACTGATGAATTATTCTTTTAGAAAAGCAGCATGGATAAGGACTCAATGGCTTCTCCTGCACAGTCATAATTCTGTGATTAAAGATTTTATCTCTCTGTACATCTTTCCTCTCTCTCATGATCTATCGCCTTCTCTACCTCATTTAATTTCCTCCCTCTGTCTCTTTTTTTTTCTTCTCTCCATCTCTGACACTCTAACATCCTTTTGTTCCATGTCTCTCTGTGTATCTATATCTCACAATCACACACTCTGTGATCTTTAGTTACTCTCCCTGGACAGAATGTGAGCTGATCTTTCTGTCTTGTGTCCATTCCAGTAAATTATGAATGTTCATATATGGGAGTGTGTGACTGCTCATCTCAAATCCATTGGCTTTGAGCCACTGCACCTTCATTCACCCCAACAAGTCCACACCTGTCTTTCCAATGTCTAATCCATGTAATTTACACATCCCTGGATTCTACAGACCCTTTAGCATGGCCAATCCACCTAACCTGCACATCTTTGGACTGTGGGAGGAAACTGGAGCACCCAGAGGAAACCCATGCAGACACAGGGAGAGTGCGCAAACTCCACACAGACAGTCACCCGAGGCTAACCACTGAGCCACCGTGCAGCTGCCTTCACTTCTGTCTTACTGTTGTCAGCCGTTGATATAGTTCCTTTAATGTAAAAGAACAGCCCAAGTTGCTTCACAAAAGCATTTGATACTGAGCCAGAAAAGGAATTTGGACAGGTGACCAAAAGAATGAGCTCTGAACAGTGTCTTTAAGAAGTGAGGGAGAGAGCAAGGTGGTGAGGTGACAGAGAGAATTCAAGAGCTGAGGGCCAGCTAAAGACATTGTCCCCAATGAGGAGCAGTGAAGGAAACCTCCTGAGCTGGGAATATGGCTCTTTACCCGAATATCAGCAAGGAACTAAATGGGACATCAGACCACTCCACGCTGAGTGTTGTAATATTGATGGTGGCCAATCATTTCACCCTGGTTTTATTCATTTGCAGAAGTCACTCAACACCAGTTATTGTCCAAAAGGTTAATTTGAAACCACAAGCTTTCATAGCATTGCCCCTTTGTCAGGTGGCCAGATAATGGAAAAATAATTCCAGGTAATTAAGAATGTCAACAGATAAGTACAAACAGTGTGAGTGGAGTGTTGACAAGCTGAATAACAAGTGAAGGGATGACCTATGAACTGTTTAATTAAGGCAGAGAGATAATTACAACTAATCAAAATTTATTCATTTGTGATTGCTTTAGTATGGGAGGGGCCTGTCTAATATGGGTGGAGCCTGTTCATTGTGGGAGGAGCACTTTCAATATTGGAGGGACCAGTGCAACAAGGTGGGCCAACTCCTGATTGAAGTTTAAACATTGTGTATTATCAGGTCCTTACCTTTAAACCAGGAGGCCTAGGTTCAGCTTCCCCTTCTTCAGAGATGTGTGATAACTTTGCTGGACAGGTTGATTAGGAAATATGATCAGTAAATGTGGTTTACGAGTGGGTTGGGAGCAGCTCTTAATGACCTCCTCTCCCCAGAGCACAGGCTTAATTGCACATTGCAGTCACTGTCACTAACACTCATCACAGAGTGACTTCTCATCACCTCAGGATCTCTCAAAGCACCTTTCAGCCAATAACATACTCACAAAACGTGGCAGACAATTTCAGCAAAATGAAAATGACCAAATCATCTGTTTTAGATGATGTTGATTAGGGGATAAACCCAGGGTGTGGGGAACAGCACTCAGCAGAGAGTGCCTTGTGCTTATCACTTGGTAATTTCTCTCATCTGGAGGAGACTTTGGTGAGTGGATTCATTCAAAGATTTCAATTTGGTTTCTCTGCTAAGCCCAAGGTGACAGACAAGGCCTCCTGTGAGCTTCTTCAATGCCCCTGGGATGGAGTCCCTGATTCAATCCATTCTCTGGGGTTAAAGGAAGGATTTGTAATGGGTGTGTGTAGGGACAGGGGTTGGATATGATTGGGAGGGGAGGCAGATGGGAGTGGAGGAGGTATCCAAATGGAGGGGAACAATCTCATTGTCTGGCCTGCACTACAGGGATGGAGTAGAAAGGTCACTCTGAGCTACTTGTGGGCTATAATCTCCATTGGGGAAGGGCAAGGAGGAGGATTGTAACTGGAGTTTGCTCATTCACTAACTGGATTGTAGGAAAACTAAACTGTCTGCTTTCTCTGTGATCCTCAATGTCCAACATCATTGTAGAGCCTCCAAGTAGGCTGGGTGTTTCAAGGTGGTTCATTAACTTGGAAGTGAAGTTCACTCAATTACTGAGTTAAATATTGTGAGAATCTATTAAGTAACAACTTTTTCACTAGGTGTGGTTAGTGATGGGATTCAGGCTAATGGCCTGATGATTGGTGTTCTCTCCTAATTGAAGATAAGTCAAACTTTAAATAGATTGGGCTAGGGAGGAGGGGCACTGCTGTCACTGAGATTGAAGGGGGAGGGGGTGGTGCTTTGTGATCCAATGCTTGTGTCTCTGTCCTTTTGAAGCCAGGGTTCAAGTCTTGCCTGCTCCAAGAGGTGATCTGAATGGGTGGATTATAAAATCCAAATCGGAGAGTAACTGGTCACAAATCTGTTTGTGGGAACTTGCTGTGCTGAGGGGAACTTGTTCAATGGTGTTTAATGTTGTAACTTTCCAGGTCTTACTGATTGGACAATGAAAGAGGAAATTGCTGCAACAGTGGTTTTTATCTCCCGAATGGTGAAGAAAAATGAGAAGCTAAGCAAAAAGAAGGTTGAGAAATTCTGCAGCAAATTGACCAAAGTCTTGTTTGAAAAATACAAGAATCACTGGTACTGGGGAAACCCAGCCAAGGGCCAAGCATACAGGTGGGTGGTCCAGGGGTAGTGTCCCTACCTTGGGGCTAGGAGGCCTGGGTTCAAGTCCCACCTGCTCTTGAGGTGTGTTTATGAACAGGCTGACTTTTTAAAAAAAACACCTCCAGGTGGGTGTAGAACTCATCAACAGGTGGAATGTTCACTCACTTCAGCCATATTGATGCACTATAACTCGGTGTGTTGTAATCCTCAGTGAATCTGAGCTTCACACACACAGACTCCTAACTCTATCTTTAAGGAGAAAGGGTCCTAAGGCCCCCCTGGTACCCTTCTGAGGGGTGGGGGTGATAATGAAGGGAGAATCTAGCAGACTTGTATCAGCTGATGTTGGCCTGACAATGTCTCTTGTCTGTTTCCCTTCTCGATTTCATGTTGATCTGGGAAATCTAGATGGAGGCAATAAACCTGTAAAAACAGGCAATGTTGCATATTTCAATTCTGACTTAAAATCTTTGCAAAGAGAAGCAACTTGTCTGGATCAAACTTGAAATATCAGTTGGATAAATCTATCACGTTTCAGTGAATTAAAATGTGAACTGAACTGTTACAAAACAGTTGTCTGCATGTATTTTTCATCATGCTTGTTTAACAATTGCATTTATATATAATTTTTTTTCTGAAATAGAAAACTTTTTTAGTTTGAAGCAAAATAATCCATGTAGTGTTGGGATTATCACGTGACTGACTTTTTAACATTTTTTTTAAAATGAAAGACCAAAATGCTGGAAAAACTCAGCAAGTTGAGCAGCATTCCAGAGTGGAGAGAGAAATAATTAATGCTTGTTTCACTTTGAACAGTTCCAAAGAAGATTTGATATAACAATGTGGAGCTGGAAGAACACAGCAGGCCAGGCAGCATCAGAGGAGCAGGAAAGCTGATGTTTTGGGTTGGGACCCTTCTGAAATGTCAGCTTTCCTGCTCCTCTGCTGCCTGGCCTGCTGTGTTCCTCCAGCTCCACACTGTCATTGCAGACTCGAGCATTGGCAGTTCCTACTATCCAAAGAAGATTAACTGTTTCTCTCTACAGATGCTGCCAGACCTGCTCAGTTTCTCCAGTTTGCTGTTATTTCAGGTTTCCAGCATCTGCAGTATTTTGCTTTGTTTTTAAATTTTACTATCTTTACATAACCTGCAGGTTGAATAAACAGCCAGATGTTAACCAGACTTTTTAAACCCTAGCTCAGTGACAACACTGTCCAGAATCCTCCTGATTTAATCTTTGTTTCCCATCCAAGGTGTATCCGGGTGAATAAGAGTCAGCCTTTGGATCCAGTCCTGCTCCAGGCCTGTGTGGAAAGCAATATCGAATATTCTTCATTGCAACTACCAAGGGAGCTCACTATCTGGGTGGATCCTTATGAAGTGTGGTGTAGGTGAGGGCTCACTTTATCATTCTGGCTGCTTGGTGTCTCTGGGATTGTTTTGGCTTCTACCTCCATCTATCTGAGGCTGAATGGAGTTAGAGTAATGGTCTGTTCTGTCCTGGGCCTGTCAAAACGCCAGGACCACTGTGACAAAGGGTTGCAGCTCAATAATGCTCCCCCTCCTAGAGGGTAACAAGTAGCTCCTGTTCTGTTTAAATACTGGGGAGGGGCGGGGGGGAAAAATCACTGCCCTGTGTGTAATAGCCCAGTTCTGAAGGAACACTTTTGTGTCCTGTGTTCCCCCTCCAGCTGCAATCCCTCAGGAGACCAGAGGGGAATATCTGGGAGATGCTACTGAGAACCTATCCAAGTAAACTGTTGTTCTGTAGTTTCTCCTCCTGTTGCTATCCAGACCACATCCTGATTTAGCCTTTAACAACTCACTGTGCCACAGAAAAGTGAGCTGGATGCAAACGTCATCAGAATAGGTGCTTGGGACAAGCCATTTGACCCATCCAGGTCAAGTTCCATTCAAGCCTCCTAACTCTATCTTAATCCTCTAGTCCTATCTCCCTCACACCTGTCTAACATTCTCCCGAAATAAATCTAATCACCTTGCTTCAACCATTTCTTGTGGTAGTGCTTTCCACAATCTAATCGAAGGGTAGTATGCAGGCTGGGAAAGATGGGCCACAGATAACTGGATTTGATTTAATCTAATACAAAGTACTCCAAGGTTTATTTTAAAGATGTAAACCATGGCAGGAGAGTTCAAAATCTTGGTTTGCTCCTTTTTTTGTTCCATGTGGCAGACCAGGGACAGTTCCAGACACCCCTGCTCCTCTGGGTCAGAGCTGGAGCGGTGGCTGGGGACAGTGTGGGGCATCCATGAGGCGGAGAGCAGAGAGGTGGTCACAACGCAGGCTCAGACTCTGCAGGCAGGAAGGAAATGGCTGACCATCAGACAGAGCAAGAGAGATCGGCAGGTAGTAGCAGGAATCTCCTGTGGCCATTCCCCTGCAAAACAGACAATACTGCCTCCCCCTCTCTCCCTATTTATTTCAGAACCCCCTTCCCCTCCCCCCGTTTCTGATGAAGGGTCTAGGCCCGAAACGTCAGCCTCTCTGCTCCTATGATGCTGCTTGGCCTGCTGTGTTCATCCAGCTCTGCACCTTGTTGTCTCTCTCCAGCATCTGCAGTTCCTACTATCCAAGATGGTATGTTGCCTCCCTGGTGCTAGGGTCAGGGATGTCTCGCAACGGGTACAGGACATTCTGGAGGGGGAGGGTGAGCAGCTAGTGGTCGTGGTGCACATCAGTACAAACAACACAGGGTTAAACAAGGGATGAGGTCCTAACATCAGAATACAGGGAGATAGGAAGAAATGGGACTCAAAGGTAGTGATCTCAGGATTACTACTGGTGCCATGTGCTAGTCAGAGAGAAATGACAGGATATACCAGATGAATCGTGGCTGATATAATGGTGTCCAGGGGAGGGTTTCAGATTCCTGGGGCATTGGGACCGGTTCGGGTGGAGGTGGGACCTGTACAAATGGGACAGATTACACCTGGGCAAGACTGGGACTCCTGTCCTAGCGGGGAGTGTTTGCTAGAGCGGTCGGGGAGGGCTTAAACTAATGTGCTAGGGGGATAGGAACCTATGTACAGAGTCAGTGAAGGAGGGAGCAGGGACAGAAATAAAAGGTAGAAAAGGGGATGTGATAGGCTGAGAAACCAAGGACAAGATTCAAACAGGGTTATTGAGAAAACTGAGGCAAACAATGTTAAAAGGACAAGCTTAAAGGCTTTGTGCCTTAATGTGGGAAGCATTTACTATAAAGCAGACGAACTAATCGCACAGATAGATACAAATAGGTATGATATAATTGGGATTATGGAGACATGGCTGCAGGGTGACCAGGGATGGGAACTGAATGTCCCAGGGTATTCTGTATTTAGGAAGGACAGGCAACAAGGAAAAGGTGGTGGAGTTGCATTGCTGGTTAAAGAGGAAATTATCATAATAGGATATTAGCTCTGACAATGTGGAGTCTGTATGGGGAGAGTTTAAAAAATGCCAAGGGGCAAAAAACATTTGTGGATGTCCTACATAGACCCCAAACTGCAGTGGGTGATGTTGGGAATAACATTAAACAGGAAATTAGAGATGCATGCGATAAAGGAATATCAGTGATCATGGGTGATTTTAATCTGCACTTAGATTGGACAAATCAAATTAGCCACAATGCTGTAGAGGAGGAATTCCTGAAGAGTTTACAGGATGGTTTTCTTGACCAATGTCTAGAGGAACCAACTAGAGAGCAGGCCATCTCAGACTGAGTACTGTGTAATGAGAAGGGAATCATTGCCAATCTAGCTATGCATGACCCCTTGGGGAAGAGCGACCATAACAGGATAAATTCTATCAAGGTGGAGAGTGAGGTTGCTGATTCAGAGACTAGGGTGCTGAACCTTAGTAAAAGAAACCTATGAGGTGTGAGTTGGTCTTGATACTGTGGGGAGAGTTACTTAAAGGGATGACAGTGAATAGGCAATGGCAAACATTCAAGGAACGCATGGGGGAACTGCAACAACTGTTTATTCCTGTCTGTTGCAAAAGCAAAATGGGTAAGAGGGCCAATCCAAGGCTTGCAATGGAAATAAGATAGTATCCGATCCAAGGAAAAATAATAAATCTGAGGATTGGGAGGAGTTTAGAATTTAGCAATGAAGGATCAAGGGACTGATTGATTTAAGAAGGGGAAAATATAATATGAAAGTAAGCTTGCAGGGAACATAAAGACTGATTAAGTTTCTATAGGTTTGTGAAGACAAATCTCTATCCCCTACAAACAGAAATGGGGGAATGTATAATAGGGGACAAAGAAATGGCAAAGCAACTGAATACATACTTTGGTTCTGTCTTCACGGATACAAATCACATACCAGAAATGTTAGAGAATGCAACACTTAGTGAGAGGGAAGAATTGAGGGAGATCAATATTAGTAGAGAAATGGTGCTGGGAAAATTGATGGGATTGAAGCCAAATAAATCCCCAGGATCTGATAATCTACATCCCAGAGTACTTAAGGAAGTAGTTCCAGAAATAGTAGATGCATTGGTGGTCATCTTCCAGGATTCTATAGACTCTGGAACAGTCCCTGCAGATTGGAAGGTGGTTAATGTCACTCCAATATTCAAAAAGGGAGGTAGAGAGAAAACCGGGAATTATAGACCAGTAAACCTAACATTGGTAGTGGGGAATATTCTCGAATCCATTGTCAAGGACTCTATAGCAGAGCATTTAGAAAGCAGTGGCAGGATCAGACAATCAGTGTGGATTTATGAAAGGGAAATCATGCTCAACAAATCTGTGGAATTCTAAGATGTAACTAGTAGAGTTGACAGGGGGTGGGGGCGGCAGACGATGTGGTATATTTGGATTTTCAGAAAGCGTTTGACAAAGTCCCGCAGTAGAGATTATTGTGCAAGATTAAAACAAGATTGGGGGAGGTGTATTGAGATGGATAGAAAACTGGTTAGCAGAGGAAACAGTGTAGGAATTAATGGGCCTTTTTTTTCAAATTAGCAGGCAGTAACTAGTGGGGTGGCACAGGGATCGGTGCTGGGACCCCAGCTATTCATATTTGTGTTAATTTGGCTGAGGGAACAAAATGTAACATCTCCAAATTTGCAGATGATGCCAAATTGGGTGGGAGGGTGAACTGTGATGAGGATGCAGAGATCCTTCAGCATGACCTGGACAGGTTGGGTGAGTGGGCAAATCAATGGCAGATGTAGTATAATTTGGATAAATGTGAGGTTATTCACTTCGGAAGCAAAAACAAAAAGGCAGATTACTACCTGAATGGCTGTAAATTGGGAGAGGGGAGTGTGCAGTGGGACCTGGGTGTCCTTGTGCACCAGTCACTGAAGGTAAGCATGCAGGTGCAGCAGGCGGTAAAGAAGGCAAATGGTATGTTGGCCTTCATTACGAGAGGTTTCGAGTACAGGAGCAGGGATGTGTTGTTGCAGTTATACAGGGCCTTGGTGAGGCCACACGTAGAATATTGTGTACAGTTTTGGTCTCCTTTTCTGAGGAAGGTGCTGTTGCTGTCAGGAGTGTAGTGAAGGTTTACCAGGCTGATTCCAGGGATGGTGGGTCTGACGTATGAGGAGCGATTTGACTAACTAGGTTGGGATTGTTTTCACTGGAGTTCAGACAAATGAGCGGGATCTCAGACTTATAAAATTCTAACAGGGACTGGACAGAGTAGATTCAAGGAGGATGTTCCCGATGGTGGGTGTGTTCAGAACCAGGGGTCACAATCTGAGGATTCAGGGTAGACCATTTAGGACTGAGATGAGGAGACATTTCTTTAGCCAAATAGTGGTGAGCCTGTGGAATTCATTACCAAAGGAAGTGATGTCAAAATATTCGAGGCAACTAGATGTAGGACTTGGGGTGAATGGGATCAAAGGTTATGGGGAGAAAGCAGGATTAGGCTATTGAGTTGGACAATCAGCCATGACCGTGATGAATGGAGGAGCAGGCTTGAAGGGCTGAATGGCCTCCTCCTGCTCCTTTCTTCTATGTTTGCAATAGAAACTTTTTGTAACAGTTGGCTACACTAACAAAATAACAACATTTGATAAGAATAAAACTTATTTCCAAAGGGTACATGGTAGAACAAGATTTGAACACCCCAGTCTGTCCTTTTCACTGATTTGAATTGATAATGACATTGTGTGGAATTTCCAGGATACCCCATTCCTGCCTGGCCTTGTTCATAGTGAAGCAAGTGGTGTAACTTTTTTTTTCTTTTTTAAAATTCTGCTGCAGATGTGGAGAGAAGAACCAGCCTTTCATTGTGACCAGGTTAGAGGAAAATAATACAGACTTGGAAATTTTTAAAGACATCAGCAGTGCTGCAGAGCGTGCAGGCTGTGAATATAATTCTGGAACCTCTTCTGATGAGGAAGGCTACAAGGAACCAAATACCACCTCTGTCAGTGACACCCGTGCTGGTTATCCAGCTGGGGATCAGGAAGACTTCTCTGTCCTCTCGGAAAGAAAGACCATACCAATTGTGAACAACCCGAACAGTATATACCAGTTGGAAGTATGTACCAGCTTCAAAGGCCGCAGGAGCCCTGGTCCAGGATTGCAAACCATTCCGACAGTGATTAACCCAAAGAGTATCTATCAGGTACGTTGTGGGGGTGGGGTTCGGGGTCAGGAAAGCTGCAAATGTTCTGTTCCCAGCTTCCTGGAGCTTATAAACATTTCTAACATCATATATTAAATGTCACTCAGTCACTTTGTAATAGTCTTTATGCCAATCCTCACTTTGATATTGAACTTCTTTTTTGCTTAGATATGTTTTAAAATTGTCAAGCTGCTAGTGAGTAACTTGTTTTGCTGACAAATGCCCTCCCATTTTTTAATGAGGAAGGTGAGAAATTGAAGGGTTGAAGTTGCCTTTGATGTATCCATTCAGAAGTGATTGCTGTCCTGAGAGAGACAAACAGACTGGCTGGAATCTGATTATTGCTCATTGCTAGGGTCTCAATTCTTTACAATTTATACAAAAGATTTTTGGATGAAGGGACTAAAGGTATGGTAACTAAAATTGATATAAAAATAGATACTAATGTGAGTTATGAAGAGGATATAAAGGGATATGGACAAGGTGGAAAAGTATCAAACTGTTTACTTTGGCAGAAAGACTTTTTAAGAAAACATATTATCTAATTGGTGAGCGATTTTAATGAGCTCTGGGTGTCCTAGTGCACGAATCTCAGAAGGCCAGTATGCAGGTACAGCAACTAATCAGGAAAGCTAATAGAATGTTATGATTGATTGAAGGGAACTTAAGGCAGAAGTAGGGAGATTGCATCTGGAGTACTGTGTGGAGTACTGATTACTGTACTTAAAGAATATGAATGCACTAGAAGGAGTTTAGCAAAGGTTTACTAGACTAATAAAATACCTAGAATGAATGGATTACCTTTTGAGGAAAGGCTAGATCTCTATCAGGTGGAATTGAGTCAGGGGTAACTTAGTCAAAACGTAAGATCCTGAGGGGACTTGACCAGGTGGATGTTGAAAGATGATTCTTCTTGACAATCTAGAATTCAGGTCATAGTTTAAAAATGTGTGCCCTTTTAAGCCTTAGGAAGAACCTTTGCCTTTTGAGGAAGGGACTTCTAAAGAGTTTCAAGCCTCAAAAACAGAGCATGCAGAATCTTTAAATATTTTTAAGGCAGAAGTAGATTTTTGATGACTAAAGGATGAAAAATTATTGGATATACAGGAATGTAGAGTTGAGATTAAAATCTGATCAACTGGGATGGTATGGAATGGTGGAGCAGGTTGAAAGGGCTGAGTGGCCTTCTCTTGTACCTTCAGGAGTAAATAAAGCACTATGGAAGCTTAACCCAGAGGAAAATCATTGGGCACCAGGTCCCAACATTTGGAAGGAAATGTGATGTTATTTTGGGCAATGTACACATTAGCAGAGACAGTCAGAACCTTGTTGGAGGGAGGGGAACTTTTTCCACCATTTTTATTTCTAAAGGTGAAATTGATAAGTAGAGATGAAATTTAAATTTTTTTGAATGGATAAATGATTTTGGAGAAATCTGCTTGAGCAAGCTAAAGGTTCCCTTCTTGAGGAGGATTTGGTTTGGAGAATGGAATGGTTGTGGTCTATGTGGACCTTTTTCTGAAGAAGGCCCTGACAGGGTCACAAAGGTGACAGTGGTGAAGATCAATGGGGCTAGAACTTGGGTGGGCAAAACCAGATTAAAACTGGTCCGAGGTTGTGGCTCTTGAGGTTGAGCAGATGTGTTCCATAGACTCTTCGAACCATATTTGCTCAATAATTTCACTGAGGTGAGTGTGTCCAAAATAAACGTGAGGCTAAAGACCTGTTTGTGATCTTCTCACCAGTAACTTCCTCTGCTTTAAATGTTAAAGCTGTTTAAAACTATGCCTTTGCAGGTAAATGATTACTACAGCCACCCTCCAGCTGTATGGCCCAAGTTTCTCCGAAAGAAGATGTTTCCTGAAGATTACAGCTGCCATTCATTCCAGGGCAATTACAGAGTGTACCGAGCATCCAACATGTTCCTGTTTCCTCGTGTGGACCGTTATCATTGGGTGAACACCAAGCGATAATCTCTGCCTGTGCTTTTCCTCCTTTGAACTCTTCTTCTAACTTCTCCTGAAAGGCTTTCTGGCGGTCCAATTCTGACTGATTTTATTGACTTGTGTCCTGACCTAGTCGGGAGGTGAATGTGTCCCACCATTTTAAGCATCAATGCATTTGTTAGCACAATCTGTTCTTCATCCTGCTCAATGAGGACTGAAATACTATCTTTTTTTTTATACAATCAAGTTAGATATTTCTTTATAGATAAATTATATTCATGGTTCAGTGTTTAATTGCCATTTAAACAATTTTAAAGGCTAGAATGGAAATGTTTGAAAATGTATAATGAATAAAAAGCCACTTTTTAAAAATCTTTACAATGCTGCATCCTGCTCTTCTGTTCTTGCCTGAGCTTAGACAATGGTTTCACCTGCTGTGAACAGACATCTGGCAGGTTCCATCAAGCACATTGGAACGAAGTTTATTTTGGGTATTTTGAGCTGTCAATTGGCTGGAATCAATTGCGTGAAACTGAATGTTAACTTTGCTTTATTTTGGAAATGCGTGAAGTTGGCTTTAACAAAATGAGTCCTCTGACTATCTGAACCCTCTTGGAGAGATGCAAGAATAAACTTCCCATTCTAATGTGATGGGGCCCTGTTCAAGGAGGGGTTACTGCCAGTTGTGTAATTGTTTGTGTTCCAACACCAGGATAGCAAACCAAACCAAATCAGCCTCACCATCGCTGGATTTGCAGCACAGTGCAACTAAAGCATTTTAACACCCTCTCGACTAAGTGTTCCTAACCAGTCTTCATGAATAACAGATCTTTGACACAAGTTTATAACTTTAATTTTTGCTCCATGTGACTTTTTTAACAGCACAGATAAGCAACAAGATAATCTAATTTAAATCATAAGCCCTAGACCCTTCAGACAGTTTTTAGGGATAAATAAAATAAAAATTGCAATTTGCCAGTTCAATAAACAGTTTCAAGTGACTTAGGAATCACTAGGAAACAGGTTGTTTATAGACAAGTAGAACTGTATGTCTGTCTTGAATTCCAAAGTCACTGGTTAAAACATTTAGTTTCATGACTTCTAGGAATATTTACACATTACTTATCAACTGGGATTTTTTTTCTCTCAACTTTCAACAATGCAATAACTGGATAGAAAACTTGAGTTAAAACAAAAGAAACAGCAGTCTCTGAAAGCTTTCAAAGCCACTGTCCACCTGAAGCTCAGATATATTTTTCTTAAAAACTAAAAAAAATCAACATTTGTGTGTGATTCGGAGATAGTGGGAACTGCA
>NC_063363.1:1326961-1331587 GCF_021869965.1 Rhincodon typus
GAGAATCTGAGATAACAAGGTGTAGAGCTGGATGAACACAGCAGGCCGAGTAGGAAGGCTGACGTTTTGGGTCTGGACCCTTCGATTAGCAGCAGTGCTTTCTTGATTGACCAATTCAACATTCAACCAGCAACCAGACCTGAGCATAACAACCACTTCATGCTGCCTTGTCTACAATGTTATTGGATCAGTCATCAAGCTCATTATGTTCCAGGCCAGTTCCCAATAGAAAACAGATGTTTTCTTTTTATTTTTGAAAAATGCTGCTGTTTAAAGTTCAATTCTTAATGCCCACTCATGGTTCTAAGCCAAAGGAAATTGGAGGAAAAATAGAAGGGGGGGAAAAAAGTAGTGAGGGGCTCTACACTAAACATTCTCTTCCTTTTACAGATGCTCAGTAGCAGTAGTACTAAGGCTCCTTTTTAGACAGCACCTTCCAAACCCACAACCACTTCCGTCGAGAAGGACAAGGGCATCAGATACATGAGAACACCTCAGCCTGCAAGTTCCCTTTCAAGCCCCTCCCCATCCTGACTTGGAAATATCACTGTTCCTCCACTGCTGGGTAAAAATCCTGGAATTCCCTCCCTAAAGAGCATTGTGGGTCAACCCTACAGCATATGGACTGCAGCTGTTCCAGAAAGCAGGTTACCGCCTTCTCAGGGGGCAACTAGGGACGGGTAATAAATGTTGGCCTAAGCCATAGTATGTCCCATCTGAATTGTAAGTGGGCAGTGAGACTCGGGAACAGTTGTTACGTGGTACACTAGTGCTTGCATAGTCAGGGCTCGCTGTGGATAATTAGGTGATGATCAGGTAGTTACCATCAAGCAGAAGTACTGAGACGTGTTTATACCTGACACAGGAAATCACCTCCTGGAAGTTTGAGATCCATTTGTTTGTTACCTGATTAGATAATCAATCAGAAGTAACATTTTAATACAGGCTATTTAGCTCCTAACCAGTGTTCACAATATTGGTGACTGTGGGTTTTTTTTTTGTTTGTGGCATATTTTAGTGGAAAAAGATTTCAAACAAGTGATGATAGTTACATGCCTGAAATTGTTGACTATCTTGGGTGTTTGTGCTCTGAATATGCGATTATTGTAAACTCTACAGCAAGAACATCTTCATCTGCAACTACATGTTTCAGTGTTCCTCTCCTGAACTTCAAATAGATCTGTTCCTGGTCAACCTTTCTTCAGGAGGCCAGTTTGTCCTTTTTGACAATCTCTACAGCCCCCTTCACTGTGTCCAGTGCTTTCTCTCAATATAACCTTAAGTGTCACTTTGTGCCAGAGTTTTGAACCAGCTTAAAGTTCATCTGAACATTACTGACTGTGGGCAATCATCACCCTTTGAGGCTTTCTTGTGAAGGCTGTAATAGTTGCAGAAACATTGTCCATATTTGCCTTTGAACTGTAGCCAGCTACAGCAGCCTCTCAGGGAGTAGACAGAGTGACTTCACTTTGAAATAACTCTGTTTGGATCAACGAAATCTTCATGTGAATCAACCCAGTGTTGGTGCTTGTTTAAATAATTACAAGCAGCTTCTTGTTGATGGTTCAATCAGTGATCCAGTGCTTTATTCTTGTGCTAAATGAGAAAATATTTTCAAGAGTGAATCACTTCATTTGGAGTCTTTCTAAAAGCTGGGAAATGCTGCTTTCCTGAGGGAGACACTAATTACATTCACCCTCATTCATCAGTTTTGATTTGATGAGACTGATGGGACAATTCACTTGTTTCAGAATCAGAGGGTCATGGGTCCCACTCCTGTTGTCCATAGCCACCAAGGTCTTAAGTCATACGATACCAGGTTATAGTCCAACAGGTTTATTTGAAATCACAAGCTTTGAGTACCAGCCTTTCATCAGGTGAAGTGAGGAGAAGCATACAGGCACAGAATTTATAATCAGAGAGATCAAACAAATGGTGTGAGTGGAGTGTTAATAGGCAGAATAATAGGTCTCTGCAGGTGATCAAGAGTGTCAGACAGTGTGAGTAAAGTGTCAGCAGCTGAGTAGCATATGAAGGGATGACCTATAATCCAATTAAATGAGGCATAGAAATAATTACAAAAAGTTAAAAATAACATGGTGCTGGAGACAAACCAAATGGCTGGAATAGCATGACAGGTATAACAGTTGCATGCCAAGGGTCCAACCAAAGTAACAAGAAATCCAAAACTGTACAAACTAATTAAGGTGGAGAGATCATAACAAGTTATCAAAGTGATGGTGTCAAAACAGGACAGTAAGAATGGGATACAATGCTCAACTCATTGATCGCCAATTCCAACATGCCACAGTGAAAATCTGCAATGACCATCTCAGAAGACAGGATACGACTGGTAGAGTACACTTTGTCGTCCAGTACTTTCCCGAAGTGGAGAGAAAACACCATGTTCTTTGCAGCCTTCAACATGTCATCAATGATGAACACCTCGCCAAGATCATCCCTGTGCCACCACTACTCACCTTCAAACAACTGCCAAACCTTAGACAGACCATCATTCGCAGCAAACTACCCAGCCTTCAGGACAACATTGACCACAACACTGTACAATCCTGATGAAGGGGCAGTGCTTTGAAAGCTTGTGATTTCCAATAAACCTGCTGGACTATAACCTGGTATCATGTGACTTCTGACCTTGTCCACCACAGACTAACACCAGTACATCCATATCATAATCACCATGAATATTATCTCTGTGCCAGTAGTGAGGGACTGTTGTAAGTACCATCTTTCAGACCAGAGGTAAACCCTAGCCCTGACTGTTGACCTGGGTGGGTAAGAATACCCAGTGGTGCTATTTGTGAGTGTTCTCCATTGTTTCCTTTTCATAAAAACTCTTTATGTGGCCAGTATCTCATCAATAGGTAGGAGAACATCCCACGCTGCTGCTTCCTACAACAAAACTCAATGATACCTTAATAAAACAAAGAACTGTGGGTGCTGGAGATGTGAACAAAACAGAAATTGCTGGAGAAACTCAGCAGGTCTGCCAGCATCTGTGAGAGAAAACAATGAATGTTTTGAGTCCAGTGATTTTTCATCACAGCTGAATTTATGTCAAAGATACTTTATTTGAATGTGATGCACTTTGAGACCTCTAGAGTCCATTAAAATTTCTGTAGAAATACTAATCTTTTACTTTTGGACTGGTTGTGAATACTATCCATTGCGTTTGGTTTTGGTGTTTGAATCTTCCTAAGTACTGACAATCTATCTGGGTGCTCAAGAACAGTCCTCTCTTCTGTGTCCAGCTTTCATTCTCCATTCGTCTTTGACCCACTCCACTCTGACACAAAACTGCTCCTCTGACTACTGCTTTTTTTTGTTTGGCAGCTTTATCAGAGGGTGAGAGGATGTCAAAACAGTCTCTGTTATCATTGTGAGTTTTTTTTTTAAGCCTATGAAATATAAGTGGTTTAGACCAGAGGGTTTTGAATTTAAACCACTGACTATTCCACTCTGTTTGATGGTTAATTAAACTATGCCCATCTGAGAGCAGATTACTCTGCAATGGACAGACTCAGGGTGACTATTGAACCTGAGACAACACCGTGTGGAGCTGGAGGAACACAGCAGGTGAGGCAGCATCAGAGGAGCAGGAAAGTTGATGTTTCAGGTCAGGACCCTTCTTCAGAAATGGGGGAGGGGGAAGGGAGCTCTGAAATAAATAGAAAGAGGTGGGGTGGGGCTGAGGAAGGTAGGTGGGATGGTTTTAGGTGAGTGCAGGTAGACAGTGGTGGGAATTGGTCAGTGAGGTGGCAAGAGTGGATAGGTGGGAGAGAAGACAGACAGGTTGTGTCAGGTCAAGGCGGTGAGGATGACAGGGAGGGTTGGTCATGGGATGAGGCCAGGTGTAGGGAGATTTTGAAACTAGTAAAGTCCACATTGAGACCATCAGGTTGTAGGCTCCCAAGGCGGAATATGAGGTGCTGCTCATCCAGTTTTCAGGTGGCATTGTTGTGACACTGGAGGAGAGGCAGGTGGACATGTCGTCCAGGAAGTGGGAGGGGGAGTTGAAGTGGTTCACGACTGACAGGTGCAGTCATTTGTCGCGAACCAAATGTAGGTATTCCACAAAGTGGTCTCCCAGCATGGTCTCCCCAGTGTAGAGGAGGCCACATTGGGAACAGCTGATACAATAGACCAGATTAGCAAATGTGCAGGTGAACATCTGTTTAATGTGGAAGGTTTGTTTGGGTCCTTGGATGAAGGTGAGGGGGGAGGTGTAGGGGCAGGTGTAGCACCTTCTCCAGTTGCAGGGAGAGGTGCCGGCGGTGGTGGGACTAGTGGGGAGTGTGGAGCGGATGAGGGAGTTGTGGAGAGAGCGATCCCTATGGAAGGCAGATAGGGCTGGGGAGGGTAACATATCCTCGGTAGTGGGGTCGGATTGCAGTGGCGGAGAACGCTACATTGAATCCGGAGGTTAGTAAGGTGGTATGTGAGGAGCAGCCCCTGGCCTCATCCCATGACCAACCCTCCCTCTCATCCCCACCTCCTTGACCTGTCCGTCGTCTTTCCCATCTATCTGCTCCTCCCACCTCACTGACCAATCCCCACCACTGCCTACCTGCACTCACCTATCACCATCCCATCTATCTTCCCCAGCCC
>NC_063363.1:1332087-1333915 GCF_021869965.1 Rhincodon typus
CCAGACCTGCTGAGCTTTTCCAGCAACTTCTGTTTTTGTTCCTGATAGACAGCATCCATAGTTCTTTTATTTTTCATTTCTCATGTTACTGAAATTGCTCATTCAGAGAATAATCTAGAGAACCTCCTCTGCAGCCTGTCCAAAGAGCTAACGTCTTCCTGAAGTAGATATGCAAACAGGCTAAAGGGACTTGCTGACCACCTCATGTTCTCGTATTCCCTTCCACAGACTGTTGGAAGGGGATGAAAAGATGCAGAAATTTCTTCAGAACCAATGCCAAGATCCAATTTTGGCCCCACCTCCTTTGGCAGTTTCAGGTGACATGATGGGTACAGTCTGAAGAAGCCTAAAGGTGTTGAGTTGGAATTAGCTTTGGCTGGGTTAGGATTATCTTTGTATGGGGAAAGGTGCAATCAATGCAATTGTGAAATGAGTGATGGAAATGAGATGAAGGTGCATCAGCAGTTTACAGTAATGTAGTAGTAAGCACCTTCATAGCCTGGTAATTAACATATACTTCCTTGCAGGTGAGGACAAATGCTGACAAGAGACTCCTTGATATACTCCTCCTGGAGAATCTGTTGAAGATTCTTGGGAACCAGGGGAGAAGATTGCCTGAAAAGATTGAGCTGGACAGGCTATTAGACAGTAAGTTGTTCTACTCTCCACATACCCACTCGCTATCACCCTGAGGGGAAACTGAGCACAGGGTGGCAGAATATGGAAAAATATGTGGGGTTCCTAATCCAACACAAGCGCACCCTTGTATTTGCGTGTATCCTAGTGAAAGCATCCACAGAGGTCAAAGGCTTCCTGAGAAAATAAGAGGAAAATTCAAGGAGTTAAGAAATCACCAGCGGCGTGCCCTCTAGTAACCAGTTGATGAAGAATTATTGCAAAATACCAGGATGAATTGTGAAACTTAAACTTCTTCATTGTGGGAAAAGGAAGAGAGAACCTGAAAGAAATGGGGAGATTTTTATTTAAACCAATGCAGACAAGGAACTGTGTTCCATGTATATTTGTACAAGTTTCTGTTCTAAATAAATTTGGCATAAAGTCTAGGATTATTAGCTACCAAATTGTTGTAAATTTCAATCTAATCTTTTCATAGGGATGGAAATTTTATCTTGACATTGGTTAAGGAGATATTACTATATGTGACTCCAGACTTATAGGCAATTAGTTGATGCTTAACTGCCAGCTAAAACGTTCTAACAAACCACTCGGTTATATTCAAAAGGGAAGCTCACATCCATTTTCTCAAGGGCAGTTTAGGAATTGGGAATGAAATGCTGGCCTTGTCAGCCACGATAACATCCCAAGAGTGAATATATAAAACGTGAGGCCAGGCCGTTAAATTGAGACTGCCTGGTAGGACAATGACAATACAGTGACATGTTTACACAGCAAGTTCCCATTACAAATGTAGACCTAGGAATTTCTAAAGGAGATAGAAAAAACACACAAGCTGCCATGAGGCCAAATGTTCCAGTCTGCTGATGGTTGGAGGCTGGACGCGTGCCTGAGGATGTGCTTTAGAACCCTGTGGGAAGCCCTGATGCATGGACTTGCATTGGGACTGTCTGAAATATTTCAACTTCCACTGGGCAATTCCCCTGCTCCCCAGGGCCATCGGTGAATGTATCTGCCTCTGATCTATAGTTGGAGATTTCAGACATTTCCACAGTCGTTACCTGGATAGTTACCCAAGAAATGTCCTCCAGTCTAATGCCATGTTTTCCCATGTGCGCAGGCCTATGCAAAAAACCAGTAGCAAAAAGAGGCTGAGATAACAAGATGTAGAGCTGGATGAACACAGCAGGCC
>NC_063363.1:1334015-1343484 GCF_021869965.1 Rhincodon typus
TATCTCTGCAGCAAAAAGAGGCTATTCAGCCCGTCGATTGTGCTCTACCGTTTAGTCTGATCACGGCAATGTGACTGCTGTTGCCCCTGTTGAGTACACTGTCGTGCAGCTTTGAATGAAGTGGAGAGCAGCTATCACCAGCCTGACTCTGAACTTCATTCTGAACATTGCATTCATTTCATCATCAGTTTGCAGGTCTGTAACTCGGAACATACTCTGCCCTCCCTTTTACAGGTTGGATGCTCGATGTCCTTTTCAGGCAATATTTGAACATTACCCAACACCATTGTCTATTTACTAAGAATGTGGCACTGAAGGATTACCACAGAAAGGCATTTACTGATGTGGTGAGTGCAGATGTCTTGCACTTAATTCTGAATATTTCCCTCCTTGAAAGTTGGTGATTTTTTTTCTTTCTCAGGAATTTTTGTTACAATTGCAACTTGTGGCTAAGGGGTTTTAAGGATGTAGGAATGAAGCACTTCCATTTCACAAGTCATCATCAATGACAACTAACAGAGTGTTTCCTATAGGGTATCTCTATCAAGCAATCCCAGGATGGGGTTTGATACAGAGCAACGCTACCTCTACACTGTCGTTCAATTTAATCTGGTTCACCACCATCCTCTGAAGAACACCTTTTTCTGCTTAAACTCCATATCCACCTTGCTTCCAACGCTCCAGCACTGTACATTGGGAGAGACAGCCAAATTGGGAAGTTCTGTGTTCCACATCCAATGCAATGCAGTGTTTATTGACATGAACATTTTACACCGGCTTCTTAAAACCTGCAGACAGGAATCATTATTGTATTGAGGCATTGCTTGGTGGTAGTGACTGGTTTCTCTGTCATAGGGTGGGGTTGGCAGCCATTCACAGTCCCCTCCCATCTGATTCTTTGATTTATTTTCTCTGAATTGTTCAGGATTCCCAGGGATAAGAACAAAGAAAGAGACACACATGGTAAAAGGCAAGTGTCCACCTACATGGTGACTGTCAGGTGTTGAACCATCAGTAATGGCTCCCTGTCTTGTGCAGGTGCTGGATGTGATCTTGACAGAGCTGAGTGAACACGTGGACAAAGACTTGGCTGATCTCTTCCGGTACGAACGGCAAATGGAGGAGACGGACTTAATCACAGACAGTGGTTATCGTGGAGTCTGAGACGGGGGCGAGCTATCCGAGATGGGGACAGTAGTGTGTAGGTCTACAGCTGTAAACCATTATGTTTTTGCAATTTATCTTTTGAACTTCCAGTAAACCAGAACTGAAGTCTCATTTTGTAAATGTTGATTTAACCCAAAAGTGGTTGTGTTTTAAAGTCAAACTGGTTAATTATAGATATATTTTCTAACCATAGATTTTGTTTTACCCTGTATCCGAGGATTTCATACGTAGCTGTGGTTTTGACTGGATATTCTTCCCCTCTGCTTCTGATGTTTACATCAGGATTCTTTTGGCATTGCTTAAAAAGAGGAATTGACTGTATTGAACCTGATGACCCTTGTCCTGCATGGTGGAGAATAACTAGCCTTGCATGGGGTGGTCAATGAACTAGAGTTTGATTTGATAAGCAGAGTACATGTGAGAGACATTATCACGGATTGGTCAACAACTTGGTACACGTTTTGATAACTCTGCAAGAGATAACACTCATATTTTGATCAGACCTTCTGTTTTGAGAAATTCAAATGGAAGTCTTGAACAATTTGGATGAAGCCACAAATTTGGCACACTATTTCACTGCTACAGCCAAGTTGGGGGGGAGGTGGTGACTGCCCAGAGTATCCAGCCCCATGTACCGTTTTGTGGAGACTTGGTCTTATGTGCCAACTCCATGTCTTATCATTTTAGAGATTTGACTTAGACATATTAACTTAGAGTTCTTTTTACCATTTTGGATCCTGTTTAGACCAGGTCGGGGTTCATAGATTCATACAGCGCAAACAAGACCCTTCAATCCACCGAGTCTACACTGACATAATGACCACTAAAAGTGTGCTAATCCCAATTTCCTGCATTTGTCCCATACCCTTGAATGATATGATGTTTCAAAGACTAATCCAAATATTTTTCAGAAGTTTATAGGGTATCCAGCCTCTTCTACCTTCCCAGGCAGTGCATTCCAAATTCCCACCACCTGCTGAGTGAAAAAGTTGTTTTTTTCCCCCTAAAACCCTCTGAATCTCCTGATCCTTACCCCAAAACTATGCCCTCTTGTGATTGACCCCTCAACCAAGGGGAACAGCTGCTCTCTATTCACCCTGCTCATACCTCTAATAATCTTGTATCAGTCATGTCCCCCCTCAGTCTTCTCTGCTCTAAAGAAAACAATCCAAGTCTATCTAGGCTTTCCTTTATAGCTGAATTTCTCCATCACAGGCAACATCCTGATGAACCTCCTCTGTACCCTCTCCAGTGCCAGCACGTCCTTCCTATAATATACATTTTGGTAGGAGTAATAGTAAAAAGGATTATTACTTGAATGGTAAAAAGTTGCAGCATGCTGCTATGCAGAGGGACCTGGGTGTCCATGTGCATGAATCACAGAATGTAGGTCTGCAGGTACAACAAGTAATTAGGAAGGCAAATGGAATTTTGTCCTTCATTGCTAAAGGGATTGAGATTAAAAGCAGAGAGGTTATGTTGCAGCTGTACAAGGTGCTGGTGAGGCCACACCTGGAGTACTGTGTGCAGTTTTGATCTCCTTACTTGAGAAAGGATGTACTGGCACTGGAGGGGGTGCAAAGGAGGTTCACTAGGTTGATTCCGGAGTTGAGGGGGTTGGCTTATGAGGAGAGCCTGAGTAGATTGGGATTATGTTCATTGGAATTCAGAAAATTGAGGGGGGATCTTATAGAAACATATAAAATAATGAAGGGAGTAGATAAGATAGAAGTAGAGAGGATGTTTCCACTGGCAGGTGAAGCTAGGACAAGAGGGCATAGCCTCAAGATTAAAGGGAGCAGATTTAGGACTGAGTTGAGAAGGAACTTCTTCACCCAGAGTGTTGTTAATCTATGGAATTCCTTGCCCAGTGAAGTAGTTGACGCTACTTCAGTAAACGTTTTTAAAGATAAGGTAGATATTTTTTTGAACAATAAAGGAATTAAGGGATACGGTGAGAACGCGGGTAAGTGGATCTGAGTCCACGAAAAGATTAGCCATGATCTTATTGAATGGCGGAGCAGGCTCAAAGGGCCAGATGGCCTACTCCTGCTCCTAGTTCTTATGTTCTTATAATGAGGTTTCCTTGTAATATTTGTGCTGTGAAGAAGTTGCATTTCTTCCTTTATACAAAGTGTTCTGTTTCCTTTAAATTTTCTAACTTTTGTAATTTAGCATTTATCATTTTGTTCTTGTTATAACATCATATCCAATAAAATGGTTGTCTTAACACATTCCTAGGAATTGTCACTCATTCCTGTTACATTCAGAGTGCAATTCTTAATCTGAGGAAGAATCTGCAAGGACTCTGTCCTCACTGGGCTGTATGTGGAATATTGGGGTGACTCAGCCTGTTTATGTTGGTCTATTACATCTGGCCTGTGAATATTGGTCAAAGGGCAGTTTTTACATTTTAGAGTCAATAATGTTACCTCTAGTGAGATGAATTAACTGTTCAGATCTACTCGAACTTTGGGTTCAGCTCCTTCACTGTTGGCGCTTGGTGCACAAATTTGGGAAAAGTTCAGAAATGATAAGAGCCCACTTGACCATCCAGACTTTAAACTGCATTTACTAGTTTACCAATTATTTGTCACATCCACAATGTAGGTAACCCAAAGTTATCACTGGTGTGTCCAGTCATGTGTTATTGTAGCTAATCTTTACAGAGAGAATTGCTAGCCTCAAAATAGAAGCAGACACAACTATTCCTGAGATGGCTTTTCTCCAGCGTCAATGAAGTGACACTCACTTGAACTGCCAGCATTCTAGGGAAATGTCAGATTTTTGATTTTCTTTGGCATCACACAATTGCCATGGAGAACATAAGTTATGAAATCCAGTTCTTTATTGTTCACCCGTGCCTTGAAAGGCATCAGAGATTTTTTGGCCAATGTTCCTGAGGAACTCGGGCACTTGTTGCAAGGTCCTAGAAATATATTCCCTAAAAAAACAAGAGAGAATAATTATTGCAACATCAGTGACAAAATGCAGAGGGTGCTTTACTCCATGTCTCACCTCTTGAGATCCCCAAAGCCTGTCCACCGTCTGCAAGGCACAAGTCAGGAGTGTGGTGGAATACTCCCCACTTACCTGGATGGGTGCAGCTCCAACAACATTCAAGAAGCTTGACACCATCCAGGACAAAGCAGCCTGTTTGATTCGCACCACATCCACAAACATCACTGACGCTCAGTAGCAGCAGTGTATTCTATATACACGATGCACTGCAGAAATTTACCAAAGAACCCACAGTCTAAAGATGTGCAGGTTAGGTGGATTGGCCATGCTAAATTGCCCATAGTGTTCAGGGATGTGTAGATTAGGTGGGTTATAGGGGGATGAGTCTGGGTGAGATGCTCTGAGGGTCAGTGTGGACTTGTTGGGCCGAAGGGCCTGTTTCCACACTGTAGGGATTCTATGATTGTTAGTACCAGCACATGGACTGCAGCGGTTCAAGAAGGCAGTGCACCACTACCTTCTCAAGGGCAACTGGGGACAGACAATAAATACTGGGCCAGCCAGCGATGCCCGGATTCTGCAAATGAATTTTTAAAAATCATGTGTATATACGAGCATATAAACTAGCTTCTGGAGGTGGCCATTTAGCCCCTCAATCCTGCACCATCATTCAATAAGATCAGCCTGATCAGATCACTCCACATTCTACCCACTGCCCAATAACCTTTCATCCCTTACTTATGAAGAACCTAACCACCTCTACCTTTAAATTAGTCAAATATTACAGTATTTTCACTGCATTTTGAGAAAGAGAGAGTTCCAAAGACACTCAGCCCTGTGGTGAGAAAACAATTTTCCTGATCCTTGTCTTAGATGAGTGGCTGTTTATTTTTAAACTGACTCAAGTTCTATATTCTCCCAAAAGAGGGCGCATCCTCCCCACATGCATCTTCGAGACCCCTCAGCATTGTGTATGTTTGAATCAAGTTGCCCATTACTCTTCTAAATTGTAGTGGATACAAGTCCAGTCGTCCAACCTTTCCTCATTAGACAACCCCCTTCACCTCCCGTCCCCACCATTCCCTGACCCCCATTTCCCCACTCCATTCCAGGGAATAGCCTGATAAACCTTCCCTGAGCTGCGTCCACCCATGTACGTTTTCCTTTAAATAAGATGACCAATGCTGAACACAGTACTATAGATGTAGCGTCACCAGTGCCTATGTAACTGAAGCTGCATCTCGCAACTTTTTGTATCCAATCGCACTTTAAAATATGACATTCAATTAGCTTTCCTTTTGCAATTCATGCACAAGTCCACCCAGATCCCCGCCATCTCAGAGCTCTGCAATCTCTCAGGAATTAAATAATCAGCTTTTTTTTTTATTCTTCCTGCCAAAATGGACAATTTTATGATCAGTGTAAATCTGCAGCCACCTCTCTGCCTTCACTATCAGATCATGGTTATTTCTATTGGTGCTGTCAGTTCATTTGTTTTTTAATGCTAAGTGCATTCAGATACAAATCCTTAAGTTTTGTCTTTTTTTTTAGTCTCTAGCTTTACCTATTGAATCATCTTCAGATTATCTCTCATTATCTCTACCTGTCACAGTATGTATATAATTTTCCATCTTAATACTTTGCTGTCTTCCCTCGCCTCTATTCTTTGATTTACCACATCTTCTAAAATTTGATTCTTTAACTTAGTATTTAATTTACAACCTTCCTGACTTGCATATTTACATGTTTCACCAGAATGCTGGCCCAAATTCATTTCAGGTGTAGACCAAACCAAGGATACAGCTCCCACTTCCCCTAGGAATGGCGCCAGTGCCTATGAAACAGAACCCATTTCTACACAACAATCTTGAACATTCACTTCTCAAATCTTATTTTTCCTATACCCGTTCGCACGTGGCTCAGATAAGGATCCAGAGATAACTACCTTTGAGGTCCAGCTTGTTAATTTAGTGCTACTTTCCCATTCTGACCCTGAACAGCTTCTTCCCTTGTATCTATGGCATTGATAGCTATATGGACCACAACGACTGAATCTTTGTTACTCCGATACCTTTGAGGTTCATGTGCAGCATCAACATCCAACGCCAGAAGTCAATGCATTGATGTGCTGGTCCACATGCACAGGACCTCAGAGGAACCTTGGAATGACTGTGTAGTCGTACAGCTTAGAAAGAACATTGCTTTACTCCCTTCCACTATAGATTCTGTCCTGCCCTGAGCAGATGTCTCAATCCCTCAATCCAGACAAGCAACACATTTTTCTGGATTCTCCCTCTTTGCTACGGAAAGCAATGATAAACTCCCTCAATATATTGTACCATTTCACCGCTGCTGTCTTCTTTGCTCCCCCACTTGAATGGCTACATTTACCAAAGTGCCATGGCCAACTAGCTCATTTGCCCTGAGGCCCTAACTCTCATCCAGACAAGCTGAAAAGAACCTCAAACCTGTGGGGAGTTGCAAAGACTGAGACTCCTGCACCCTATGCCATCTGGGTCCCCTCACCTATTGCTGGGTCAGCATGAATTGAGAATAATGTACTTGTATACAATTTAAGATTTCCATTCCCAACTGCCTCTGTAAGCAGTTTTTACCCAATATTTACGAAAGGTAAACCAAACTGAGTGAAGTCAATATTATGGCTGCTCACTGGCTATGTTGAACCACAGAAGATTCCCTGATGCTGCTGAGCAATTCACTTGCTTGATCTTTCATTCCTATTATGTGATCTCTTAGAGATCTTGAAGGCTGAGCTGTAGAACTGGCTTCTTCCAATGGAATAGCATCACAGGCTAGAAAATAGAGAAGAGAGAAAAAGATTGGAACAGATTGTTCAATAAAGGTTTGGGACAGAGTATCTAGCAAATGACTTGACAACAAATTGAAGAATTAAAAAACACAAGAATCTCGTTTTAATTTACTGGATAATTTGTCAATCAGTTATTTGTAAGAAAAACCAAATGAAAACAATATTTGTACTGTGTGAGAGGAGAATACTAATTTGTTGGCTAGTGGACAGTGATTGATAGAGGTATTGCTCTGTAGTATGCACTAGTTAATGATGACTGACATATAACTGCCAAGTTTTGTTTAAATTTTAAACTGGCAAGGTTGATTCTGATTTGTCAAGACACTACCCAGAGAATGGCTGTTACCTTCATTGATTTGAAACAGACACTGTGAATGTACATGTTCTTTTTTTCTGCAAAGAACAAGGGCCTATATTTTACTGTGTGTCACTTACTGTACAGAAAGTTGCATGACAATGTGAGCCTGACTGAAGGTATTAAATTGGTTGTCAGTGTAATTCTTCACCCATTCAGGATTATCCAGCAAATGCTGTTCAATTACAGAGTCACATCTAAGATTGGAAATTGTTGTGAGTTTTGTAAGTGCAGGCTGGCTAGGTACAGTTTGTTGTGAACATGTTGTTTACCCTTTACTTTGGTTTTTTTTGTGAATTGAGTACAAGGTTTGATAAAATGTGTCGTTTTTCTGCAATAGCCAACTTTAACCTGAGGCAGGAACCTCGCTCAATTACTAATCATTGAAAATGAAGTATCAGCCCTGGGTTACGTGGAGGTTTCTCTTTTGATGGAGTTTGGGGAACTAACTCCTGCCAGACCCTCATTCCACTGGATTAACCAACAGGGTTTATAAGAACACAGGGTGGTT
This sequence comes from Rhincodon typus, assembly GCF_021869965.1. NCBI lineage: Eukaryota > Metazoa > Chordata > Chondrichthyes > Orectolobiformes > Rhincodontidae > Rhincodon > Rhincodon typus. Next base: position 1,341,840 of record NC_063363.1, read on the forward strand.
GAAAAGAAGGTCTGTACAACTTTAAATGTCCTAGGAGTGTTTGATGGAGACAGTTTCGAGGGAGCTTTTGCCCATAGTGACCAGGGAGGTGCTAGTAAGATTGATTAGCCATGGGAAATACAGGGTTACAGGGATAGGGTAAGGCGGTGAGTTTGGGTGGGATGCTCTTTGGAGGGTCGATGTGGACGGCTTGGGCCAAATGGCCTGCTTCCATACTGTAGGGATTCTATGGATTCTTTACTCTGTATCTAATCTCATGCTGTCACTGTCCATGGCGTGTTTGATGGGGACATTGTTGAGAGACAGTTACTTTTAGTTTCAAAGAGTAGAGGAAGCTTTGCTCCATATATAACCCCTCGCTATTTCTGTCCTGTATTTTATGGGCATAGTGTTGAGGGACCTTAACTTTCAGTTTAAAACAGTAGAGAGAGCTTTACTCTGTATTTAACGCCATGCTGTCCCGACTTGCTTGGAACAAAACAATCTCAAGAGAAAACAGAATGTATTTAAATGTAAATATTGGGGAGACGCTCACTTACCAATCAGGACTGCACTGAAGATGACTACAACAGCCAATATGACCACTTGAATCTTCATTTTGGCTCGTATTTTCTGTCTTTACTGTCTTAAAATGAGAAAATTGATGATTGGTTAAGAGGAGTGGCATTAAGTTACTGTGCAGTTTTCAAAATGCTCAGAGCATCTGGAAAATATCAAAGATTATCCCCTGTAATCTCCCTATCACCAGCACAAAGCAGCTTTCCCTCCTGCTGTGCCTATCACTTATGATTGCAGCTGTTTCTAAAGTGGGTAGCTTATTATGATGCCTTTAATCCCAAAGCTCTCTTCCGTAACGCACTCTCTCTCACACTCCCTCTCTCAACCTTCTTTCCCATCCCCACTCTATCTCATCTATCCCTTTATTCCATACCTCATTCTCACTCCCTTACTCTACCCCCCCTCTCCCCCTCACACTCTCCCCTCCATGTCTCATAGAAACATAGAAGATAGGAGCAGGAAGAGGCCATTTGGCCTTTTGAACCTGCTCTGCCATTCATTATGATTGTGGCTGATCATCCAACTCAAAAGCCTAATCCTGCTTTCTCCCCATAACCTTTGATCCCATTTGCCCCAAGTGCCATATCTAGTCGCCTGTTGAATACATTCAATGTCTTGGCATCAACTACTTCCTTTGGTAATGAATTCCACAGGCTCACCACTCTTTTTGTGAAGAAATGCCTCCTCACCTCTGTCCTAAATGGTCTACCCCGAATCCTCAGACGGGACACACCCGCCATGATGAAGAATTTACTTCATTTTGGGGTGAGTTGGTGAAAGGAATTAGATGGTGCTTGAGGAAAGTGAATTAAATGGGGGCAGAGCAGCGGATTGGGACAGACACGGCTATTCTATGCAAGGCAGGCACATGATATGTGTAGTCTGCTTCTGTAACTATAACTCTCTCCCCTTTCCCTTCCCTGTTTGCTGCATCCCTCTTAATCCCACCAATCTCTCTACCCCCTCCTCACTCTGTCCAAATCTCCCCTTCAATCCTCTCCTGTCCCCGCTAACTCCCTCCTGCATACCAGGGATAACAAGATGTAGAGCTGGATGAACACAGCAGGCCAAGCAGCATCAGAGGAGC
>NC_063363.1:1343984-1345648 GCF_021869965.1 Rhincodon typus
GCTGAGCACTGTATAACTACATTGATGCAATTTGTTCTTTCCCTCACTGGTCTAAACATTAGTATACACTATAATTTCATTGTCTTTTCAAACTGGATCTTTATATCCCTATTTATAAAACTCAGAATGCCGTCGTACTTTTAAAATGACAGTACTGGCATCTACTTCCAGACTACTAAATATTTGCACCCTTTGCCCTCACCATCCAATAGAATTCTCCCTTTCAACTAATGTTTCCATTCATCCAAAACGTGCAACACCTATGAGATTAGCTTATGTCTTTGTTGGTAAACTCTTGGTAAGTCTTCCTTAAATACAGCAACTTGTTAAAGGAAAAGAAAGCTTTTTAAAAAAAATTCAATTAGTACCAGCATTTTCAGAACATTCAATGACTTTATAACAATTATTGACATTCTTTTAACGTAGAACACATGAAACAGAACATGCCAAAGAACTGCACAATGCACGGCAGACTGCTTATACTCTTCAATCTTCCATCAAAATACTATCCCAATCACTAAATGACAATTGCACAATATTTCATTCCTGCTGCAAAACTCACCCAAACATTTGCCAACATTTTGCAACGTTCTGTTTCCCTAAAGTTCCTGAGATCACCAACTCCACCAACTCAAATTTTGGTCAAAGCTCATGCCTTTATTTCATGCCTATCCCGATGCCCCTAACCCGCCCAGCCCACTAATCCATGGCTCCAATGTGGCTCAAAAGATAACGATGCAGATGGCAATGAACCTGATAGAAAGTGACAAGTAAGTTGCAGCTAGTGGAGTGGAGTGGAGTGGGAGGGGCTATATCTGCCATTCTGTAGCTCAACACAGTCTAAAGTAGGTTAAGCAATGACCCTGTGGTCTATTACTTAGAGCAGTCTCTAAACAGGGGTGCATTGACTAGTGAATATAACACCGGGAGCGATCCTAGGGGTGGGGGAGAAGTGGGGGGAGAATGCGGGGGAGGGGGAAAGAGAGAGGTGTGGGGGAAGAGAGGTGGGTAGAATGGGGGGAAGAGGAGTCAAGGAGGAAATGAAGGAGAGGGGGCGGGAGCAGGATAATGGGGAAGCAGCTCCCGGGATACTAGGAAATGAAGTGTGGGGTGAGGGCCACGGGCAGGTTCTCCCGCTACCGGACTCACTCACTCACCCGCGTCCCAGACATGGCGCTTTCACCACGACCACTCTCTCCTGAGCGCCGCCATCTTCCCAGCAGGCCCCGCGCATGTGCGCGCGCTCTCCCCCACCCCCCAGGATGCCCGGGATCCCGCCCCTTCCGGTGTGCTAGGCCACGCCCCTTCCGGTCTGTTACCCCGAGGGCGGGCCTAGCCTCCTGCGTACGGCCTGGGTAACCGGTCTCGGTTTTACACTATTAACCCATTCCCGGGTCAGGGAAAGCAGGAGGCCCGAGGGGTTTAAACCGGAGAATGGGAACCTGATCCGGGTTAGTGGGTCAGGCCTAGGCCCTTGGGGGTTGGGTAGGACACGAGGGGACGGAGTATTTGTTCAGTGTAGTGTAGGATGAATGGGGGGGGATTTGGGGTTGGGACTGGGGTGATGGGAGGAATGGGAATATGGCGGTTGGGGGTTGGGAGTTGGGAGTTGGGATGTTGGGGGGTTGGAAGTTGGGAGTTGGGAGGTTGAGTTGGGTGTTGGG
>NC_063363.1:1345748-1371984 GCF_021869965.1 Rhincodon typus
GAGTTGGGTGTTGGGGTTGGGAGTTGGGGGGTTGAGTTGGGAGTTGGGGTTGGGAGTTGGGGGGTTGGGTTGGGAGTTGGGAGTTGGGAGTTGGGGGTTGGGGTTTGGAGTTGGGATGTTGGGATGTTGACGGAATTTCGCTTCATTCTGGAGGAGATGGTAGCTCATGTTAGACAGTGCAGAGACACTGCAGGAACTGAGAGCTTCATCACAATGCGTGGAAGTGAATCCCGCGTCCACGATGGTCACATATAGATAACGGTGACGAGGAGGAGACTGGGGTGCAGAGTGCACTGGAGGGCAGCTGGTGTCAGAGATGCATACAAAACCCTGGTTGAAGTTTTGGACTAGACCCAACCTGAGGCAGTGCCATTGGGAATACAGGGGGTTCTGCTATAATGTGTGTTCTGGCAATGTGAATTGGCTGTAACATGATTGACAAATGGGGAATGCTATTTTTAAAATGCAAACTTCTGTTCGCTATAACACAGTTCTGTCGAGTTTACGTTGACATCACAGACTTTGTCAAAGAAAAACTTCTTTTATTTTTGGTCCTTGCAGATGGTGTAAATGTTCACAGTAGGACATAATGAGCTTATTTGAAAAAGGTAATTGAATTGTATGTCATAAACTTCAAATATAGTATCACACAGAGAACAACCATCTTATTAGGGAAGTATATGAAGTCGAGGTTTGAAGAGTTTATGCTGAGCACATTAAGTGCAAAAAAAATGAAGTATAGTTTAAAATAATGAGTGCTGTTAAAACATGCACCTTTGTGTGTAGTATTTTTGCCTAGATTTTGTTACATATTTGATGTGTAAGAACCTTTGAACTTGTTCATGTAAATCATTAATACCAAAAGTTGTCTGTTATAACCTGCTCTTTTTGAATACAATGTTACTCAGGTTTATAATGCATTTTAATCCTACAATTGACTTCAATGTCAATGGGCTACATAGGAAAGAAAGATCAGATTCCTCTGCTGCACTTTTCTAAAAATCTATCCAGAAGTCTGTACCAATGGAATGTCAGGTCAGATCAGCAATGGGCTAGGCTGTGATGCAGACTATGTTGCAGATGAATAGATTTTATTTGATTATAAGTGTCAAGGCTCACATAAGTGACAGGCATAGCACCAATACTTAAAGGAGAGTGGTGAGGAAGAATTTTGAGTGATTTTTTTTTTGGTGGCCTGCCCGTAACCCCACTTTTCCAATAGGCCCCATTATTTCTATTGCGTGATTTTTCATAACGCACTGTTGCTCTGGAATGCAACAATCATGTTATAGTAGAATCCCCTGTATTGAAGAAATATGATTAAGTTGGTCACAAAAATGGTTGCAGAGTTAATACAGTTGATTATGTTCCTGAGATAGTAGGAACTGCAGATGCTGGAGAATCTGAGATAACAAGGTGTAAAGCTGGATGAACACAGCAGGCCAAACAGCATCAGAGGAGCAGGAAGGCTGACGTTTCGGGCCTAGACCCTTCTTCCGAAATGCTTTGCCAAATTGGGAAGGCCTGAATGTGGACTGTAGTCCATTGGGGATGATCTGGTTCCGTAGGTAGGTACTAAGAAAGGTGATGTGGCTGTAGTACCTGGTTTGCTTCAGGACGTGGTCGAGCAGTTTCAAGGCCGAAGAGAATACGAGAGAGTTGCAGTGGGAGAGAGATCCACTGAGGTTTTTCCGGAGGGAGGAGGGTAACTTCTTCAGGGAGGCATCCTTAGAAGAAGCTTCGCAATGGGGTTAAAATTGTTTCAAAGATAGTAGGAACTGCAGATGCTGGAGAATCTGAGATAACAAGGTGTAAAGCTGGATGAACACAGCAGGCCAAGCAGCATCAGAGGAGCAGGAAGGCTGACGTTTCGGGCCTAAACCCTTGGGTCTAGGCCCGAAACGTCAACGTTCCTGCTCCTCTGATCCTGATTATGTTCCTGTCGCCTTGGAACCATTGCCGTGTGAAAGTTGCTTTATGAATGTAAATTACCACCTTCATTACACACTTGCAGCCATATGAAAGCTGCTTAATTGCTGCTGTGTCAAAATGCTTGAACTTGTGACTGATCTTCCTGCTACAGGGCATGTGGGCGAAGTTGTCAGGCAGCCTGGAAGTTACCTGATCTGTCTTGTTCTGACATCAATACTATGTGAGCCTGACAATGTATTGTAAAAGCTGGCTGCTCGTGAGAACAAAATTCGAAAGAAGAAGGTTCAATATTACTTTCTCATGACAACTAAGGTGGGCCATAAGTACTGTCATTGCCAGGGACATCCATGAAAAGTGATCAGTGTTTAATAGGATTGTGCTGTGTGGTGAACTTATTTTTTAGTTAATTAGTTAATCTGGTATTTGTTTCCACTAGGATTTGAAACTGTGATTCATGGCATCTTATAAAACTGAGAAAAACTGGACTGATCTACAGGAAAGGTAAAGTTAAGTACTTAAATAAAACAAAGATATGGCACTTACTAAAAACCGAAAGAACTGCAGATGCTGTAAATCAGAAACAAAAACAAAGGTTGCTGGAAAAGCTCAGCAGGTCTGGCAGCATCTGTGAAGAAGAATTTCAGAGTTAATGTTTCAGGTCCGGTCACCCTTCCTCAGAACACCCTGAGGAAGGGTCACCAGATCCATTACATTAACTCTGATTTTTTTTCTTCAAAGATGTAGCACTTGTCTGAAATACAATCAGGAAGCTGTAGAGAAACTCAGCAGGTCTGGCAGAAGCTGCGAAGAAAACAACGGAGTTAACTTTGAGTTGAACACAATTTCCTTAGAACAAGGTTTTCTCAGTACAGCGGGACCTTGATCAAATGAGCCAATTAGCCAACGAGTGGCAGATGGAACTTCATTTAGCTGTGATGCATTTTGGAAAGGCAAATCAGGGCAAGACTCATGCACTTGATGGTAAGGTCCTGAGGAGTGTTGCCGAACAAAGAGACTTTGGCTTGCAGGTTCATTGTTCCTTGGAGGTGGAGTCACAGGTAGACAGAGTGGTCAAGAAGGCATTTGGTACACTTGCCTTTATTAGTCAGTACATTGAGTATAGGAGTTGGGAGATCATGTTGCAGCTGTACAGGATATTGGTTAAGCCACTTTTGGAATACTGCATTCAATTCTGGTCTCCCTGCTATGGGAAAGATGTGTGAAACCTGAAAGGGTTCAGAAAAGATTGACAAGGATGTTAACCATTAGAGCTGTGGATACGGTAAATCAGAAACAAAAAAAAAGTTGCTGGAAGAGCTGAGCAGGTCTGGCAGCATCTGTAAAGAGAAATCAGCGTTAACATTTCAGGTCCAGTGACCCTTCCTCAGAATGGTTCTGAGGAAGGGTCACCAGACCCGAAACGTTAACTCTGATCTCTTCATGGATGCTGCCAGACCTGCTGAGCTTTCCAGCAATTTTTTGTTTTTTGTTTACAGGGATGTTGCTGGGATTGGAGAGTTTGAGCTACAGGGAGAGGCTGCATAGGCTGGGGCAATTTTCCCTGGAGTGTCAGAAGCTGAGGGGTGAGCCTGTAGAGTTTTATAAAATCAGGAGGGGCATGGATAGGATGAATAGCCAAGGTGTTTCCTCTAGGATAGAGGAGTCCACAACTAAAGGACACAGCAGATCTGACAGCATCTGTCTAGTAAACCTAAGTATTTCCAGCACTTCGTTTTAATTTCATAAAAAGTGCAGTCTTTGTAGCATGGAAAATAATTTACTGCAACATCTAGGTGTTATCACAAATGGCAGTAATGGTTCATGGGACAATGCTGCTTCTGAATGTGATCGCATGTGTCTAGAACAGTTTTGTGTTGTGAGCATTCTCATCCATATTCCACTTCCCCAACTCCCATCAGGTAACAGACACAAACTCTCCCTCCTCTCCCCTCTTCTCCACATGTCTGTGGGCTAGTTACAGCGTCTTGTGAAGCTGGAATTTTGTCCTGCATTCCAGCAACCTTGTAAATAGCCTGACTGTTTTGGACCTTGGCAGGATATGAGTAGTGCAATACTGTGTATTCCAAAATTGAAATCCCTCATTTCTATAGATACAATTTTTTAAAAAAACTTCCCTTGTCGAAGTAATCCCTTCACAATATTATTTGTAAGAGTTAAATATTTGTTTATTTGGTTAGACGCCTACGTTCTAGATCCAGTTCTTTTTAATGACTTGGAAGTTTTTAGTCTACTTTTAGTGGCTCGTTGTAGTTTTTAATCTAATGAGGTCTGTAGGACACCACCAGTTGGCTCCTTCACTTGAACTAATAAAAGTAAGTCTATCACCATCTGTGGAGAAAGAAACAGAATTCAGGTTTTAGTCTGGTTCTGAAGAAAAGGAGTCCTACTGGACTCACTGTTATCTCTCTGTCTCTCTCTCCACAGATGATGCCAGGCTTGCTGAGGTTCTCCAGCATATTTTCCCTATATTTCAGATTTCCTGCATCCTCATTATTTTGCTTTCATTTGAATTACCTTTTCACTCGTCCTTTCTTTACAAAGTGTTTCCTTTTACTCCCTTGCTACCTTGGCATTTAGCTGACAGCCACATTTAGTTTCCTGCAGAAGTTAAACATTGCAAAATGTTGTCAGTACTGCTGTTTCTTTCTTGCAACTTAATCTAGAGCCAACACAGACCCAACAATGCTAATAGTAAGTAGAAAGAGAGTGCCTCACCATTATGAAGGGAAGGAACGTAAGTGCAAACTGCCTGGTAAAGCTCCTCTTTTCACCTGCTACTCCTTGCTTTAGGTCACAGGGAGAGAGCACTGCAATGACCAGTCTTGCAGGCCTCCTCTGATATTTGAATGCTGAGGACTTTAGTGGACTCCTTCAGTTTGCAATTATTCTGTGAAATTTCTCAGCAATGTTGAGAAGAAATATCAGATCTGGAACATTCTCAGACCTTTTAAAATATTCAGTTCCTTTAGGTCTTCAAATTTCCTTGTCATTGCATTTTCACTCATCATTATTTATCGAAGCTGTTTGTGGCAACTTGTTGACTTTTTTTAAGAAAACATTTACTTTTTGGTAGCACCTGTCTCAACCTCAGGATTTCACAAATCATTTTGCAGCCAATCAAATACTTTTTTGAAGAGTCTTGACTACTGTAATGTAGGAACCATAGAAGCCAATTTGTGTGTGGCAATGTCACATTAACATGAACTTGACAATAACCAGATAATATCTTTTTTGGTATTGGTTGATGGAGAAATGTCAACTATGCCACTAGAAGGAACTCCCTTCTGTTTGAATAGTATCATGGAACATTTTATGGCCACTTGAGAGGGCAGACAGGACCTTCATTTTACATCACATCTAATGGTGCAACACAGCATTGCTACTACACTGGGAACATTAGCCTACGTTTTGTGCACAAGCTTTTAGAGTAGGACTCCAGCCTGTGACCTGACATGGTGAGTGTGCTATCACTGAGTTGAGGTTCCTCAGGCTATTATTCCTGGGGCAGGTTCTGAACAAATTGTCTGTTTTTCTGCAGTTTGAATCGTGTTCGACAGCAGCTTGGTTTGATTCCACGGGCAGAATGGGGTAACCTTGTGCCTAGTGATCCTCCGCTTCGTGTCCATTTAACCAGTCAGCGTGACAGACGGATGGTGCACTCCCCATCGAACCTGCCCAGGTAAGCTGCTTTTCAAACAATAATAGGAAATCTATGGAGAGAGAAACAGAGTTAACATTTCAAGTCCAGTGACCCTTAACTCAGCAGCTTCTGTTTACCACTTCCTGTGCAACAAAGAAACAGGACGAGGCCATTCAGTCCATCAAACCACCCCAGCCATTTTAGATCGTGTCTGATCACTGCCACCATGTCATTTCTCACACTATTTCCATATTCATTAATGTCATTAATCTCCAGAAACCAATCAGATTTGAGCTGCACAGCCCTCTAAGTGAAGAAATTCCACCTCATATCATTCTTAAATGGTCCACCCTTCATCCTGAGGTTCTGTCCCCTGGTTCTAGACACTAAGCAGGGAAAGCATCATAAATATGTACATTCTGTCATGTTTTCTAAGAATTTTGAAAGTTTCAATAAAGTCACCTCTCATTCTTTGAAAAGTCCCAGACTCTTAAATCTCTCCTCAAGACAATCCTGCCATCCTAAAGTTTCATCTGATGAACCTCAGTTGCACTCCATCCACAGCAACAATATCCTCCCTTGTACAAGAAGACCAGAACTGTCCTCAGTAGTCCAGGTGAAGTCTCTGGAAATGAAGGCCGGCGTACCGTGCACCTTACAATTTCCAACTCCAACTGAATGCTAGCTTTTAGTGACTCATGGGCGAAGACACCCTGATCTCTCCAGAATTCCCAATGATTGCTCTTTTATAAACCCATGTTGATTCTGCTCAACTTTACCATACTTTTCAGCTTTCACTTCCTTTTATAATAGATTCTAACATTTCCCAGCTTTGGGTGTCACACTCACAGTAATTATTTGTAGTAGTTTGTTAATCATTGTTCTCATGCTTCCTCCCTTCTTAAATAGTGGGATTACATTCGCTACCTTCCAGTTTGCAGGTTAGAGAATCTATAGATTCATGAAAGATACTCACCAATGCACACACTATCTATTAATACCTCCTTCAACACCGGTCCGAGAGATTTATGAACCCTCAATCCACCTAACTTTTCAAGTACTACCTTTTTTACATTTTGCTGTTCTTTTCCACAAGTAACTGATTGAGGATTGGCTGACTGGCAGAAGACAAAGTTGGAATAAAGGGATCTTTTTCAGGATGGCACCTGGTGCCTAGTGGAGTTCTGCAGGGGCCAGTGTTGGGACCACACCTATTCGTGTTATCCATTATCGATCTGGACAAAGAAGCTGAGGGCATTGTTGCTAAGTTTGTAGATGACACAAAGATAGGTGGAGGGACAGGTGGAGTTGAAGAGGCGGGGAGGCTGCAGAAGGACTTAGATGGGCTATGAGAGTAGTCAAAGATGTGACAGATGGAATACAATGTAGGAAAGTGTGAGGTTATGCACTTTGATAGGAAGAATAAAGGCAGAGACTATTTCGTAATTGGAGAAAGGCTTCAGAAACCCAAAGCACAAAGGGCCTTTGGAGTAGTAGTTCAGGATTCTCTTAAGGTTAACATGCAGGTTCAGTTGGCAGTTAGGAAGGCAATTACAGTGTTAGCGTACATCTTAAGGGGCTTATAAGAGCAGGGGTGCACTGCTGAGGCTGTATCAGGCTCTGGTCAGACTGCATTAGGAATATTGTGAGCAAGTTTTGGCCTGGAATTTAAGGAAGGGTGTGCTGGAGTTGGAGGGGTTCAGGAGAGATTTATAAGAATGACCCCAGGGATGAAGGGCCTTTTTATTTTTGTGGGGTGTGGGTGTCGCTGGCTGGGTCAGCACTTATTGTTTATCCCTAGTTGCCCATGAGAAGGTGGTGCTGAGTTGCCTTCTTGAACTGCTACAGTCCACTTGCTGTGGGTTGATCCACAATGCCCTTAGGAAGGGAATTCCAGGATTTTGACCCAGTGACAGAGAAAGAACAGCGATATATTTCCAAGTCAGGATGGTGAATGGCTTGGAGGGGAACTTGAAGATGGTGGTGTTCTCATATATCTGCTGCCCTTGTCCTTCTAGATGGAAGTGGTCATGGGTTTGAAAGGTGCTATCTGAGGATATTTGGTGAATTTCTGCAGAGCATCTTGTAGATAGCACACACTGCTGCTACTGAACATCGGTGGTGGAGGGAGTGAATGTTTGTGGATGTGGTGCCAATCACGCGGGGGCTGCTTTGTCCTGGATGGTGTCAAACTTGTTGAGTGTTGTTGGGGCTGCACTCATCCAGGCAAGTGGGGAGTATTCCATCACACTCCTGATTTGTGCCTTGTAGATGGTGGACAGGCTTTAAGGAGTCAGAATGTGAGTTACTCACCTCAGTATTCCTAGCCTCATCTATTTTTGTAGACACTGTGTTAATGTGGTGAGTCCAGTTGAGTTTCTGGTCAATGGTAACCCCCAGGATGTTGATAGTGGGGGATTCAGTGATGGTAACACCATTGAATGTCAAGGGATGGTGGTTAGATTGTCTCTTATTGGTGATCGTCATAGCCTGGCATTCGTGTGGCACCAATGTCACTTGCCACTTGTCAACCCAAGCTTGGATATTGTCCAGATCTTGTTGCATTTAGACACGGACTGCTTCAGTATCTGAGGAGTCGCGAATGGTGCTGACCATTGTGCAATCATTGGTGAACATCCCCACCTCTCACCTTATGATGGAGGGAAGGTCATTGATGAAGCAACTGAAGATGGTTGGGCCGAGGACACTACCCTGACGAGCTTCTGCAGAGATGTCTTGGAACGGAGATGATTGACCACCAACAACCACGACCATCTTCCTATGTGTCAGGTATGACTCCAGTGACCAAAGAGTTTGCCCCCTGATACTCATTGATTCCAGTTTTGCTCAGGGTCCTTGATGCCACACTCCGTCAAATGCAGCCTTAATGTCAAAGACTGTCACTCTCATCTCATCTCTGGAATTCAGCTCTTCTGCCCATGTGTGAACCAAGGCTGTAATGAGGTTAGGAGCTGAGAGGCCCTAGCAGAACCCAGACTGGTCGTCACTGAGCAAGTTATTGCTGAGCAGGTGCTGCTTGATAGCACTGTTGATGACACCTTCCATCACGTTACTGATGATCAAGAGTAGACTGATGGGGCGGTAATTGGCCGGTTTGGATTTGTCCTGCTTTTTGTGGACAGGACATTTGTGGGCAATTTTCCACATTGTTGGATAGATACCAGTGTTGTAACTGTACTGAAACAGCTTGGCTAAGGGAGTGGCAAGTTCTGGAGCACAAGTCTTCAGTACTATTGCTGGGATGTTGTCAGGGCCCGTAGCCTTTGCAATATCCAGTGTCTCCAACCGTTTGTTGGTATCATGTGGAGTGAATCAAATTAGCTGAAGACTGGTATCAGTAATGCTGGGGACCACTGGAGGAGGCTGAGATGGATAATCCACTCAGCATTTCTGGCTGAAGATTGCTGCAAAAGTTTCAGCCTTATCTTTTGCGCTCATGTGCTGGGCTTCTCCATCTTTGAGGATGGGGATGTTTGTGGAGCCTCCTCCTTCAGTGAGTTGTTTAATCATCCTCTACCATTCACGACTGGATGTGGCAGGACTGCAGAGCTTAGATCTACTCCGTTGATTGTGGGATCACTTAGCTCTGTGTATCACTTGCTGCGTTCGCTGTTTGGCGTGCAAGTAATCCTGTTTGGTGGCTTTACCAGTATGATACCACATCTTCAGCTATGCCTGGTGCTGCTCCTGGCATGCCCTCCTGCACTCTCCATTGAACTAGAGTTGATGGTAATGGTTGATTAGGGAATGTGCCGGGCCATGAGGTTACAGATTGTGCTGGAGTACAATTCTGGTGCTGTTGATGGCCCACAGCACCTCATGGATGCCCAGTCTTGAGTTGCTAGATCTGTGTGAAGCCTGTCCCATTTAGCACGGTGATAGTGCCACACAACACGACGGAGGTTGTTCTCAATGTGAAGGCGGGACTTCTTCTCCACAAGGACTGTGCAATGGTCACTCTTACTGATACTGTCATGGACAGATGCATCTGCAGCTGGCAGATTAGTAAGGATGAGGTCAAGTATGCTTTTCCCTCTTGGTTCCCTGACCACCTGCCGCAGACCCAGTCTAGCGGCTATGTCCTTTAGGACCCGACCAGCTCGATCAGTAATGCTGCTGCCGAGCCACTCTCCCCCACCCAGAGTACATTTTGTGCCCTTGCCATCCTCCGTCTTTCCTCCAAGTGTTGTTCAACATTGAGGATTATTAATTCATCAGCTGAGGGAGGATGGTATGTGGTAATCAGCAGGAGGTTTCCTTTCCCATGTTTAACCTGAAACCATCGGACTTCATGGGGTTCGGAGTCAATGTTGAGGACTCCCAGACCAACTCCCTCCCGACTGTATCCCACTGTGCCACCCCCTCTACTGGGTCTGTCCTGCCGGTGGGACAGGACATATCCAAGGATGGTGATGGTGGTGTCTGGGACATTGTCTGTAAGGTATGATTCTGTGAGTATGACTATGTCAGGCTGTTGCTTGACTAGTCTGTGAGACAGCTCTCCCAATTTTTGGCACTAACCCCCAGATGTTAGTGAGGAGGTCTTTGCAGGGTCGACCGGGCTGTTTCTGCTGTTTGTCTTTTCCGGTGCCTAGGTCGATGCCAGGTGATCAGTCCTGTTTCATTTCTTTGAGTCCTTGTAGCAATTGGTCCAACTGAATGGCTTGCTAGGCCATTTCAGAGGGTGCTTGAGTGTCACCCACATTGCAGTGGGTCTGGAGTCACGTGGGCCAGACTAGGTGAGGGTGGCAGATTTCCTTCTTTAAAGGACATTGTCATATGAGGAGTGGTTGAGGACTCTGAATTTGTAGTTGATGGAGTTTAGAAGGATGAGGGGGAATCTGATTCAAACTTTTAGAATACTGAAAAGCCTGGATAGAGTGGACTTGGAGAATATGTTTCCACTGGTAAGAGAAACTAGGACCTGAGGGTACAGCCTCAGAGTGAAGGGACAACCCTTTAGAACTGAGATGAGGAGGAATTTCTTCAGCCAGAGGGAGGTGAATCTGTGGAATTCATTGCAGCAGAGGGCTGTGGAGACCAAGTCATTGAGTGTATTTAAGACAGAGATAGATAGGTCCTTGATTAGTAATGGGATTAAAGGTTATGGGGAGAAGGCAAGAGAATGGGGTTGAGAAACATATCAGCCATGATAACATGATGGAGCAGATTCTGGGCCGAATGTTCTAATTTTGCTCCTGTATCTTATATTCGAAGTTGCTTAGCCACCTTGTGTTCCTTAGAGGATTTTCTGCCTTCTTCTGTGACCCAAAACATTAACTCTCTTTCTGTCTTCACAGAAGCTGCCAGACCTGCTCGGTTTCTGCAGCAATTTTAAGTTTTTTGTTTCAGATTTCCAGAAAAGTAAGATGTTTAGTTTCTCTGCCACTTGCCTGTTCTTTGCTATGAATTCTCCTATCACTTCCTGTAACATGCTCATGTTTATTCTTGCTATCATTCCTTTCACATATTGATAGACAGTCTGCATTTATCATTCCTCTTCAACTTGCATTCATATTCTGTTCTCCCTTTCAGAATCTGTTTCTCTGTGTTCCTTGGCTCTCAGTGCTTCAGATTTACCACTGTTTCTGATAAGCCACTTCCTTTGATCCAATGCGATCCTGAACTTTTTATTAACAATGGTTGATTCACCCTTCCGTGTGGGTTTTTATGCTTTAAATGAATGTGTATCTGTTGTATACCTTTGTAGTGTTTCTTTAAATACCAGCTAGAGAAACAGACTACATTATCTGAGTTATTGAACATGTTGGGTGAATTCTCTCATTTAGAAGAGAAGTCCACCTCCCCTATCCAGTCCTTTCACTGTTTTAAACAGTACTTCATTTTATAAAGTCAGGGGAATACACATCAAGATTCTGCAGTGTTTCATCCAGTGACAAACCAATAGGAATCTGCCTGTGCAAGTGCAGCATACTGATCATCAGCTTGACTTTAAAAAAACCTGCAGAGAGCTCAACATCCCCAAGAATGTAGAAGTGAGATGCAGAACTGCTCCCAGGCATCTTCATGGTACTCGGAACAGTTTTGTAAATGGTGGCCTTCTGCACAGTCCCATTCCCCTCTGCTCCTGCCCTGTTCTTCCCCTGGCCCTTACCCACTTCTTGTACCTCCTTCCTCTGTGTTGTAGGATATTGTATATTCTCTGTTGCTTTCCTGGAATTAGCTGGGGGATCATTTCCTCCTCTGCACTACCTTGCTAACCCAGGTTGTTGATTACAGGCTCCACACCGATCTCAGACGGATTTCCCACCTAATGGTCCCTCCACTGTTCACTGGAAAGCCCAATGACAAGTAAGTGGAATGAGCGCTTAGTTTAAATTATTAAGAAACTGCTGTTAAAATAATAGCTGAATATGAGAAGATTTTGCCTGAAATAAGATTTACTACCTGTAGCACCTTAAAATTTTTGGCTTCAGTCACCTAGGGAAATATTTTAGTCCTGTGTCATAGCAGTTACTACACTGTGTTTGTATCAATAAATCCCTAAATTACCCAGTGTATCTCCGGATAGATCCAAAGGTGAACACTTATTATTGAGAAAGTTTTCTTTAACTCTCCGAACTTTAATGGGTTTTGTCAGAAGAACACAGAACCTTCCCTGAATCTAACAATGACAGCATGACTGTCTCTGTGACCTGTGTAACATTCAGAATGGATAAAGTATGTGACGTCAACTGAATGACCTTGAAGCATCACGGCTATTACTTTACTTTGTATGAAATGTTACAGCATTTTGCAAACCCACAAACAGCAGTGAACTAAATGATTAGTTAACCAGTTTTTTATTGATGTTTGGTCAGGAAGGAATGTTGTAATTTTTGTCACAGTTGATATCAATGCATTATCACTCTAATGCCAGGCTGTATTATGGTAATGTACAATCTCAGTCGTTTGTTTACCATTGGTCTGTCCTTCAAACAGCAAAGAAACTCTGAGGAAGCAGCCACTCGGTCAACGAAAACCTTCCAGTGTTCCAGATGCTGCCACGATTCTTTCCTCTGATCTCCCATTGGAGGTATGAATCCACCAGAAGAGCGAGTTTGGGATTTATGTCTATCTGTTTTCTGAACACATTTTGTTGCATTTTATTTTCTGAGAAAGGAGATTCTTCAATCCAATGTTCTCCTTTTCTTTGCCAGGCCTTTCAGCCCATTGTGTCTATACTAGCTGAATAAACTAGCCATCCACTCTAACCCAACTTCCCTGCACCAAGTTTGTAGCTTTGCAGTTTACAGCATTTCAGATGCAGATCCAATTTTCTTTGAGTTCTTGTTCAAATGCTTAAGAATGAAAAAGAGAGCTTATATTTCTGTATGATCTGAGAATGTGGTAAAATGCTTTACTGCCAGTGAAGTCTCGAAACTGTGATCACTGTTGTGATGCAGGAAACACAGCAGACTACCTGCTTTACAGTACTCTGCTTTATTGGGGTTGTTGAAGGGATATATTTTCACAACTTAGCAGAGAGAGCTCTCCAGATAGTCTTCAGATATTGCAGTTTTATTATATCCTGCTGACAAGGTTTCAGTTTATAATCATATCTGAGAGCACAGTCCTTGAGTGAGACTTGACCTAGAAATCTCTGAGTGGAGAGTATGCTGCTCCTGAACCACAGTGACATCTGTTTCTTATGTTTATTCCCATTCAGAACCAGTTATTTACCACAAAGCTCAACACCTGCATTAAAATAGTGCACAGTAAAATTTAGCAAAGATGCATTAAGTATTTGTGCAAGAGCAGCACTGACTGTAATTTGCAGCCAATGAAGTTAAAGTAACTAATTATTATATATGACATTTTTACCAATTCTGCACACAGAATTAGCATTGCAATCTGTGTTCTGCCTGGCCTCCACTGAAGCACAAACAAAGAGTTTACCTAATCTGGCTGAAGTACTGAACCAGGGACAAAATCTTCTATCGTTTCTGGCAATCTTTCACATTTCATGCACAACTCCAAAGATTGATTTTATTTTCATAAACTGATCCCAATACCTAGTGCAAATCTTATTCCTGAGCAAAGCTTTTGAGCAATCCCCAAACAACCCTGAATTTTAAAGTAGCATGGCTTGATTAGGCCTGTTCAGGATCACATAAGAACATAAGGAGCAGGTGTCGATCATTTGGCACCTGTAACGTGCTCTACCATTTGATATAATCATGGCTGATCTAATTGTGGCCTCAACTCCACTTTACTCCCTGTCTCCATAATCCCAGACTCCCTAATCAGTCAAGAATTGATGAATACACTCAAGGCAGAGTTTGAATGATCCAACTCCTAATGTTGTCGGAGGAGAATTTCACACAATAATGACTCTCTGAGAGAGGAGAGAATCCTCATCTTGGTGTTAAATAGAGACCCCTAATTTTTAAACTGTATCCCCAAATTCCAGACAACACCCCACCCCAGCCCCCAAGGGAAACATCCACTCAGAATCCTTCCTGTTTAGTTTCTTAGTCTTTTGTAGGTTCTTTATAACCTATTTTCCTACTTAACTTAGTGTCATCAGCAAATTTAGCTGCCATTCAGTCAGTCTATAACAAATATTCGTCTAACTGGCCTGTAGTTGCCTGTTTTATATCTTGCTGCTTTCTTGGATAGAAGTGTCATATTTGAGATATTTCAATCCACTGGGACCTTTCCCGAATCTAGAAATTTCAGGAGATCATAATCAATACATTGGCTGTTTCTGCAGATTCTTAGGTTGAATTTAAATTTCGCCAGTTGCCGTTGACAGGATTCGAACCAGGTCTCATACTTTCAGAGCAGTTCCCTGAGATTATTAGTCCATTAACATTACCACTTACCACAATCTCTCCAGATCAGCTTGTGAATTAAAATTGCAGTGAAATAGCAAGGGAATAGGATCTCATGGTATTGCCTAAAGAAGATCAGGAAACTGTCCTAGTCCCGGTCAACAGTCCTTTCTCAACGAACATGACAAAAACCAGATTCACATGCTGCCCGTGGGATCGTACAGTCCTTAATTGCCTAAATCTGGAAGTACCAGGGAGAGAAGCAAGACTGTTTGTTTGAAATTGTCTGTATTTATTTTCAGAACGGTTCCTCAATGAGACAACAAGAACATAAAGGCAATAAGAAGGGGTCAGCAGGAACTGGGGGCCATAGCTCAGGGTTTCAGGTAAGAGAGTAAAGGGTTTCTGTTCCCGGTCAATACTGAGTTTGCTTATCTCAAGAAGAATTATCCTGCCTCTTATATCGTGCCCCAGGAGACAGCTGCAGAGAATAAAGAAGCAGATACACACACACACACACACACACACACACACACAGCTGTTATAGGTGTGCAAAGTACAACTTCAGGAATATGTATTTTATGCCTCTTTAAACCTTTGGAGCATTCCCTTGACCAGCGGAGAGGCATTCTACTTCAGGCTTGTTATCATTATCTATGCTGACCCATTTGCTGGGGTAGAGTACCCAGGAGAAGGGGTCCTTCTCTCTTTGGCAATGATTGGGTTGTGGGGTCCCTCTGCCACATCACAGTCACGCAATGGCAAGATTTGTGGAGAGGAGGAGTGGTAGTGGGGAACAGGGAGAACTGCCACTTTGTATGATCCTCACACAGCACTGATGTGTCTTTTCAGCTGTGTGACTTTATCCCATCTGATCATCTCGTAGGAACATCCAACATCCAGTTTCATCAGGGAAGGCCATTCGTTTGCCTGGAACTTTGTCAATTCATTCATTTTGGAGATGCTTCAAGATGAGTTGGTGCCTGATATCTTGATGGAGGTGCTGTCAGATGATGCCACTAAGGTACTGCATGCAATTCCTCTGTTCCAAAAGCTGCACAATCCAGGTCAAAAATACAAACACAGAATGTTGCAGTGGAGTGGCACAGCGGTTAGCACTGCTGCCTCGATTCCACTCCTGGATGACTGTCTGCATGGAGTTTGCACATTCTCCCTGGGTCTGGATGAGTTTTCTGTGGGTGCTCTGGTTTCCCCCTTTGGTCCAAAGATGTGCAGGTTAGGTGAATTGGCCATGGGAAATACTGGGTTACAAGGATGGAGTGTGTCTGGGTGGAATGCTCTTCGGAGGATTGGTGTGGACTCGACGGACCAGACGGCTTTCTTCCACACTGTAGGAGGTCTATGATTCTGAGGTCTGGCAACATCTGCAGAAAGAGAAAAACAGAGTTAATATTTTGATTCCAGTATAACTCTTTTTCAGAAGTGGTAAAAGGATGATTGTTGCCTTGTAATATGGACAATATTCATAGCGTTTTATACTATAGAAACCAGCCTTACTGCTCCATGCTGATGTTCATGCTCCACATGAGCTTTCTACCACCTTACTCGGTCCAATTCTGTCCTTCTCGTTCATTCTGTCTCATGTTAGCTCCCCTTTTGCTAATCACCTCAGTCATTCACGGGGGTAGCAATTCCATAAGTCTTACCACTCTGGATAAAGCAATTATTCCTGAATTCCTGATTGAATTTATTAGTGACTTCCTGATATTTATCGCTCCCTAGTTATGGTGCTCTTTATATCTGCCCTATCATGCCCCTTGTAGTTTAAAGTTCCTTAATGGTCATCTTGCAGCCTTTACTTTTCTGGAGGAAAGATTCTTGCCTATTCAGAGTTGTTGTAACCTGTCAGTCTACCATATTCCTTGCAAACCTCTTTCTCACTTTACCTGGTGCCTCTGTACTCGTGTACTGTAGTTCAAGTGCAGTCTAATCAAGCTGTATGGAGAACAACTGTGTGTAGTGAGGTCTAACTGTTAGACTGTTCAGTTTATTTATTGTTCTTCACATTTGTTGATGGCCGTAGATGATGTGCAAGACGTGTAAAAACTACACAGTAGTTTTACAAGGAAACTTCAATGCTGTCAATATGGACTGGAGAGTAATATTGTAAAGGGCAGGCAAAGGGAGGACATTCTGAAATGTGTTCCTGGCTCAAGAAACATGGAGGTATTTCTGGATCTGGTTTGGGGAATGAGGTGGTTCGCGCCTTGAGGTGAATGTGTAATGAATGTTTAGGGAACAGTAAGGTTTAGATTAAATATTGAAAAGGACAAAGAGCAAACTAGAGAAAAAGTAGTTAGCAGGAAGGGCTGAATTTCATCGGAGTGTGAATAGAAATTGGAGTCAGCAACTGGCAATGGAAGAATGTACTGCCTTTAAAGAGGAGATGGTTTGGATTCTGTCAAGGTACATCTCCAAACAGAGAAGTCAGACAAAGAGATCTAGAACTCCTTGGATGCGAGAGAGAGAGAGAGAATAAGATTAAGATTAAGCAGATAAAGGAGATGTATCGCAGTGATCAGGGTAATAAAATGACTAGAATCAGGCTAACTATAGAAAGTTCAAAGGGAAAATGGAAAAAATTAGGGACGAGAGTATGGCAGCTAACACAAAAACATTTGCAGAAAGACCTGGACAATGTCCAGGCTTAGCAAATTGCAAACATTTGGGCCACACACGTGGCAAGCAGTGACTGTTTCTAACAAGAGAGAATCTAAAAATTGCCGGTTGATATTCAATGGTGCCATTGTTGAATCCCCCACTTTCAATCCTGGATATTACCATTGACCAGAAACTGAACTGAACTTGCCCCATAAATACTGTGGCCAAAAGAGCATACAGGATGAAGAGTGACCATTGGAGCGAGGGACAGGAAATCTGGCAGGAGCCAGGAAGATTCAATACTTCTTAGAGGACACTGCAGTGTAATTATTTTAGAAGCTATATTGTGTAGGAAATAGATCCATCTCTTATCATTTCTGTTGACCATGATTACTTAACCAAAAGTCAAGCCTACCTGTTAGAGTATGTATTATCTCTGTATCTCACTAAACGCCAGTAGTATTTTGAGCAGAGTTCACAAGGGCCATGTTGCAGAAGCTTTTAATTAGGGATGAGGACATCACTGGTTAGGCCAGCATTTGTTGCCCATCCCGAAGTACCCAGAGGTCATGTCAGAGTCAACTGCATTGCTCTGGGTTTGGAGTCACATGTAGGCCAGATTAATTAAGGAATGCAGATTTCTGTCACTAAGGGACATTAGCAAACCAGATGGGATTTTCTGACAGTTGGCAATGGTTTAACGGTCATCATTAGACTCTTAATTCCAGATATTTATTGAATTAAAATTCCACAGTCTGCCCTGGCGGGATTTGAACCTGGATCCCCAGAGCATTACCTGGGTCTCTGGCTTAATAGCCCAGTATTAATACAACTAGGTTATAGCTCACTCTTTCTCTCTTGCACTAGTTTTTGTTCTGTCTTGGTCCCCCAACTGACGCGCTCCCGCCACCACCACCAACCCCCACACCGTGGCTTTGGAAGCACTGTAAAGGTTGCTGTTTATAAAGAATTATTTTTCTTTCAGTGTGCTCCTGCGTATTCACCAACTGGGAAGAATTTCGACATCAAGGGTAAGCTACCGTAAGTATAATGGAAGATAGCAAGACTTCCACAAATAACACAATTTTGTTTTAATAAAGGAAACAACAGACAGTTTGAACATAGCAAGTTTCCACAAACACATTAAAAATGAGATTAACAACTAGATGTCCTGCTGTGGTGTTGTCAGTTGATGGTTAAAAATTGATCAGGATACCATGGACCTTTTATCACCACCTGAGATACTTCACATTCATGGTTTTGCCATTTTATCTGAATGTTGGTACGTCCAAGAGCCAGCAGTACCAAATTGCAAATTGTTCCACCAGTGGCTTCAGTTGCCAAAACTCTAAAGCCTGGATTCCCATCCCTAAACCTCTAACACCCTACCTCCCACTTCTACTTTAAAGTGGCTCTTAACGTTTACTTCTTTGACCGAGCTTTTGTCACCTGCCTAAGTATCTCACTTGTAGTTCAACGTTGCACTTTATTTGGGGTAACATTCCTATGGAGTGCCTTGGTACATTGTATTGTTGGTACAATTTAAATGCAAGTTATTGTACGGTAAATGCGGTGATAGTTTCACAATGTATTATTCCATTCGCACTAAACGCCTATTTTCATGATGTACCCCATACTGACACAGCTGTTTATAATTGATAACTGACTATTCTCCTCACATTCCCACTGATGTAGAGTCTTGTTATATGTTCAGAGGAGAGCTACTGGATCGAAGTAAAGCCAAGAAGTGTTGGAGAAACTCACCAGGTTTGACAGCAGTCATGGAGAGAGTGACCTTCTGGGTCTAACATGATTCTTCTTCAAGACAGATTGGACTAATATTTAGTTTGAGAGCTCTCCTCTTACTGAAATCGGCTTTTATCTGAGAAAAACATGGACATTGCATGAATTTGATTTAACACTTTCTAAAGTATACTCATCAGTAAAGTGATTGAATGTGTCATCAACAGCGCTATCAAGCAGCACCCACTCAGCAATAACCTGCTCAGTGACGCCCAGTTTGGGTTCTGCCAGGGCCATTCAGCTCCTGACCTCATTACAGCCTTGGTTCAAACATGGACAAAGAGCTGAATTCTAGAGTGAGGTGAGAGTGACAGTCCTTAAAATCAAGGCTGCATTCAAATGAGTGTGGCATCAAGGCCCCTGAGCAAAACTGGAATCAATGGGTATTAGGGGGGCAAACTATCTGGTGGTTGGAGTCATACCTGACACATAGGAAGATGGTTGTGGTTGTGGGAGGTCAATCATCTCAGCTCCTGGACATCTCTGCAGGAGTTCCTCTGGGTAGTGTCCTCAGCCCAACAATCTTCAGCTGCTTCATTAATGACCTTCCGTCCCTCATAAGGTCAGAAGTGGGGATGTTCGCCAATGATTGCACAATGTTCAGCACCATGCACGACTCCTCACACTGAAGCAGTCGATGTTCACATGCAACAAAATCTGGATAATAATCCGTGTCCAAATGCAAGAAGATCTGGACAATATCCAGGCTTGGGCTGACAAGTGGCAAGTGACATTGGCGCCACACAAATGCCAGGCTATGATCATCACCAATAAGAGACGACCTAACCACTGCTCCTTGACATTCAATGCTGTTACCATCACTGACTTCCCCACTATCAACATCCTGGGATTATCATTAACCAGAAACTCCGCTGGACTCGCCACATAAACACAGTGGCTACAAGAGCAGATCAGAGTCTAGGACTGAAGCGGCGAGTAACTCACCTCCTGACTCCTGGAAGCCTGTCTACCATCTGCAAGGCACAAGTCAGGAGTGTGATGGAATACTCCCTATCTGCTTAGATGAATGTGGCCCCAACAACA
Source organism: Rhincodon typus (assembly GCF_021869965.1). NCBI lineage: Eukaryota > Metazoa > Chordata > Chondrichthyes > Orectolobiformes > Rhincodontidae > Rhincodon > Rhincodon typus. Next base: position 1,365,609 of record NC_063363.1, read on the forward strand.
CTCAAGAAGTTTGACACCATCCAGGACAAAGCAGCCCTCGCTTGATTGGTACCACATTTACAAGCACCCACCACCAACGCTCAGTAACAGCAGTGTGTACTATCTACAAGATGCTCTGCAGAAATTCACCAAAGATCCTCAGACAGTACCTTCCAAACCCACAACCACTTCCATCTAGAAGGACAAGGGCAGCAGGTACATGGGAACACCACCACCTCCAAATTCCCCTCCAAGCCACTCACCATCCTGAATTGGAAATATATCGCCATTCCTTCACTGTTGCTGGGTCAAAATCCTGGAATTCCCTCCCTAATGTCATTGTGGGTCAATCCACAGTAGGTGGACTGCAGCGGTTCAAGAAGGCAGCTCACCACTACCTTCTCAAGGGCAATTAGGGATGGGCAATAAATGCTGGCCCCAGCCAGTGACACCCACATTCCACAAATGAATAGGAAAAAAAAATGGAAAATGTTAATCCAAATGAAAGGCAGTGAGCAGAAAGATTAGCAAGGAATGGCACACATACAGAATGTAAATGTAGGGCCAGGTTAGATACTGTAGGTTTCTTTTTGCAGAGAAGCATCAGCCTTTGGAATGATGTGACAGCAGACATCTATAAATAAACATTTGTGATTGTTGGCCAGTTACTGTAATGAGCAGAAGTTTGCCTGGTGACCCTGGGAGAAGCGGGGGTCAGTTAAATTGTGGAAATCGAATAAAGCAGCACAGGTACAAACAGTTGGTTGAATTCCTACATCCTGATATCACAAACATTCTCTCAGGAAGATAGCCATTTTCATCCAATAATTTCCATGTCGATATTGTTCAATATTTTCAATATCTCAGGAATTGCAGGATGTGGTGCAAGTTAGTTGTTGACTAATCAATCTCTGTTGATGAGTCTATCGATTTAGTCCACAACAGCCCCAGGTGTGAGACTCCTTTGCTGGAGAATGTTGGGAGTCATAGATCTAAATTTCTGAAGAAGAGTCACTGGACTCAAAACATTAACTTTGTTTTTCTTTCTCTGCACATACACGAGCAGATCTGCTGAGTTTTCCAGCACTTGTTCTTATTTCAGATTTCCAGCATCCACAGTATTTTGCTTTTATTACGTAGAACTAAAGTTACCGAGTTTTTGATTCCAAGCATGTTACGTTCACCACAAGCTGTGTCTCTAATTACTGCATTCTCAGCCTGACAATGTTGAATTCTGTAAGAAACCAATGTAATTTTCATTTATAAACTGCTTCCACCATCTCCTGAGAAGTCCAGGTCAACCGAACCAGTTTAACCACACTGTCTCTAAATTATACTTTTGCAGATTAGTTTTGATTTTCTTGCCTTCAAGCCTGGGCCGTTTCCTCTCATTGACTGCACAGGTCAAATGAAAGTTGTTGGAAAAGCTCAGCAGGTCTGGCAGCATGTATGAAGAAATGTCAGAGTTAATATTTCAGGCCCAGTGACCCTTCCTCAGAACTGATGGTGGCTAGTAAAGTGTTGGTTATATACAGAAGATAGAGTGGGGGGAGGGGGTATGGAGTAGACGATAGGTGGGGATAGAGCCCAAAGAAAGAGAAAGGAGTTGATAACGATCTGATTAGGACAGTGAATAGCTGTTAATGGGGACTGTTAGTAACTAACAATAGATGGGGTATAATGGCAGGCTATGTGATAACAAGACCTGTTGTGTGGGGTGGCACATATGATATGGGAGAGTTTAGACCCTAAAGTTATTGAACACTGTTGAGTCCAGAAGGCTGCAGGGTCCCCAAGCTTGCGCTGAGCTTTGCTGGAACACTGCAGCAAGCCTGAGACAGAGATGTCGGCCAGGCAACAGGGTGGTGTGTTAAAGTGGTAGGTAACTGGAAGCTCCGGGTCTTTTCTGCAGGCAGACTGTAGATGTTCTGTGAAGCGGTCGCCCAGTCTACACTTTGTTTGTAGAGGAGACCACATTGTGAGCAGCGAATGCAGTAGACTGGATTGTGGGAAGTGCAGGTAAAGTGCTGCTTCACCTGGAAAGTATGTTTGGGCCCATGGACGCTGGGGAAAGAGGAGGTTCATGGGCAGGTGTTAGACCATTGGCGGTTGCAAGGAAAGGTACCATGTAGGAGATGTTGTGTGTGAAGGAAAGTGGACCAGGGTGTCCCAGAGGGAACTATCTCTGCGGAAGGCAGACAAGGGAGGGGAGGGGAATATGTGTCTGGTGGTGGCATCTCGCTGGAGGTGGTGGAAATGGCACCTGATGATTTTCTGGATGTGGTTGCTGGTGGGATGGTAGGTAAGGACAAGGGGAACCCTACCGCTGTTGTGGGAGGGAAGTGAGGGGTTGAGGGCGGAAGTGCGGGAGATGGGTCGGACCCAGTTGAGGGCCCTGTCGACAATCATGCTGGGGAGTCCTCGGTCGAGGAAGAAGGTGGACATTTCAGAGGCCCCTTTGTCAAAGTTGGCCTCATCAGAACAGATTTGATGGAGATAGAAGAACTGGGAGATGGAATAGAGTCTTTATAGGAAGCAGGGTGTGAGGATGTATAGTCCAGGTAGCTGTGGGAATCAGTGGGTTTACAGTGGATATTAGTGGCCAGTCTATCCCCAGAAATGGAAACAGAAATGTTGAGGAAGGGAAGAGAGGAGTCAGACCAGGTGAAAGTGAGGGCAGGGTGGAAATTGGAGGTGAAATCAATTAACTTTTCCAATTCCGACAAGAGAGGGAAGCAGCACCGATGATACCATCGATATATTGAAGAAAGAATTGTGGGTGGGGGCCAGAATAGGACTAGAACCAGGTATGTTCCACATACCCCACGAAGAGACGGGCATAACTGGAGCCCATGCGGGTACCCATGGCCACTCCTCTGACCTGAAGAAAATGAGTAGTTAAAAGAGAAGTTGTTGAGGGTGAGGACGAGCTTGGCCAAGCAGAGGAGGGTGGTGGTGCGTGAGGATGGTTCAGGCCTTTGCTCCAGGACGAAGCGGAGAGCCGTAAGATCCTCCTGGTGGAGGTGGTGTAAAGGGATTGCACGTCCATGGTAAAGAGGAGGCGCTGGAACCTGCAAACTGGAAATTCTGAAATCGGCGTAAAACATCAGAGGAATCACAGATGTACATGGGCAGGGATTGGACCAGGGGAGAGAAGACTGAGTCCAAGGTAGGAAGAGATAAGTTCTGTGGGGCAGGAGCAGGCTGAAACAATGGATCTGCCAGGGCAGTCCTGTTTGTGGATTTTTGGAAGGAGGTAGAAGTGAGCTGTGCGGGGCTCGGGGACTATCAGCTTGGAGGCAGTGGGGATCACCAGCTAAATTGAGGTCAATTGATACAATGGCCTGATGTGCCATGGTGGGATCATGGTCTGGGGGAGGTAGGAGGAGGTGTCTGCGAGTTGGTGCTCAGCCACTGCAAGGTGGCCAGACTACAACAGCACCACCCTTATCGGCAGGCTTAGTTACAAAGTCAGGGTTGGATCTAAGCGCACAGAGTGCACTCAGTTAAGAGGGAGATAGGTTGGATTTGGTGAGGGGGGGGTGGGCAGAGAAATTGAGGCAACCAATATCCTGTTAACAGTTCTCAAAGAACAGATCGAGTGCAGGTAAAAGGCCAGAGGGAGGGGTCCGTGTGAAGGGAGAGTGTTGGAACTGGGCGAAGGGGTCTGTGGGACGGGGAGAAAGAAATGGGCATGGGGGCGAAGACGGGGGAGGAAGAGTTCAATGTCATGTTGTGCCTGAAATTTGTTAAAGTTGGGGCAGAGGAATAAAGCTGAGACCTTTGCTGAGTACAGAACGTTCAGCATTGGAGAGTGGAAGGTTAGGAGGGATGGTGAATACCTGACAGGAGGTGGGGTTGGGAAAGGGGACGGAATCAGAGGGAAGGGGAGGAGAGGAAGGTTCCAGAGGGCTGTGTGTATCTCTGACTTGTTGCATCTTGTGGCTGATGCCTGAAAGGAAGAGGAAAAGTTTTGTGTTAGCACAGCAAATGAACCGGAGGATGAAGTGGAACTGTGGAATGGTGTAACCCTGAGCCAGTATGATGCGATGCTGTTGGAGAGAAAGGTTGAGTGTGTCAATGTGATGCCGCATGGCACTGAGTGTGGATCTCAGGATGCGGCGAGAGCAGCTGTCTGTGGAACATCGGAGATACCTGTGATCCTAGGAGAATTCAAAGCATTCCCTTCCTCGACATCTCTGTTCTCATTCTTGGGGATGGACTGGCCACTAATATCCACCGTAAACATGGACTCCCACAGCTACCTGGACTATACATCCTCATACCCTGCTTCCTTAAAGACTCTATCCCATTCTCTCAGTTCCTCCGTCTCCGTTGCATATGTTCAGATGAGGCCACCTTCAACAAGGGAGCCTCTGACATGTCCACTTTCTTCCTCAACCGAGGACTCCCCAGCACGGTTGTTGACAGGGTCCGACACATCTCCTGCACTTCCACCATCACCCCTTCTCTTCCCTCCCGCAACGGCAATAGGGTTCCCCTTGTCCTTACCCACCATCCCACCCGCATCCACATCCAGAAGATCATCAGACGCCATTTCCGCCACCTCCAGCAAGATGCCACCACCAGACGCACATTCCCCTCTCATCTTTTGTCCGCCTTCCGCAGGGAGTGTTCCCTCCAGGACACTCTGGTTCACACTTCCTTCACCACCAACACCTCTCCACAGCCCTTTGGCACCTTCCCCTGTAACTGGCGAAGGTGCAACACCTGCCCATTTACCTCCTCCCTTGCCAGTATCCAAAGACCCAAACATACCTTCCAGGTGAAGCAGCACTTTATCTATGTTTCCCACAATCTAGTCTACTGCATTCGCTGCTCACAATGTGATCTCCTCTACATTGGGGAAAGAAAGCGTAGACTGGGTGACCACTTCACAGAACATCTGCGTTCTGCTCGCAAAAAAGATCCTGATCTACCTGTTGCCTACTTAAAAACCCCACCCTGTTCTCTGACCGACATCTCTGTCTCAGGTTTGGTGCAGAGTTCCAGCGAAGATCAGTGCAAACTGGAAGAACAGCACCTCATTTTCTGCCTGGGGACCCTGCAGTCCTCAGGACTTCATATTGAGCTCAATAATTTTAGGGCCTAAACTCTCCCATGTCTAAGCCCCCTACCCAACACACCAGGCCTTGTTATCACATAGCCTGCCATCACACACTACCTATTGTTAGTCACTAACAGTTCTCCATTAACAACTATTCACTGTCCCAGCCTGATCGTTAGCAACTCCTTTGTGTATCATCGGACTGGGTATTGAGTACAAGAGTTGGCAGGTCATGTTGCAGTTGTATAGGACTTTGGTTCGACCACATTTGGAATACTGCGTACAGTTCTGGTCGCCACATTACCAAAAGGATGTGGATGCCTTGGAGAGGGTGCACAGGCGGTTCACCAGGATGTTGCCTGGTATGGAGGGCGCTAGCTATGAAGAGAGGTTGAGTAGATTAGGATTATTTACATTGGAAAGACGGAGGTTGAGGGGGAACCTGATTGAGGTCTACAAAATCATGAGAGGTATAGACAGGGTGGATAGCAAGAAGCTTTTTCCCAGAGTGGGGGACTCAATTATTAGGGGTCACGATTTCAAGGTGAGAGGGGAAAAGTTTAAGGGAGATATGCTTGGAAAGTTCTTTACTCAGATGGTGTGAGTGCCTGGAACGCGTTGCCGGTAGAGGTGGGCATGATAGTGTCATTTAAGATGTATCTAGACAGATACATGAATGGGCAGGGAGCAGAGGGATACAGATCCTTGGAAAATAGGCAACAGGTTTAGACAGAGGATCTGGATCGGCGCAGGCTTGGAGGGCCGAAGGGCCTGTTCCTGTGCTGTAATTTTCTTTGTTCTTTGTATCCAACTGCTCTTCTCTTTCTTTGGGCTCTATCCCCACCTATCGTTTACTCCTTACCCCCTCTACCCCACCCTATCTACTGCGTATAAACCAACATTTTCCCAGCCACCATCAGTCCTGAGGAAGAGTCACCGGACCCGAAATGTTAACTCTGGTTTTTCTTCACAGAAGCTGTCAGAACTGATCAGCTTTTCCAGCAACTTCTGTTTTTGGTTCACGATTTACAGCATCCACAGTTCTTTTGGTTTTTTTTTTAGAAAATGAGGTGAAATGGTTCATCAAGAATAGGACACCAGTGAAATCGGCAGTCAGATAGTGTAAGAGAATGATTTCTGAAACATATAGATACTGCACTGAGAGGCCTTGGGATCTCTGGATTAATGAAATCCTCACTTGGCCATTCACCTTTCACTGTCTTTGTGGTATTAAGATGTTCTGGTATTATTCACTAGCTGCTATTTGCATTTTTCAGGCAGACATTGAAACCGGGTATATTGAAGCAGCTGCCAGCTGTATCAGTATTA
>NC_063363.1:1372484-1398586 GCF_021869965.1 Rhincodon typus
TAAGCCTCTTCTGCGCTTTTTCCAATGTGTTCACATCCTTCCTAAAGTACAACACCTAGAACTGTACACAATACTCTGGCTGAGGTTGAAGTGTTGTCTGATACAGATTTAGTGCAACCTTCTGCTCTTGTACTCAATGCCCCTATTAATAAGGACTTGGATATTGTATGCTTTATTAAGTGCTCTCTCCATCTGTCAATCCCAGGTCTGTCTGCTCTTGCACATCCCTTAGAGGAGTATTCTTTATGGTGTCTCTCCATGTTCTTTGTACCGAAGTGCATCACCCCTCACATTTTTCAGCATTGAACATCATCTGCCACCTACCACCCACTCCTCCAACTTTAAAAATGTTCTAGACAATTTCTAATCAACCTGTCAGGGATGTTACACACCTCTGGAGCAGGTGGGACTCGAACTTGGATCTCCTGGCTCAGAAGTAGGGACACTACCACCGCACCACAAGAGCCTCTTGAAATTCTACACTGTCCTCCTCACAGTTTACTTTTCCAAGTTTTGTAACAAATACAATTTTTTAAACTGTCCCCTGCACACCAAGTTCTAGCTCATTCAAATACATCAGGAAAACCAAGGGTCTCAAAACTGACTCTGGAAAACTCCTTTCCCAACAGTCCTCCAGCTTGAAAAATGCCCTTTACTCCCTTTTCAATTTGTCAGCCAATTTTATATACCACATTGTTTCTTGTTCCTTTTATTCCATGATGTGTAATGTTTCTCTCAAGTCTTGTGTGTCACTGTATCAAATGTTTTTTGGAAATCCATATACACCATACTAATACCATTGCCCTAATCAATCGTCTCTGTTCCCGTTTCAAAAAAACTTCAGCAAAATAGTTACACATGATCTTCCCTTGAAAGCTATGCTTCTTCCCCCTGGCTAACCCATATTTGTCCACACGACTATTAATGATAGAGTCATATGGTACAGAAAAAGACACTTCAGTCCAACTCGTCCATGCTGGACAGACATCCCTAATCTGATCTAGTCCCGTTTGCCAGCATTTGGTCCATATCCCTCTAAACCCTTCCTATTCATATAGCCATCTAGATGCCTTTTAAATGTTGTAATTGTACCCACCTGCATCACTACCTCTGGCAGTTTGTTCTGTATACGCACCATCCTCTGTGTGAAAAAGTTACCTGTCAGGCCCTCTTATAAAATATTTCTTCTCTCACCTTAAACCTATGCCCTCTAGTAGGCTATTCACCGTACTCACGCCCCTCGTGATTTTATAAACCTCTATCAGGTCACCCCTTAGCCTCTAACGTTCCAGGGGAAAAAGGCCCCAGTCTATTCAAGGGCCTCATTTTCCACATGGGGACCCTACAGCCCTCTGGACTCAATATTGAGTTCAATAATTTTAGGGCCTAAACTTTCCCATGTCCCAGTCCCCTACCCCACACACCAGGTCTTATTACCACATAGCCTGCCATTACACATCCCCTGTTGTTAGTCACTAACAGTCCCCATTAACAACTATTCACCCTCCCAGCCTGATCGTTAGCAACTCCTTTGTCTGTCCAACTGTCTGTCTCTCTCTTTGGGCTCTATCCTATCGTTTACTCCCTACCCCACCCACCTCCCTATTTTCTGCATATCAACTGACGTTTTCCCAGCCACCACCAGTTCTGAGGAAGGGTCACCGGACCCGAAACGTTAACTCTGTTTTCTCCTTCACAGATGCTACCAGACTTGCTGAACTTTTCCAGCAACTTTGTTTTTTTTCCCAGTCTATTCACCCTATCTCACTAACTCAAACCCTCCAATCCCAGCATCATCCTTGTAAATCTTTTCTGAACCCTTACAAGTTTAACAACATTTTTCCTATAGCAGCTGGACCAGAATTGAATGCAGTATTCCAAAAATGGCCAAACCAATGTCCTGTACAGCTGTAAATGACATCCCAACTCCCATACTTAAATGTTCTGACCAATGAAAGCAAGTGTGCCAAACACCACCTTCACTATCTATCTGTGACTCCACTTTCAAGGAGCTGTGCTTCTGCGTCCCTAGATCTCTTTGTTCGGCAACACTTCCCAAGGCCCTACCATTAACTGCATAAGTCCTGCCCTGGTTTGCCTTTCCAAAATGCAACACCTTGCCTTTATCTAAATTAAACGCCTTCTGTCACTCCTTGGCTCATTGGCCTATCTGATTAAGTGGAGGTACCGGTGTTAGACTGGGGTGGACAAAGTCAGAAATCTCACAACACTAGGTTATAGTCCAATAGGTTTAGTTGAAAACACAAGCTTTTGGACCCTCATTTGTTCTTCAGGTGTTAGTGAGAGAGGTATATCAGACACAGACTTTATAAGTAACGTACTAGCCATACCTCCTATTATTTGCATCCAAATCATTTATCTAAATGAGGAAAAGAGTGGGCCCAGCACCGATACTTGTGGTACACCGTTGGTCACGGGCCCCAGTCTGAAAAGCAACCCTCCGCCACTGCCCTCTGTCTCCTATTTAGAATTATTATTTGTAGAAATGTTCCCAGTATTAAAGCTAAACTGATCAGTCTGTATTTGCTGTATGCTCTTTAGAATATTTTTTGAACAAGGGAGTCATGTTTGCAATTCTCCACGTGACTGGTACCTGCCCTAAGCTTGGGGAAGACTGAAAGAGCCAGTTTGTCTGCAATTTCCACTTTTACAGGACTGCCCGATTTTATGAATGCTTGTACTTCATATGGTCCCATACAGGGGAGTAATTTTAAAGATCCAACATATAAATATTTCCTGTACCTTACGAATGGCTAATTTATATTGCCCTATATTGTGTTCTGACTTGCGCGCATATTGACTTGCGAACAGACTCCAGAATAGAACTTACTTGCAACCTGGGGGCTGCCTGTACTTCCTTCAGCACCCTTGGATGGTCCTGGTGCCTCATCAACTCTAAGTAGCGACAACTTATCTAGGACCACTTCCATATCAATCTGATTTCTTCTTGTGACTGAGTTTTCTTTGTGTCACCACAGACTAAGCAGCATCTTGTCCCTTGGCAAAAATATTCATTCAATTTCCCAGCCATGCGCCTACCTCCAGGTCATAGCTAGTTTTTAGTGTAACCAGTGTGCTGATATGACCAATTATATTGACTTGTTTCCTCAAAGTATATTTAATTTGGTACAAATAAAATTTAAATGTCAAAAATTAAATAAGAGAATGTAAAAATTATTGACAGAGGTTTCAACTATACAAAGATAGAGATGCCTGATATTCTAACATCCCAAAATGGGCATGATAGAAATATGGGTAATAGGAATGATGGTCAAACACCCTACAACAAATAGCAAATGCATTCGAACATATCCCAGACTTCTCAGCAGTCCTCTCCCTAAATATTAATGATGCTATTAGACCACCAAATCTCATTAAAACTTTACATGGGGCTACACATCTTCACTTTCAATGACTTGGTCTTGAAACTCCCTCAAACATTGCTCAGTTATGGACTGTTTCAACAACTGCTCAAGATCTAGTTCAGCAGCCTCTCTTCCTGAGACCAGGCTCCCCTGGATTCTTGCAAGCTGCATTTACTCTTGGGGATAATTCTAGTTTTTCACAGTGGGCTTCACCAGCTGGTACTTCCCCTGGATTTGTTTCCTGAGCTCTAATCTGGCTCAGTTGCCCAAAGCAAACATTGCTTATGGCCTTTCAGCCCTCACTGTTTGCTGTACTGAACGATTAATTGTGCACTAGTGTCTTTTGAGGCCTTCCTCATCTTCCCTGAGCCTTCACTACACAGTTATTCGGCTGCTGTAGGACTTTGTTGAGCACCCACGACACAAAGCCCATATAGTTCAGTTAACAGCAGCCTGGTTGGCTTCTCTCTTTCCTCCTCTAACCAGCTGGCCCTGGAACTGTTATGAATGACTTATTGAAGACTTTGTACCAAATGCTGATCGAATTGCTAGGCAGAATTGAATGCAACCAGTGTTTTGGAATGGTCAAATGTAGCAAACCCATAGAACTCTGTTCCTTAAATATTACTATTTTCACAACACTGGCTCTAGCACAAATTGATAGGACAAGACAGGAATTCATTGCAACACTTGCAAAGTCATTCTGTTGAACTGATGGACTTGAATGCTCACTTATATTGTCAGTTCAGTATTTTTAGATGATTTGTCCTTAATCCTGTCTGATGTTGTGAATCTGTGTTGTGTAGGACCTGAACCGTGAAGTTGTGAAAACTGACTGTGCTATGACCAAAATTCCTGAACTTGACTTTGAAATTCCACCATTCACACAGAAAGGAGGTAAGCAGTTTGTACCATGGTATTCAGAGCCGCTAGTGTCAAAGCCCCACCTTCTGGGCTTTGCTGTAATGAAGATGGAGGGCAATCAGAATAATACCAGCTTTGAGGCTGTGAGGAAATAAAAGACCTATTCTGGGCAGGTTATTTGGGAATGTAAAATGTCTGTGATGATTAGAATGGAAGGGAAAGGTGTTGGCTGAATGCCAGGAAGAATGTTTTGACATTGCTTTCCATAGCATGCTTGGGTAAAGAGAATAGCTTTGTGATCAAAGATTAAAGTAATACTCAAAATAAAAGTGTGAACTGAATATCATGCGATTTAGATAAAGTTAACTAGATATGAAGCGTTCTGTGCTTATTTGGGGGGGGGGGGGGGTGCGGTGCAGAGTGGGCTTTGCTTTGCACAATTTCCTATGAGGTTGGAGGCGTTTCCTGTGTTTGCACCTGCTGTGGTTAAAGGATGGGATCAGCAGTGCAGGTGGTTGTACCATCTTCATATGAGTGCTGTTGATGAGCCTGTTTGCTGCTTTCGTCTGTTCGTGGGTATATGTTTATGACAAATGCTGTAGCATGTTGATATTTCCTAGTGTTCTCTGATGTAATGATCCTGTTCGTGATGCTCGAAAGACCACCAGTAATTTCCTGTTTCCTTTGAAGCAATAAATCAATTGCTATAAGTAGAGACATCACAGTTGTAAAAATTTGAATTGTTGTTTTGGTGATCCTGAAAAACAACATAGTGTTATGGTTCCAGCTGATATTATTACTGGACCACTCAGATCCCAGACTGAAATCTGCTTGACAGATTATTTTTAAAGTTTGACAGGGTGGTCTATCACTGTAACACAAACTCGCAAGTTGCAGATATAGTTTTAACTATAAAATAAGAAATTTATTATGCAAAAGGAAAGAAGAAAAAATACAACAAACCAAGCTATTTACATGTAACAATTTAACAAATTTCAAACCGCAGTAAAATACAATATTCCACCAACGATATCCCTTTATTCAAACACCAGAGAGAATTCAGAGATAGTAGGAACTGCAGATGTTGGAGAATCTGAGATAACAAGGTGTGGGGCTGGATGAATACAGCAGGCCAAGCAGTATCAGAGGAGCAGGAAAGCTGACGTTTCGGGCCTAGACCCTTCTTTGGAAATGGACCCTTCTTCTCTGTTATCTCAGATTCTCCAGCATCTGCAGTTCCTACTATCTCTGAAACAATTTTAACCCCACTGCGAAGCCTCTTCTAAGGATGCTTACCTTGAAGTTACCCTCCTCCCTCCGGAAAAACCTCAGTGGATCTCTCTCCCACTGCAACTCCCTTGTAATCTCTTCGGCCCTGAAACTGCTTGACCACGTCCTGAAGCAAACCAGGTACTACAGCCACATCACCACCTTTCTTAGTACCTGCCTACGGAACCAGATCTTCCCCAATGGACTACAGTCCAAATTTAGGCCTTCGCAATTTGGCCCCAACCACGACAATGTCTACATTCAGAACATTGAGATCCTCAAAACTTTTCTCCCTGCGACCACCCCCCCCCCCCCCCCCCATTTCTGCAGAAGGGTCTAGGCCGAAACGTCAGCTTTCCTACTCCTCTGATGCTGCTTGGCCTGCTGTGTTCATCCAGCTCTACACCTTGTTATACCAGAGAGAATTCCCTCCTTTATCACATCTGTTGGTTTTACTTGTTTTTGGGCTTTGAGAATTTGTTAAGCAGTTTCTTTCTTGTGTAGTCACACAGCTGAGCTTAATCTTTTCTCAGCTTTGAGGAACCCCTTCAGGGTTCTTACCAAGTACTTCCGCTTGGAAGCTTTCACACTAAAACCCTCACACTGATGTAACCTATTTCCTAACAGCTTTGAACTAACTCCCTTCAGCAGCAGAAACTATGTTTATATAAACAGATTCAATCAAGACATCTGTGAACTGAACCCAAAAGCTTTCCAAGCTGTAGCTGTTTCCCCCGAGGCAGAACAAATATCAATTCCTATACTTCTAACTGAAAGCAAACTAATGATCTTCAGTGTTTACTTTATTCACTTAAGAAACTTTCCCAGTGCAAAAAAAAATTTTTTAAAAAGTCTTCAGAAATCGTGACAAGTTAATTATTTAACCCTTCTAACTCACTGGTGAAAACCCACGTGCTTCTTGTTCAAAATCCAGACTCTAAATGTAAATACGATATGCCTTAAATTACAAATTCTGCCCTTGATCTCAAAATCTGTCGTAAAACTGGGAATGATTGTTAATCATACACCCTGTATGCATGTTGTTGAATGCTGATAATTTAAAAGCTTGGATCTAAATTTCAGACTGTAGCATGCGATATCCACTTAGAGCTTCTTTTAATGGGAATTGTTTGTAGCTAGTCATAGATTGGTGGTATTGGAATGTATTTTGTTGAAGTGTTAGGTTCTTACACTGGGCTGTTTCTGTTTCTGCAGCACTTTCTACTCTTGAGGGTCTGATTGACAGAGCTGTTACTGGTCTAGAGCAGGACCAGCCTACACGGAAGGTAACAAGTGGTTTGTTTTTCTCTTGTCTTCAAATTCTGGTTGGCTCAGATTCTGGAACAGCATTGAATTTGTGCTGCACACGTTTGTCTCCTTTTGTAGAATCTCCCAGTTGTTGCGGTATCTCATCACAAGGGCAGAATTCAAAATATGTCAATATGCAAACAAGGAGCAAGAATTGGGCACTATGGCCTATTATAGCTTGCTTCACTATTTAATAACATCATGGCTGATCTGATTTTAACCTCAAATTGTACTTTCCTGCATATTCCTGATAATCTATCACCCCCTTGGTCATCAAGAATCTGTCTCCCTCTGCCTTAAAAATATTTAAAGATTCTGCATCCACTCCATTTGTTGAAGGGAATTCCAAAGACACTTAACCCTCTGCGAGAAAAACATTTCCTCATCTCTGTTTTAAATAGGCACCTCTTATCCTTAAACTACGACCCCTAGTTCTGGATTCTCCCAGCGGAGGAAATATTATTTCCGCATACATCCGGTGAACTCCCCCCAGAATCTTTTATGTTTCAGTTAAGTCACATCTGACCCTTGTAAACACCAGCCGATACAGGCTTAACCTATCAAAACTTTTCTCGTAAAGCAATCCACTCATTCTAGTCATTAGGCTATTAAACCTTCTCTGACCAACTTTCAACACATTAACATCCATTTGTAAGTACGATCACCAGTAATGTACTCCAGATGCAGTCTCACCAAAGCCCTAAATAACTGATGCATAATCTCCCTCCTCTTGCTTTCAATTCCCTTTCAGTAATCCATAACATTCTGTTTTCATGATTGTGCAGGTACAGCAAGCAAAGGTTTTTTGTAATTCATGACAAAGACACCCAGATCTCTTTGCATCTCAGAGCTCTACAGTCTCTCAGATACCAGCCTCAGCCCTGCCCCTTGACCTGTCAGTCCAGGGAGGACGGACCTATCCTCCCCAACTCCGCACCTACACTCACGTTTACTGGCTCCACCCCCACCTCTTTGACCTATCTGTCTCCTCTCCACCTATCTTCTCCTTCATCCATCTTCTATCTGCCTCCCCGCCTCCCTATTTATTTCAGAATCCTCTTCCCCTCCCTCATTTCTGAAGAAGGGTCTAGACCCGAAACGTCAGCTTTCCTGCTCCTCCGATGCTGCTTGGCCTGCTGTGTTCATCCAGCTCTACACCTTGTTAACAAAATTAGATAGACATGTTTTCCCTTGGACAAAACATGTTGGTTCTGGCTGATTATTTTCAACCTATTGAAGTGCCCTCTTGTAATATCTTTAATAGCTTCTGATATTTTACCTATGAGAGATGTTAAGCCAACTGGCCTGTAATTTGTTTTCTGCCTCCTTTCCTTTTTTTGATTAAAGGAATTACATTAGCTGTTTTTCAATCTAAAGGAACCTTCCCTCAATCTAATGAGTTTTAAAAAATTAAAACCAATGCATCAACCATCTCACTGGCTACTTCTTTTATGACCTTAGAATGAAATTCTTTAAGACCTGGAGACTTATCAATTTATTTCAACCATTACTCAGTACAACTTCTCTGGTCATTATAATTGTTGCTCATTCCCTTTCATTTTGAGAATGCTAATTAGTGCTTTAGGTTTGATGTTTATTTTTTCCATCTGTTGCAGGATTTGACCTAACAAAATATCTTATTCATGATCTCTATCCCAGGCAGTGGATCCCAGCGTGGCCTCTAAGATTGAGGAATTTATTGAAAAGCTAAAGAAGTTGAAAGATGTTGAGATGCCATTCACACTGGTAGTTAACGCTTTTTCTCTCTGTGCTTTGGTGTGTCACTGCTGTTGTTCTGTAAATATGAATTCTAGCGCACAGTAGTTGCAGGAGGCAAGCTGTTTATACACATGTAAGCTGGACTGGTCATGCAGACTAATTCTGAAAAGGAGTACATTGGTGCTTTGGCTGTGGTAATAAAGATGCCCAAATTATTGGATGCTGGGATGCATAGTAAAATATTTTAGAGCTTCAAAGTAAACTTCAAGGAGATATTAATAGTAAACAGGACAAAAATTGACAAAATTAATTTGGTGTTAGGAAATGTAAAGTTTTAAAAGAAGAAAGTAATTGTATTTTGGAGAAAATGGGGTGTGGAAAAGAACTTTTTTTAAAAAAAAATTGCTTAATTTCCTTTTGAGAAGGTAATGGTGAGCCTCCTTCATTGTAATAATTGAGCTCAAATGCAATGAATAGAGATCATAAAATTATTTGCTTGAATGTTACAAAAAGATAGGCTAGGCTGGAAAAATACATACTGTTTTCCTTGGGGAAGCAGAAATAGGTTTCTGGGGTGTTGAAATGCACCATAGGAGTTAGTGATTGACTCACAGACCAAGGGTACATTTCAGAATAAATTCCTTCAACTGCCTAATAGGGTGGGTCACCAAACAAGATCAGTGTCTTCCCTGAGTGGAGGATAAACACTGACAATGACATGACAAGGCTAAATGACCTGTTCCTATGCTGTAATTTGTGGGACAAAACAAGGGAAATGAGTTACCTCCTTCAGAGTGTATTTGCTTTATTGTTTCACTTAAACTGGTTTCCTTGTGCAGATTATTGATGATCCGTCTGGAAACAGTTTTGTCGAGAATCCCCATGCCCCACAGAAGGATGAGGCATTAACAGTTACTCATTACAAACGAGATGCTCATCAGGACAGCATGTTGGGACTGCAGGTGGGCATGGTTTTCTGGTCTGTATATAAATGACCTGAGTTAACCAGGATTTGTTCAGTCACCATTTTGTGTAAGGAGACTTAAGAAATGCTGTCATTCCTGGGATTGCCCAAGCCTAAAATTCGAACGGCCATTGAAGGAACCCAGTGCAGGAAACGTGATCCATGTGACTGAGAGAAAACTAACGGTGGCAGTGAGTGATTGAACTTTGTTTTCAACAACATTTTAATTTCTTGTCTGCTATCCTTCCAGGCAGCTACAGAAGAGGAGACACCCAAAACTGCCATGGATGACTTAAGAAATGAGGTAAGTGTTCCCAAGAGGACTGCAACATATTACAGTATTTGAAAAGAGGCAATGGTAGAAAGGCTGGATGTATATAAACTTGATCAGGCACCAGAACCAGATCTGATGCAGCTGAAGATATTAGGGGAAGTAAATGTTGAAACTGCAGAGACACAGGCCTTAATCTTTCAGTCCTCTTTAGGCACTGGGGTGACGCTAAAGGACTGTAGAATTGTAGGTGTTATACCTTTATTAAAAAAGTGCAAGGATAACCTCAGCATCTACTTGCCAGTGGTCATTTCCACTCTGTAGTGGAAAAGCTTTTGGAAATGATTTGGAATGTAGATTAATTGTAAAAAAAGCCTCTATATTAACAAAAAGTGAAATTGGTAGAGAAACTCAGCAGGTCTGGCAACATCTGTGGAGAGAAAACAGTAAATGTTTCAAGTCCACTGAGCCCTTCTTTGGAACATATGTATTTGATGGTAAATTGTGTTCAACTGACTGGCTTGATTTACTTTTAAGGGGGCAATGCAGTTGATGTGAACATGGACTTCACCTGGCATTTTATCACTAGGAACATGATTAGCTTACTACAAAGTTGAACCACATGCAATAAAAGGACAAATGACAACATAGGTATGAAATTGGCTGATTGACAGGAAACTTAATAGCAGTGAACAGTTTACTGAAATTTATTTGTAAGTGCCAAAATGAAATGTTTTGTTAGGAAGAGTGAGAAAAAGCAATGATAAAATTGTAAAGAAATGCTGAGTCATGCAGCTGAGGGTCTACGTGCACAAATCATTGAAGGTTGCAAGGCAGGTTGAGAATGTGGTTAAGAAGAAATAAAAACTGTGGGTTTTATGTGTACAAAGGCAAGGAGGGATGATGAACCTGTAGCAAATGCAGGTTTGGCCTTAGCAGGAATACTGTCTCTTTCTGCATGAAGCAATATTGGAAGGATGTGAAGCTTTTGAGATGGTGTAGGAAAATGATTTCAGGAATAGTTCCAGGAATGAGGAAATTCAGTTACACAGAACTTTGGGAAGCTGAAGTTATTTTCCTCTGAAAAGGGAAGAATGAGCAGTGATGTGTAAAGAGGTATCAAAAATCTGAAGCAAATGGAAAGGAATTGTTTCCATTGGTGGAAGATTCAAGAACTCGAGGACACCAATTTAGTGTGATTGGCGAAAGCAGTAACAGTGACAGGAGGAAAATCATGTTTACACGGCAAGCGGTTAGAATCTGGAATATGCTGCTTGAGAGTACTTAGAGACAACAGTAACTGGCTATGGGAAGAAGGTAGGCAATGAGACTAGCAAAGCTGTCTTCGACAGCTGGCGTGGATAAAGTGGGACGAAAAGTCTCCTGTGTGGTGATTTCTGTGACCTGTTATTCCAGTGATTGCCTTGCATTTCTGATTTCTCAACTTACATGCCCCCACCCACCCCACGCCCCTGCTGCCACCACCGAAAGAATGATTTCTTTAACAATGGTGTTGTTTCCTTGGATGTCAGATACTTATTTTCTGGTGTGTATCAGAATTAAAGGTGTGTGGTTCATGTTTATCAGTTACTCTTCTAGATTTCAGAAGCGTTTTTGCATTGTCAGCTGGTGGAATTTAATTTCAGTTAATAAATCTGGAATACAAAACTAGTCTTACCGATGGTGACTGTGAAACTATAATTTGATTATTGTAAAAACCCATCAAGTTCACTAATACCTTTTCGGGGAGGAAGTCTGCGGTCCTTTCTCTGTCTGGCCTACATGTGACTCCAGACCCACAGCAATGTGGTTGACTTAGCTGCTATCTGAAATGGTCTGGCAAGTCACTCAGTTCCAGAGAACCTAAGCATGGGCAGCAAGTACAGACTTAACAGTGATGCCACACTGTTCGGAAGAATAAGGGAAAATAATTCAAAGAAGGTTTTCCTGATGTTAGGATTAGGAGCAGTTTGGGAATACTTAAACTCTGCATCCAATGACCAGACTGACCTGAAGAATATTTAAATCTAAAATCAGTTATGATTTTCACAAAGGGAACTGTGTGTTGTTAACTGTCGTGTTTTCTTCTTTTGATAGGTATTACAGTTCAGTACCAATTGTCCACAGTGCAATGCACCTGCTGAAACCAACATGAAATTAGTGCGTATCCTTTCAGTGTTTGATGTGACGAGATAGTAGGTGAGGAGGTGGCTCCTGTAGAACCCAGCTTATTTGTACGAAAATTACAAATGTCAAATTTGAAAGAGATGCTTGATTCCAGGTAGAAACTCAAAGTTAAAAAAGCAGCTCCCAGTCAAGTTAGACAGCAAGTTAAAATGTGGAAATCTTAAGGTGCAGAAGTTTTTACTGCTGTTCTGTTTCCCTTGCCCTCACTCACTGAATACACTGATTGTGAATGTCAAGCCTGGTTCAGGGACCATTCCCTGTGAGAGTCTGGCCAATGACTGATAACAGGCTGTTTAATGTGACTGGCATCAAGTCTTCCTGATGTTTTCCACGCATTCAATTTGGTTGTTGATTCTTGACTATCAAGAAGCTGATAGTCTAAGGGGAGGGAGAAGTCATGTGGAAGGTAGGTTGGATGTCCTGTATCTCCGGCACCAAGCCTGATTATTGTGGTGGGGGCCATTTCAGACAGTGGTATACTGTACCACCTCAACTCAATGAATTCTGCACAATGACAGTTCGAACTGGCTTCTCCCTGTTCTGTGTAACTCATTCACTTTTCATTGGAGATGATAATGAAAGCATTCAGATTAAAAGCTGTAGGAATTCACTATAACAAGGTGTAGAGCTGGATGAACACAGCAGGCCAAGCAGCATCAGAGGAGCAGGAAAGCTGACGTTTCGGGTCTAGACCCTTCTTCAGGAATTCACTATAATATCCTTTTCCCTTATGAAACATCTAGCAACATTTCATTCAAAATAAAACAATCTTGGGAGAATGGGGCAACTTTACAGGTATTGAAGTCAATTGATGATTGGAAACGTCATTCTGGAGCTGGACACAGTCAGTCTCTGAAAGTGAAAGCTATATTTCTGTTTTAGAGACTGGATGCTTATCCAAACGGTTTCTCTAACTTGAGATTTCCAACTCTTTGCCTTTTGGTCAGGACAAAAGACCCTTTGGTTTTGGATGATATGGGGTTTATTACACATTGAATCATCATATCTATACTCTTCTTAAAATTTTTTTTGAAGCAGTCTGAGAAATGGTGTGGATGACTGCTCAACTGGTTATGAAAGGAATTATTTGCATCATAACATCATGATTGGCCTACAGTAAAAGGCAATGAACCAGGGTTTGCCTATTCAAATGTTTGCTATTCATAGGTTGCTTCGCTCAGTCATTGAATGTCCTTGAATTTCATGTCAGGTTCCCAATGGGATTAGAATATACACATGCACCTGGCAAGAATTAACAATACTCTCATAAATCCATTCTTTTTGATTTTTTTTTTGCTTTTGTTGCCAAAATTTATGCTTGGCAAGGACAGTGGCAGCATGCTGACTCCCACTTAGAGCCACACTGCCCTGCATTTGCAATCGCTTCCCCTTGAGTAGTGCCAGTGTTTTTCTTCATCACAGATTCCTAGAGATCCCACACTTTAAGGAGGTGATCATCATGGCAACAAACTGTGGAGCTTGTGGACACAGGACCAATGAGGTAACTTTCACAAATGTTCCAGCTTTCTAATTTATCATGGGGTGGGGAACAGAGTCCTTTGGGTGTGGGACGAAGACTGAAGTATTGACACTGGCATTGTGAAAGGTAATTTTGCCTCTCCCATTCTTTTGTCCTGTGCAGAAATTGGTTCCTCTTTAGATTTATCTGCGCTAGGCCCTCATCATTCCAAATAGGATAATCTGATGAGCTAATCCGTGACTTCTAATGCTGCTAGTCTAGACTGGCATCAGAGTAGCCTGGGTGATACTTTCCCAACCACTGTCACTAACTGTCTCCCCTGTGGCACCGAGAGAGTGCAGGTTAACTGTGGAGAGTTTCAGGTTTGTACATTCACTGTGACTGTCTATATCATGCAGTAGCAACACAGCCCTCTTCCCTACACTAAATCTGTCAGTTACTCAGGTACTGCCCTTGCGAAAGGCAATTACATGCTGCTGCTGTGTAATATAGCAAAGCCAGTGAAGATCTGGTTTTGAATAGAAATCATGCAGCAGTATAGACTCATACTTGAGCAAAAGCTCTGAATAAAGAGATGACAAGGTGTAGAGCTGGATGAACACAGCAGGCTAAGCAGCATCAGAGGAGCAGGAAAGCTGAAGTTTCAGGCCTAGACCCTTCAGAAATGAAGAAAGGTCTAGGCCCGAAACGTCAGCTTTCCTGCTTCTCTGATGCTGCTTGGCCTGCTGTGTTCATCTAGCTCTACACCTTGTTATCTCAGATTCTCCAGCATCTGCAGTTCCTACTAGCTCTGAATAAAGGTTTGTGTTTGTTCCTGCAGGCCAGTGAGATCCCAAACCCTGCTCTGATGAGCTAACTCCATTCAAACTGAAGCAGCAGTGCTATAGTTGCCCCATTTATGCCATTGGGCTAAAGAATTTTTTTAAAAAAGGACTAGCTCCTGCTCATTATTTAGTGACCTGTTGCGAAGTTCGAGGAACAATGAAAAACTTGCATACGTGTATTCTGCCTTTCACAACCACCATGTATTGGAAGTGCTTTCCACGTAATGAAGTATTTATGCAGGGAAGTCTCTGTTGGAATGCAGAAATGAGCTATTGTCTGACTTAACGAGACAACAAGGTGTAGAGCTGGATGAACACAGCAGGCCAAGCAGCATCAGAGGAGCAGGAACGCTGACGTTTCGGGCCTAGACCCTTCTTCAGAAATGGGACGTCATCCATGGGTGCTCCGACAGTAGCCACATGGCCAATGGTGGCGGGCACATTGTGGGGAAGGTCCTGGGTCGGGTTGGGGATTTGGGAGGTGGAGGAAGCCCGTTTTGGGTGGTAGGCACCAGTAAGTTTACTGTACTTACGGTTTTTTGTGCCCAATAAAGCTAAGTAGAATTGTGAGTTCAGGTTGTGGATCCTACGAAGAATAAAAAACAGGAGAGGTCCTTTGCAGGTTGGGGAGAGGGAGGCTCTGAGCTGGGGTAGGCTTGATTGTAGTGCCAGGAGATGCCGGCGCATTGCTGCGAGTGTGTGTTTCAGGAATCGCAGGGAGAAACGGTTTTGAAGGATCTCAATGTTCTGAATGTAGACATTGTCATGGTTGGGGCCAAATTTGGAAGGCCTAAATGTGGACTGTAGTCCATTGGGGAAGATCTGGTTCCGTAGGCAGGTACTAAGAAAGGTGATGTGGCTGTAGTACCTGGTTTGCTTCAGGATGTGGTCGAGCATTTTCAAGGCCGAAGAGATTACGAGAGAGTTGCAGTGGGAGAGAGATCCACTGAGGTTTTTCCGGAGGGAGGAGGGTAACTTCTTCAGGGTAGGCATCCTTAGAAGAGGCTTTGCAGTGGGGTTAAAATTGTTTGAGATAGTGGGAACTGCAGATGCTGGAGAATCTGAGATAACAAGGTGTAGAGCTGGATGAACACAGCAGGCCAAGCAGCATCAGAGGAGCAGGAAGGCTGACATTTCGGGCCTAGACCCTTCAGAAATGGATCCTGTCTGACTGATGTACACTGTGGTCAAACAGCCTCGAGAAAAAGAGAGAATTCTTGTGTGAAGGACAAGAGTTCGGGTGTTGTGGCACCTAGCAAGGAGTCAGAATGGGAGGATGGCAGAGGTGATTGTTGGGGAGAAAAAGGGAACAGGTGGAATTGTATAATATTGCCTATTTCTTTTGTATTTTGCAATTTTTAGGTGAAGTCCGGAGGTGCCACAGAGCCTCTGGGCACTAAAATCACACTGCGGATTACGGACCCTTCTGACATGAGCAGAGACTTGCTGAAGGTACAGCATTGCTTCCTGATGATAGTTTGCAGCAGTGTTATGTGATTGATGAGCTTTGTAATGTGTTCTGCTGTTGAACTTTTTACACTTGAATGAACCTGTTGAATTGTGGATGATTATAACTTTACAGACCGCGCATTTTTGTTTATGGGATGTGGGTGTGCTTGCAAGGTCAGTATTTATTGCCCTGGAGTAGGTGGTGATGAAGTGCCGCCTTGAACTCTGCAGTTCATGTGGTGTAGGGAGGGAGTTGTGGGATTTCACCCCAATGACAGAGAAGGGTTGGCGATGTATTGGATCATGAGTTTGATTGGTAACTTGAACGTGATAGTGTTCCATTGTATTTGCCACCCTTGTCCTTCAACCTGGTAGAGTCATGGATTTAGAAGGTTCTGTTGAAGGAGGCTTGACCAATTGTTGCAGTGCATCTTGTAACTGGTAGATGCTGCTGCCATTACATTGTTAATGGAGGGAGTGAATGTTGAAAGTGATGGATGTGGTGCCAATCAAGCAGGCTCCTTCATCCTGGATGATGTCAGATTTCTTGTGTTGTTGGAGCTGTGCTCATCCACTCAAATAGGGAGTATTCCTTCACTCTATTGACTTACACCTTATAAATTGTGGACAGTCTTTGGGGAGTCAGGAGGTAAGTTACTTGCTACAGGATTCTCAGCCTCTGACCTGCTGTTGCAGCTACAGTATTTATATGGCTAGTTCAGTTCAGTTTCTGGTCAAAGGGTGAAGATTAGATTCTTTCTTGTTGGAGATGGTCATTGCCTTGTACTTGTGTTACTTGACTGTTACTTGCTATGTATCAGACCAAGCCTGGATATAGTTCAGATCATGGTGCATATGGACAACGATTTGCAAATGGTGATGCACGTTCTTCAATGATCAATGAACATTCCCAATTTTGACCTTATGATGAAGCAGCTGAAGATGGACACTACCCTGAGGAACTCCTGCAGAGTTGTCCTGAAGCTGAGGTGATTGATCTACAGTAACCACAACCATCTTCCTTTGTGCTAGGTTTGACTCCATCCAGTGAAATGTTTTCTCCTTGATTACCATTGACTCCAGTTTTCCTAGGATGACTCAATCGTATACTCAGTCAAATGCAGCCTTGATGTCTCTGACCTCATTTCTGGAATTCAGCTCTTTTGTCCTTGTTGGAACCAAAGCTGTAATGAGGTCAGGAGCTGAGTGGTCCTTATGGAACCCAAACTGGGTGTTGCTGAGCAGGTGCTGCTTGATAGCACCATTGATGACCCCTTTTGTCACTTTATTATGATCAAGAGTAGACTGATGGGGCAGTGGGTATAGGCTAGTTTTGGATTTGTCTTACTTTTTGTGGATAGGATGTACCTGGGTAATTCTCCACTTAGCCAGGTAGATGCCTGTGTTGTAAGTGTACTGGACAGCTTGGCTCAGAGCATGACTTGACATGATTTATAATTGAGTTGTGCTTTTCATGGGTGTGTCAGTACAATTTGTAATTCTGTCTTTTTTACCTTTTGCAGTCTGAAACCTGCACCATCTCTATTCCAGAGCTGGAATTTCAGCTCGGAATGGGCATTCTTGGAGGAAAGTTCACCACTTTAGAAGGGTTGCTGACAGATGTGAAAGAATTGGTGAGAAATGTTTATTCTTCTAAACTTTATCAATATTCTGTACCCGGAAATGCTGGAAACAATGGCAGATGTTTGTGATACTTTCAACTTGTCTAGGGCCAATGGAGGCAGAGACCTGGTGCTCGTTCTTACTCTTGCCCTCATCCTTCCTCAATCCCACAGAGAAACAGTGTTGTTACATAATTTTTGTTTTCTTTATTCATTTATGGAATGAGGGCGTCGCTGGCTAGGCGGCATTTATTGCCCATCCCTAATTGCCTAGAAGGCAGTTCAGAGTCAGCCACATTACTGTGGCTCTGAAGTCACATGTAGGCCAGACCAGGTAAGAATGGCAGGTAAGAAAGGACATTAGTGAACCAGATGGGTTTTTCCGACAATTGACAATGGGTTCATGGTCTCATTAGATTCTTAATTCCAGATATTTTTATTGAATTCAAATTCCAACATCTGCCAAAGTGGGATTTGAACTCCGGTCCCAGAATGTTTCCTGGCTCCCTGGATTAACAGTCCAGCGATAATACCACTAGGCCATAAAATAAAAACCATTGAAGGGTAAATGGGAAACAGCAGCAAGAAAAGTTCTGAGGAAGGGTCACTGGACCCGAAACGTTAACTTTGATTTTTTTTCTTCACAGATGCTACCAGACCTGCTGAGCTTTTCCAGCAACTTTGTTTTTGAGCAAGAAATGTGGGTTCACTTTCTGGGAAGTATTAGAAATAAGCAAGCATTTCTCTTGTTTAAAACGTACCAACTCTGCCATCAAAGCAGATGCTTGTAAAGTGTGTTGGACTTTGAGAATTGGCCATTCCTTCTCCCGGCATTCAGTTGTTGAATTGCATCTTTAACCTATGTACAACTCTTTGGATAGTTCTGGTTAATAAATTTTAGTTTGTGTTGAAGCAACAGACACACACAGAACATATTACTCCATGTTTGGGAGCATTACAAAGCAGCACAGAGTCAAAGGGCTGTAAGCAATGAACACATCTCATCTGAACGCTGTAACAGATCTTTAATGTTATACTAAAGCGTTTGTACAGACATTTAAGCACCACTGATCCTGCATGGTTTGCAACAAATGGAAAAGCAATACAGATTATTTCGGAGATTGTGCCAATCTTGGCTGTTAATACTGAACTCCAACTTGTTTGTTGTTCTGAGAGTTTGAAAAGTGGCTTGTGGGATATCTCACTGTTTACTTCTTATTTGTAGATTATGGCAAAGAATCCATTTTTTGCTGGGGATAGCTCTGCTCCTCAAAAATCTGAAAAGCTCAGAGAATTTGGGCAGAAGTTGGATGAGGTAAAAGAAGTGATTAACTGCTGAATTTCATATATAAAAATTTTGATTTATTCTTCAGATGAACTAATGAAGTGTTCCTCCAGTTCTGTCTAGTTGAAGTATGCATCAGACTAGTTTCACGATCATAGAATCCCTACAGTGTGGAAGAAGGCCATTCGGCTTATCGAGTCCACACCAACCTTCCAAAGAGCATTCCACCTGGACTCGGCCCTCTACCCCACAACTCTGCATTTCCTATGGCTAATCCACATAACATGCACATCTTTTGGACTGAGAGGAAACTGGAGCACCCGAAGGAAACCCACCCAGACGCAGAATGTGCCAACTTCACACAGACAGTCGCCTGAGGCTGGAATTTAACCCAGGTCCCTGGCACTGTGAGGCAGCAATGCTAACCACTGGGGCACCGTGTGCCCCAATGTGCAATTTACAGTTGAGCCAGGTAGGAGTCAAACCTACAGTCTCCTGATCCGGAGTCAGGCGCAATATCCATTGCGCTTCTGGCCTTGTGCTTAATGGTCCTGTTGTAGCTCACCCTGTACGAGTGAATCCTGCTGGCACTGAGCAGTGACTGGAAGCTGAACCAGACTCAAAACCAATTACTATTTTAAAATAAACCTAATGCTTTACTGGAGTGACCTCCAGCTAGCACCTTTCTCCATGGTTGAACTTTATGTAAATGCTGTTCCAATTCTCATGTTTGCAGGACTTGCTGTTCCACTGTAAAATGCAGTGAAGTAAGGAATTGATTGCGTTGAGGGAGTCTGTTGGTGTGTGGTTGGCTCTCTGGAAGTTGGCAATCAAAATAAAATAGCTGACAGTGAATAATTCTTTGTCTGTAGACAGTAACAGAAGGCGGAGTGATTCACAGGCAGAGAACTTGATTCTAATCTTCAGTATCACTGAAGGCATAGTCGACGGTTTTATCATTCATTGTTTCTCCTTTCTGTGTATATACTCCACCCTGTATGAGTGGATATGGGATTAGGTTTACTGCATGGCCACTGGCACATTCTCCGGGATTTTGTCTGTGGAATTTATTCCCACTTTTTTTTCTATGGGATACTAGGACTGTTAGAGTCATATTGCATTGTTCTGTAGTTCATAGTGTAGCTAAAAGTGACTTAAATTTCTAACTCTTGCTTTCAAAATCCTACCTGTCTTTGTGGTCTCCAAGTACCATAACCCTCCAAGCTCTCTTGGCTCCTCTAATTTTGGCCTCTTGAGCATCTTCAAATTTCATCACTCCACCATTGGTAAAAAGATATGAAGTTGCTAAGAGCCTAAACTCTGGAATTCAATACCCCAACCCCTGCAACTCCACATTTTTCCTTTTTATAAAATGTTCCTTAAAAGACATCTCTTTGACCAAACTCTTATCAAATTGTTTGACTTTGCTGCTGTGAAGATCATTGATAAAACACCAAGTAAAATATCCCAATGGTATTTGTAGCAGCAGCTACATTGTGTACTGATGTAAGTACTGATGAGAAAAGCTGCTATGCTGCGTGTGGCCACTTGTCAGGTGAGCCACATCAGTGGCTGAGATTCCTCAAACCTGTGCAGCTTAACTTCCAACTATTTTTGTATTTTTCTGTGCTTTGGCTGAACTCTCTTTTTAAAATTGAATTTAATTCTGTTTATTTTTTCCTTCAGATTATTGCAGGTAAGAGAGAAGCTCACATCATTCTTAAAGATTCGGCAGGAAACAGTTATCTCCAGGTAAGTGCTGCTGGAATAGCTTCACCTGTTTAAACACAGCGGGGTGGGGTAACAACCTCGCATGTACTGCAGGCTGTGTACAAAAAAGCAACTTAAACGATCTGAACATACTATTTGATTCCCTGTACGCCCCCCCAGTCAAAAACAGGAATGTCCCCACTGATGAGATAATCAGTTATTCCCAGAACATGGAACCAAAATGGCATTTGCACAACTGGTGTGATGAAGCAGTTTCAGAGATTGCTAACTGCCTTTGTCCTGGTTGTGTCTCTACACCTGAGGTTTCGCTGTCCTTTGTCCAGAATTAATATCAAGTGACTGGTCACTTCAAGCTCCACAGCCTTTTGTTTTCAGTGAGTAACTGCTGTGAGAAAAGGAAATTCCATAAATATTTTGTAGTGATGACTTGAACTGTTTTTTTTGATTTGGGAAGTGCTATAATGACAGAAGAGACAAGGTACAGGGTACAGCCTGGTGTTTGGGAATGGGATTTAATTATTATTATTGGGCTGCATTCCTAACTCATTTGCTTGTTTTCCTCTCTTTCTCTCTCTGTAGAATTTATATGCCCCAGATCCTGATCCAGAAATGAAGATTGAAAAGTATGAGCGCACGTTTGAAGATAATGAGGAACTTGGTTTGAATGACATGAAGACTGAAAATTACCAGGAGCAGGAAATGGATAAATAAAACTGAGCAGGGTTAAGTCAGGAGGGTGATAGCTGGTGTGATTTTTTTATTTTGGTGTACCATGTGAAATATTGAAATAGATATTTATCTAAGGAAAGGGGATCCCGAAAGAGTGGATCGTTGAAGTGTCTGTAATGGAATGTGATGTGGATGTGAGTCTATTCCATACACTTCACAGATCCTGAATGTTGGAATGCCAATTGATACAAAGTGAAAGGAGTTGCTGGATTTATCTTTATTCTGTGTTCCTCCAACCTTCCAAGTTGGGAGTAAATATCCACATAGCCTTCAGTTGGTCCTTCCTGATCAAACTCAAATGAGGACAAATGGCAGGAGAGAGCTTAACTTACCACTCGGTGCAGGTCATTTGGTGCTTGAATGTAATATTTTGTTACTAACTCATTCTAACTTCATGTAAAAAAAAAATTATTTATGCAGAAGGTCATTTGCTTCTAAATGCAGTACATTGTTGGGTTCACGAGTCTGACCAGGTGGATAGGCCATTCTGTCAGTTGAATTAGTGCACCAAATGCAGCTTTCCATTATCTCTTTTGTATTGTGGTTCAGTATTTTGAGTTGTACAATTTGCAGGTGATCAATCAGGAAACAGTATTGCCCAATGTGTTGTGTAGCTGTTCTGTACAATTCTGTACATTTGACTGGTAGTCTAGAGGCGATAATGGATTTGATGCCTAAGTTGATTGTGGTACAATATGAGAAACTGTTCTATTTGCTACAAGACCAGGATGGACTCATTGTTAAGATTGTGGGATTAGTGTAGCATAAAAAATTGGCTGCACGTCTTGTGTATCTCCAAGGCTATTGTATGTTCATAGAAACGTTTTAAGCAGAATTGCACTTTGGAACCTCTGAATCCCTCATCCTATTTCACAACCCTAATCTTAGGTAACATTCTGAAGCTTTTCAACCATCAACTTGCATTATTTTGTTAACAAACATATAAAAACATTGCTGAAATTGGTATTAATCCAAGTAATTTGCTAATTGCTTGTGTAGCCAAAGTGGGCTGGGTGTTTACGTTGGTGAAATCAGAATGAGCACATATTCATATTTTGTTGATTATGGAGTGGAATCCTACATTTCGTTAAAGTGAAAACAAAATACCGAGAGACCCAAAATTTAAATTTTTGGAAATACTCCAGGAAGATGATAACAGGAGAATTCAAACTGAAACTTTTCCTGTCCAGAGATGCTGCCTGATTTAAGTATTCCTAGCATTTTCCGTTATTCTCTTTTTCAGTGTCAATTGTAGGATCCAGAGTAATTAAATCTTCACTCCTGATATATTTAATAAATATATTGACCTTCTTTATAACTTGCAGTTGTCTGTTTTTCTCAGTTTCTGGTGTTTTAGGCTTTGTTCTTGTGCACAACCCTGCAGGAAAGTACATGTTCATTGTAGTACAAGTACATTGCATTCAAAGGAAAGACAAACCAACTTTAAGGACACAGTGAACTTAACTGGAGTCTCAACGGGGTTTATAGCAAGTTGCTGGTCAGCTTTTGGAACTCCTGTATTTTATATATTCCCTTTCTACCGCACACTGCCTCACAATCTCCAGTAAGAGACAAAAGATAAAGATCGATTTGAAGAAACTTTCTCTAATTCCTTTTAAGTAATCAATCAAGTCACAAGCTGTGGACTGACTGGAGGCTGTCACACTCTAACCCTTCACAGAAAGTTGTCAACCATTCTCATTGTCTTCCTGCCTTTTTGAATGATTGACGATGCCTAAAACGATTTGTAGTGACAACAACTTGAAGTGTCCCATTCCAGTCACAGACTCAAACGATCATCACCAATACATAAAATATTTGGATATGGCAAATTTAACATTTTTTTTTCAACTCAAGAAACAAATTTCATACCTAGTGGTTTGATCAAAAATAGTTTTAAAGCTTTTCTGTTTATAAACATATTTCAACATCTTAAAGCATATGTGCTTGTTTTCTCTGATCCCTTGTTATTTCTAGATTAAGAAAGACTATATTTACACTTTACCCTTCATATCCTCAACACTTCATAGTGAGTAAATTACCTTTGAAGAGTTAAGTAGAAGCAACAATTGAAAGACAATAGAGATAACAAGGCCTGTTGCCTGCCACTTCAATGCACCACCCTGCTCTCTGGCCAACATCTCTGTCTCCGGCTTGCTACAGTGGTCCAGGGAAGGCCAACGCAAGCTGGAGGAACAACACCTCATTTTCCGCTTGGGGACCGTACAGGCCTCCGGACTCAATATTGAGTTCAATAATTTTAGGGCCTAAACTCTCCCATGTCTCAGCCCTCCACTCCACACACCAGGCTTTGTTACCACATAGCCTGCTACTACACACCCCCTGTTAGTCACTAACAGTCCCCATTAACAACTATTCACCCTCCCAGCCTGATCGTTAGCAACTCCTTTGACTGTCCAACTGTCTTTCTCTCTCTTTGGGCTCTATCCTATCGTTTACTCCCTACCCCACTCACCTCCCTATTTTCTGCATATAAACTGACATTTCCCCAGCCACCATCAGTTCTGAGAAAGGGTCACCGGACCCGAAACGTTAACTCTGTTTTCTCCTCCACAGATGCTGCCAGACTTGCTGAGCTTTTCCAGCAACTTTTGTTTTTGTTCCTAACAAGGTGTAGAGCTGGATGAACACAGCAGGCCGAGCAGGAAAGCTGAAAGTTTCGGATCTGGACCCTTCAGAAAAAAAAAATTGGAAGACAATAGACTGATTTGATGATGTTGGTTGAGGGAAATTATCCCCCATCTTTGTCTAAATGTAATGTTTTTATATCTTCTAGACAGATGAGGAATGAAAATTTGGGAAAGATACACAATGTAAAACTGATCGGATCTTGCCCCTCTTACACTATCGAAAGAGTTTTAATTGATTCCAGTTCCCTGAAGAGAAGTGGCACAGAAAGTGTGCTAACTCTCAATGATTCTAGGCAATGCTGTAATAAGTTCAACCACCACATTTTTAAGCAGGCTGGCTGATTCACTGGCTTTTCTACATAGCTTGGATACAAGTAGGTGCCTTGCCTGTTTAAGAATCACCTTGAACAATTAACCTTTCTCAGTACACTGGGCTGGACCCCAGGATCCTGCACTGAGGCTACCTAAGTTCTTTAATGGGAAATGCTCATGTGGACAATCAAAACATTTCATATTCCACTTCGCAAGCTATTTCTCTCACATCTCTGACTAATTTTCACTTGCTACTTCTTGCAAACTCCTCTATTATATTGTCTTTCTAAAACATGCTACAATTTTTCATGCAAGAGGAAATGGTGTATAATGTATTTTAACACCTGAAACTCAACAGCGTGAAGAACATGAATTCAGGAGATAGCTAGCACTGGGATATGGCAGCTTTTGCACAATTCCACTGGAAGTTCTGAGGTGTTCCGAATAGACTCAATCTCCTTTCCCCTTTTCTGTCAGCTACTGCTCAATGCAGCTATAATCTCCGTGGCACAAATGTCAAAGTTTGTTCATTTGATAGCCTTTGTTGGGTTGGTGTCCCTTGCCTTTGTCCAAGTTGTGAGCTAACCCTAGGACCTGAGCTTAAAAAGCAAGGCAGACGCTCAAGTGCAGTACCACAGGGAGTGCTGCAGTGTTGGATAAAACGTTAGGTACAGGCCCTAATCTGTTGTTAGCTGGATTTTAAAAGCTTTGGCAATTGGCTGTTGCCTTTTTGAGTCTAGATGACTCTCCATCAGATCTGAAGTGTGGAGGTGACAACGTGTATGCTATAGTTTGCAGGGGGGGAGGGGGAATGGTGTAGGGTGCTGGTGGCAAAAAGATGTTGATAGTTCAGGATGCTGTCTGACCTGCTATGATCTCTGACATTTGCTGTTTTCGGTACAGATTCTAGTATCTGCAATAATTTGCTCCTGCCTGTTAGCTTTGATGTTTAGCATGCAAATAGGCAATAGCCTAGTGGTATTATCGCTAGACTATTAATCCAGAGACCCAGGTAATGCTCCAGGGACTTCGGTACAAATCCTGCTGTGGCAGATGATAGAATTTGAATCCAATAATAATCTGGAATTAAGAATCTAATGATGACTATTAAACCATTGATGATTGTCAGGAAAAGCCCATCTGGTTCACTGATGCCATTTAGGGAAGGAAATCTGCCATCCTTATCTAGTCTGGCCTACATGTGACTCCAGACCCACAACAATGTGGTTCACTCTTAACAATGAGGAATGGGCTATAAATGCTGGTCCAGGCAGCAATGCCCATATCCCACAACTGAATTTAAAAAAAGGTAGTTGACTACTAGTTGTGTAGGTTTTCAGTGATTCTGCATGAATTAATTCATTGTTGATACCCATGTATGGTGCTGATCAGGGACTGAGATACACACCTTGAAATAAAGTTACAAGTTATGCTGAATATAATTTCCCTGCTAGCATCTTGTGGCACAGTGGTGGTGTCCATTCCTCTCATCCTACATGCCCTGAAGGTGTTACGAATGAATAAATTGACTGAAAATACTATAATTCTCCTGCTGCTGATATTCCACAACGCATAATGAATGTCCAGTTTTGGTTTTTCAATCTGCTAACAGTTTGTCTTCCTTTGCTTGATGGAGGCCGCCTCAGTTTTGGAGAGGGAGCGTAGTTGAATTCAAATCCTTGTTCTCATCTGGAAGCCTGCTCGTTCATTAATGAACAGTTTACAGTTCTCAAGACCCAATTCTTAGCACACTTCATAGCATGATCAGAGAAATCTATATAAATGCATCTTATTACAGGGACTGGAGCCTGGACAATCCGATCGATCCCAGCCACAATGTTGTAGTTTACAGGATCTCTGTGATCACCTGCTGAGGGTGTCCATGGACAGGACATCTCCACCATTGTTATCACTCAAACAGGAAGGGGGGGGAGATGGTTAAAACAATGTCTTTGTGAAGTGCCTGTAGTTTGATTCCTGGGTAATGTGAGGGCGGGCAGGCAGTCAGTGGGAGTGGGGAGTGGCGAGTGGGCAGTTTGGGGGGTGGAGGG
>NC_063363.1:1408586-1421417 GCF_021869965.1 Rhincodon typus
GTGCTACACCTGCCCCCATACCTCCTCCCTCACCCCCATCCCAGGCCCCAAGAAGACTTTCCACATCAAGCAGATGTTCACCTGCACATCTGCCAATGTGGTATACTGCATCCGCTGTACCCGGTGTGGCTTCCTCTACATCGGGGAAACCAAGCGGAGACTCGGGGACCGCTTTGCAGAACACCTACGCTCGGTTCGCAACAAACAACTGCACCTCCCAGTCGCGAACCATTTCAACTCCCCCTCCCATTCCTCAGACGACATGTCCATCCTGGGCCTCCTGCAGTGCCACAACGATGCCACCCGAAGGTTGCAGGAACAGCAACTCATATTCCGCTTGGGAACCCTGCAGCCCAATGGTATCAATGTGGATTTCACAAGTTTCAAAATCTCCCCTCCCCCCACCGCATCCCAAAACCAGTCCAACTCGTCCCTGCCTCCCTAACCTGTTCTTCCTCCCACCTATCCCCTCCTCCCACCTCAAGCCGCACCTCCATCTCCTACCGACCAACCTCATCCCGCCCCCTTGACCTGTCCGTCCTCCCTGGACTGACCTATCCCCTTCCTAACTCCCTACCTACACTCACCTTTACTGGCTCCATCCCTGCCTCTTCGACCTGTTTGTTTCCTCTCCTCTATCCCTCTTCTATCCGCCTCCCACTCTCTCCCTATTTATTGCAAAACCCCCTTCCCCTCCCCCTTTTCTGATGAAGGGTCTAGGCCCGAAACGTCAGCCTCTCTGCTCCTATGATGCTGCTTGGCCTGCTGTGTTCATCCAGCCCTGCACCTTGTTGTCTCTGTTAGAAGTTTTTATGTTTCAGTAAGATTTCCTATCATCCTTCTAAGCTCTAGTGACTACAGGCTCAGTTGAACCAATCTCTCCTCATAGTATAGCCCTGCCATCCCTGGTATCAGCCTAGTGAACCTTTGCTGCACTATCTCTATGGCAAGCATACTCTTTCTTAGGTAGGGAAACCAAAACGGCACAGAATACTCCAGGTGCTGTCTCATTTCAAGGCCCTGTATAACTGCAGTAATACATCTGTACTTCTACACTAAAATCCTCTTGCAGTGAAGGCCAATATACATTTACTTTCATTGACTGGTGTGCAAGGCCTCCCGGATCCCTCTGGATATCCTCACTTCCTACTCTTTTTTCTCATACCAGAGTTTATAACTTCACATTTAACTATGTTGTACTGCATCTGCCATGTTTAAGCCAACTCACTCAACTTGTCTAAATCACCTTCTATCCTCCTTGCAACTCTGCCCAGTATTTTGTCATCAGAAAACTTTGAAATGTTCCTTTAGGTTCCCTTATCCAGGTCATTTATATATTATGAATAACTGAGGCCCAGGCACTGAACCTGCGGTACACCCACTCACCACTGTCTGCCACTCCAAGCAAAAGACCCATTTATTTCCACATTCTGATTCCTGTTTGTCAACCAATTTTCAATCCACACCGATACCTCACCCTCAATCCCAAGTGCTTTTACTTTGCCCACTAACCTCTTACGAGGGGCTTTATGAAAAGCCTTCAGAAAATTCAAATACATCTCATCCACTGGTTCTCCTTTATCTTGTTAGTTACATAATCAAAAACCGTCAGATTTGCCTTTCTTAAACTCATGCTGGCTTTGGCCAATCCCGTTAATGCTTTCCAAATGCTTTGTTATCATGTCTTTTATATAGACTTAAGCATTTTCCCTGCTATTAATGTCAGGTTCACTGGTCAGTAATTTTCTATTTTATCTCCTTTTTTTAAATAGTGGGTTAGATTTGCTACTCTACATTCTATAGAAACTGCTCCAGAGTCTATGGAGGTTTGAAAGATGACCGTCAATACATTCAATTATGGGCAGCAATTGTGCCAAATTTTGCAACTCTGGGGAAAATTGATGCACAGAGAGATCTGGGTGTTCAGGCCCATTGTAGCCTGAAGGTGGCAACACAGGTCAATAGAGTGGTCAAGAAGGCATACGGCATGCTTTCATTCATTGGACGGGGTATTGAGTACAAGAGTTGGCAGGTCATGTTACAGTTATATAGGACTTTGGTTCGACCACATTTGGAATACTGCGTACAGTTCTGGTCACCACATTACCAAAAGGATGTGGATGCTTTGGAGAGGGTGCAGAGGAGGTTCACCAGGATGTTGTCTGATATGGAGGGCGCTAGCTATGAAGAGAGGTTGTGTAGATTAGGATTATTTACATTAGAAAGACGGAGGTTGAGGGGGGACCTGACTGAGGTCTACAAAATCATGAGGGGTATAGACAGGGTGGATAGCAAGAAGCTTTTTCCCAGAGTGGGGGACTCAATTACTAGGGGCCACGATTTCAAGGTGAGAGGGGAAAAGTTTAAGGGAGATATGCGTGGAAAGTTCTTTACTCAGAGGGTGGTGGGTGCCTGCTACACGTTACCAGTGAAGGTGGTAGAGGTGGGCGTGATAGCGTCATTTAAGATGTATCTAGACAGATACATGAATGGGCAGGGAGCAGAGGGATACAGATCCTTGGAAAATAGGCGACAGGTTTAGATAGAGGATCTGGATTGACGCAGGCTTGGAGGGCCGAAGGGCCTGTTCCTGTGCTGTAATTTTCTTTGTTCTTTTGTTCTTAACTCTCTCCCTCGTGGCTCTGTGTGTGTGTCTCTAGCACAAGGATTGGAGAAGTGCCAGAAGGAACCAGAACCACCAGCTCCTTCTCCTGGTCAATTAAAGAGGAAACAAATTGTGAACGTGCAGCTTGTGGGCGATTCTAAAACAAGAGGTCACTGTTTAAAAATAATGAGTCAACCACTTAAGGCAATGATGAGAATCTTTTTCTCACAGAGGTCTGCAGATCTTTGGAACTCTTCTTCAATAGTAAGCAGAAGCAATGTCTTTAAACATTATTAAGGCAGAGGTAGTTAAACACATGTAAAGCAAGAGGGTGAAAGGCCACAAAGAGTAAGCAGGAAAATGGGGTAATCAGCCACCAGCATTTTAGTGGATAGCAGAGCAGGCTGAAGGGGCAGAGTGGCCTACTCCTAATTTGTATATTCGTTTGCCAGTTGTGTTATTATTCATATATTTTTGCTTGTGTGTAGATTACTGACTATTTGTGCACTCTCTAATTGACCAGTAGAAGATGCTGGTGACCCTCCTTCTGGCACTTCTGTCGTCTATACCTGGAGTGCCACCCAGGATTTGCAAGCTTTTTGCCCCACTGTTGCCCTACTCCTATATATGTACCCCCAGCCCTCCCCATGCTGTCCTCTCCCTTGAGGTACTGACACATCCTGAAATACAGAATCCAAGATATCCTCTGCGTTCCTCCCAACAGGTTAGCCTGGTGTATCACATTGAGGAAATGCATGCTGGCAGGATGTGAGGTTTAATAGGGCACTGGTTGCTGAATAGTGCTTAGGAAAGGGAACCCAATAAGAACGCTGAGGTGAGTTGCAGCCTTGATGCTGTTAACACAGCACTGCTTCTGCAGCTGGAAGCTTTAACTCTGTGTGGGTCAGTAACATGTTTTAGGGTTGTTTCAGCATTGCATCTCCTCTGCTCCCCATAGTTAGAGAGATTTGTTGTGCCCATTCTCGCTGGAATGAATTTAGTCTCCTTCAGTGATAACTAAATCAGTAGCTGAGACCAGTCCTTTCCACTAGACACGAGAAAAAAATGGAGACTACACCCCAACCCAACTCCTTTAACAATCCTTTGATTTATTTAAAACAAAACACAGGAAAGTCATTGTTGTTGCATTCATCATTAGTTTTATGACTTTTTATTAAGATGAAAAGGAAGATTCCCAAGATCCCGAAGTGTTCCTACACACAAGTCGAGATGGGTGAGTGCTGTATAACTGTCGCTATGTTGTCTGTGTTTGAAGATTAATGTGCTCACTGTCTTCTGTGCATCTGTGTGAAGGAATTTGGTTACAGATGTTATAAAGCTGAGGTTGACCGCCATCTGAGAACTAAAACTGAAACATCCAAAGAGGAGCACCTTGCCTTATAATCTGTAAAAGGAGTATGAAAAGTGGTGTAACTTGCTTTTCAGCAACTTCTAGTGGTTAAATAAAATAAATCCCTGACACTCACTTTAAAATCAACAACTAACAATTTACTTATCTAACTCTAACAGTGAACAAATTAACTAAACTATTAACAAACCGAATAAATCTCTTCTAACTACTAACGATTCCCAAATAAAGAAAGATTCTAATGGTATGCTGTTCCAATAAATATAAGTCCCACTTTAAAAAAAAAAAAGTCTCTCAAAATTACAGCCAGGTTACATGTCCTCCAGAATGTTCTGTGCCTTCTACGTAGATTCTTCTGTCAGGAATATTAACTAGTTGTGCCATGGCTACCGCTGTTATTTTGATGGTGCTTTCTGTAAGACATAGAGGAGGCTGTGAGAGCCAGAATTCTCTTGAGAGCTGAGGGCTGCTAACTAAGGCGGATGGCACTTACCTCTGGAGCTTTGTCCAACTTCCCCTTTCTTTTATATCCTTGATAACTTATCAATATTTCTTACAGTAGAATTGGTCCTATGTTGTCAAAACCATAAGATTTAAAATTAATTGGTTTTTGGTATCTAAGTGCCTGGTTCAAATTGATTGGCTAAATTCAAACGTCTGTTGTCTTGGTAAAAACTGTTGCTTGGCCTGTTAACTGTATGGCCTTTCGAAACAAATGTTTCAGTTTGGGTGCTCTCTGTACTTGCAAACTTCAAGCTGCTGCTCACAGGCATCCGTTTTTAAATCTCTAAGCACAGAAAAAGCACATCATCTTTTAAAGGGAACACACAATGCTTTCCCCTTTAACATCTTACAAACACCAAAACGTATCTTCCTGCCTCCCAATTCACAAGTACTGGACCCAGCTTCACAACACAGGCCATATAGAGAAAATGTTTTCAGTTGTGGGATAGACTAGAACTAGGGACTATAAATTTAAAAACAGTGACTAAAATGTCCAAATGGGAAGTCAGAAGAAATTTCTTTACCCAGTGAGTGGTGAGAATGTGAAACTTAAAGTGGCTGAGATGAATAGCAGGGGTGTTTTTAAGGGAAGCTGGGTAACGAAGGAAGGATTAGAAGGATATTTGATGAGGTTTGAAGAAGAGGGGTGGGAGAAATGGAATATCAGTATTGGCACTGACTAGTGGGGCCAAATGGCCAGTTGTATTATATATATACTTTTAAACAACCTATCAGACAGGCTGTTACACAACTCTGGAGCAAGTAGGACTTGAACTCATGGGCAAGAGGTAAGGGCACTGCCACTGTCACGAGACTCCTTCAGTTTGTACTGTAGACTTCACCAAATTCTGTGTTTCGGGTGATTTATTGTATGTGGTTTCTGTGTGTGGACGTGTGTTTCTATTTGGAATCTTTCGCAGGTATTTTACCAGATTGAGGGAATCTTGCCCAGCTGATTTTATCAGTTGGAGGCAAGCTAAAATAAAAGCAATAATATCTTATAGTTATTGAACTTGCAGTTTTTATTTTGCACTTTTTATCTTGATAAACTGACATGTTCTTTATTCTCTTTAGTTTGATACCAGGTTCTGAGTCTGCACAAAGAAAAGGGATTGAAGCTGATCCTCAGATTTCTGAGAGAAAAATAAGGAGAATTTCCCCTGACCTTTCACCTCCCCGGCGGGGGCGCCACGATTCCCCTGACCTTTCACCTCCCCAACGGGGGCGCCACGATTCCCCTGACCTTTCACCTCCCAGGAGGGGGCGCCACGATTCTCCTGACCTTTCACCTCCCAGGAGGGGGCGCCATGATTCCCCTGACCTATCACCTCCCCGGCGGGGGCGTCACGATTCACCTGACCTTTCACCTCCCGGGAGGGGGCATCATGATTGTCCTAACCTTTCACCTCCCCGGAGGGGACGCCATGATTCTCCTGACCTTTCACCTCCCAGAAAAAGGTTTTCTAAAAACACAGAGAAACTTATCACATCTACAGATCTGCCTCCTAGAAGAACTCGTAATAGTTCCCCTGACGTATCACCAGCTCGTTGTAAACGTCACGACTCCTCGGATTCCTCGTCGGCTGGGAATGCTGCACACTCTTCTGACTCTGATTTGTCTCCTCCTCGGAAAAGACAAGGTAGTTCCTTGGACTCCCAATCAACTGCAACAAGGAGGGGAGCTAACACACAAGATATTTGAGTATTAGCCAGGCCCTGGTGTGGCTTTCTGGCTTTGCAATAATTGTTTCAAAAGTTTAGAATGCTACATCATTGAATTTTACAGAGGGAGGTTATTCAGTCTGCAGTGCCTATGAGGCCTGTTTGAAAGGACTATCCTATTATTTCCAGAACTCCTGTCTCTTTTATAAAAACATGCAAATTAGAAGCAGGAATAGACCTCTCAACATATTGACCCTATTCTGCCTTTCGGTTAGATCATGTATGTTATTAAAAATTATGCAAATATTCTATGGAAATGAAATGCTTTGTGTTGCTGACACTTGGTGCTGTTAACCTGCTTGCTGCTTTAGCAATATTTCTAAGTAGAGGAATTAAAACATTAATTTTCCTGCCCAGGTTTGTCCCCCATTAAACAAAAGAACAGGAGAACCACTGGGTCTTCAAGGAGATGGCAGCACTCTGATTCTGACCTTTCACCTCCGCGAAAGAGGTGTCAGCATTCTTCTGACTCTGACTTGTCGCCACCACGGAGGAAGAGGCCAGAGGCATCCGATACAGAATATAAACTCTGCTCAAACGGCTCTGAGCTGTTGCCTGCTGGCCACAGACTGCCTTCCAGGAAGCTGGTTTCCTTGAGAGGACAAGGGGCCAGCTGGGACATGAGTCCAAGCAGAAAGGTAAGTGGTAAATGGTTGGGAGCAACAATCAACTTGTCAGCTGATGAACAGTTACACAGTCATAGGGTCATGCAGCACAGAAACTGACCCTTTGGTCCAACCAGTCCATGCCGATCACGTTCCCAAACTAAACTAGTCCCACCTGCCTGCATTTGGCCCATTTCCCTCCAATCCTTTCTTATTTGTCTATTTGTCCAAATATGTTTTAAATGTTGTAACTATGACTGCATCCATTTTCACTGGTAGTTTGCTCGACACGAGCCATTCTCTGTAAAAATGTTGCCCCTCGTATCCTTTATAAATCTTTCTCTTCTCACCTTAAAAATATGCTTCCTAGATGTGAACACCCCCAAACCCTCCACCCAAGAGAAAAGACCCATGTCATTCACCTTATCCATGCCCCTCATGATTTTATAAATTTTTTTAAGATCACCTCTCAAGAGTTGAGACTTCACAGGAAATTGTGAGGAGGACAGCGGCACACAGAAGTTGGTCTCAGTCAGCATTAGAACATCGAATTCTCAAGATGTTTTCTGTGAAGTACCATGGGGTGTTTTATCACAGTGAAGGTGGGATTTAGAGGCAAGTTCCTATTCAACAGATAGTTTTGATCCTGAAAACCAAGTAAACAGTCTTTTGTCCTTACCAGATCCGTGCTGATACCATTAGTGTGTTTCACTGAGGCAAAGGTTTATTTATCAACAAAAGCACTGTGTTCATAAACATTTATCTAGTTGCTTTTAGTTTTCCTCCTTACTTTGTGGGAGCTATTCTTTGAATGACTGGTTCTCTTCCCCTAACTTGGGGACTCTCCAGTGCCATGTTCCTGTTCCTAATTTGAATAAACTTGAATGAGCTTTATTGTCACAATGAGTACAGTGCAAGTCGTCACTTACAGCAACATCTTACATACAAAGATACCTAGAATCTTAGTTACAATGCAGAAAATAAGGAATTTGAACAATTGCCACTAGAATCAGGAGTGAAAAATTTAAAATATGTTTATGCTCTGTCTCTCTCTGACCCCTCGGTGACACACAGGCGTGTAAACCCCAAGGGTGATGATGCATCCTCAAGGCTCTGACTGTACTGTCCAAATGGGTTATTATATTTGTTATTTGCTTATTTGTACTGTTTAAATGTTGTGTGGTTAAGCATTTAGATAGAAAGAGTCATATGCTATTGGTTCAGTATTGGATTCTTCCTCAGTTAAGAAGCTAAGGTCTATCATTGTCAATAGCTGGGGATTAAGAGGAATTACAACATTAAACTTGAGAGGGCCCAGTTCATTTCTGTACCTCCACACTCCAAGTCCTCAGTTTGTTCATCTGAAGACTGTTCATGACGGTTAAAGCTGCCTTTTGGGAGATTGAGCACTCTGGTTTTGTTTAGGAAAGAGAAGAGAGGGGTGAGCTGACCACAATAGCCAAAGTGGTTTCTAAGGAAGACTTAGCAAGATGCTTCCAGTGACTGTAGGACCAGAAGAAATAGGGCAGGTGTAGGCCATTTGGCCCTGCAAGCTCCACCATTCAGTAAGATCAAGACTGACCTGACATTCTTCATGCCTGCTTTCCTGTCCTTTCCCTGTAACTCCTGATGCCCCGACTGATCAAGAATCTATTTCAACCATAAATGTATATAAGGATTCTGCCCCCACAGCTCTCTGTGGCAAGGAGTTCCAAAGGCACTCACCCCTCTGAGACAAGAAACTTCTCATCATCTCGGTCTTAAATTAATATCCCTTTATTTTGAAACTATGACCTCTTGTCCTAGACTCTCTACTGAAGGGAATCATCCTTTCAGCCTTTACCTGGTCAAACCCCTGTAGAGTACAATATTTTTTTAATGAAATCACTTCTCATTCTTTTAAACTCCAGTGAGTAGAGTGCCAAACTGTTTAATCTTCTCTCATAAAACAATACCTCTGTACCGGGGATCAACCCAGTGAACTTTCTCTGAACTGCCTCCAGTGAAATACGATCTTTCTTTAAACAAGCCGACCAGAACTGCTCTCAGTACTCCAGATGTGGTGTCACCAGCACCTTGTACAGTTGCAGCAAGACTTCCCTACCCTTATATTCTAACCCCGTTGAAATAAGGGCTAACATTCCATGAGCCTTCCTGATTACCTGCTGCCCCTGCGTGTTAGCTTTCTGTGTTTCATGCACAAGTCTCCGTAAGTCACTTTGTGTTGCAGCTTTCTGCAGCTTTCCTCCATTTATACGCCATATGCCAACGTCTTACCCATTTCTTTAAACTGTCAATAACTCTCTGGAAACTCTTTGCATCCATCTCACAACTTGTCTTTCCACCTTTTTTTGTGTCATCTGCAAATGAAGATCAAGGAGCTAACTGATGAGAGATGGAGAGTGGAGGTGCTGGTGTTTGCTATGACGCTGTATGGTCTTGGTCTTGTTTTTGAGAAATCAGCACCAAAACAATCTGTGAAATTTTGATGGACTGACAGTTTCTTTAAATGTGTTTCAGTCACAAGGGAATGAGATGCTTTCAGGGGGTCAGACTGGTCTGATATCAACAGATATTCTGAGGAAAGAGAAAGAACATCGGAGGCAAAAGGAGCGAGCAGCAGAACATTTGGCAGGTATTGACAGAGCTCAAGGCCATCCCCCACAGGCGCATGGTTACACCTTACTGTGTTATTCTTTTCCCCTGATGATTCTGCCTCTCTGGGTGTCACTATCCCTGCATGACCTCCACCCCCAGCCCTACAACACCTATCTTACCCTCTTGGCTTCTTACTTTTTATGTTTGAAGCTGAGTAGTATCTACTGGATATTCAACTGTGGAAGTAATCATCCTGGGTGTTAACAAAGAGCCCAACAGGCAACACTGAGTCTTACTGTAGCTCCAACATAGAATCATACAGTACAAAAGAGACCCTTCAGCACATTGGGTTTGTACTGCCGAAAATATGCTAAATCTACAGTTGCGTGGCCTTACATGTGATGACATTTTAGATGCTCGTCCATGTATTTTTTAAAGGTTGTGAGATTTCCTGCCTCAACTATCCATCCAGCCTGTGCATTCCACACCCCACCACCCTCTGCGTGAGAGAACTTTCCTCAAGTTCCCTCAAAACCTCCTGCCTTGCCCCTTAAAATTATACCCTCATGTTATTGACCCTTCAACTAAGGGGAACAGCTACTTTCTATCCACCCTGTCCATGCCCCTCATAATTTTATACACGTCAATCAGTTCCCCCTCAAATTTCTTGCTCCAAAGAAAACAACCTCAGCTCATCCAGCATCTCTTCGTCGCTAAGATGCTCCAGTTAACATCCTGGTGAATCCCCTTTAGACCTCCTCTGGTGCAATCACATCTGCAGTACAATGACTAGAGGGAATTGGA
Organism: Rhincodon typus; assembly: GCF_021869965.1. Taxonomy (NCBI): domain Eukaryota; kingdom Metazoa; phylum Chordata; class Chondrichthyes; order Orectolobiformes; family Rhincodontidae; genus Rhincodon; species Rhincodon typus. Next base: position 1,418,794 of record NC_063363.1, read on the forward strand.
TATTTATCTGGAAAGGGTTGGGATGGGACTACATGAGTGGCTGGGCAAGGTTTTGACAGGCCACATGGCCTCCTATTCTGTATCCATTTTATGCCACTATTAAAGAGTGGAAAGGAAGTTGGAAGACATTAATATACAAAGGGGAGCATTCAGCATTTTACAGAATGAGGCAGGGACTACCTTGTCTTTTGTGAGAAAATTGGAGAGATGATTTTAGCTAAATGATGGCTAGTATCCTGAAGCCAAATACTTGTTCAGGAATAATGTGAATAAAGGGAGATCTGCAAGGTGTTTTAGACAAGGATTGCAGGAAATGTCCTGAAATTTTCTTGGGCAAGTTAAACTTGAGGTAATGAAGTAAGTGTGTAATTATTGGAAGTTGGCCGGTCCCATCTACCTGTTGTGTCTTTACGTTGTTGTTTCACACTAGTAATTGCTGTAGGAAATTGTGATGGACAGCTGCTACCTCTCAGCTACCCTAGAGCAACCTGGGCTATGTTCTCCTTACTTCCATGGAACTGTTACATTGCTGCTGTCTGGTCCATCCCTGTGGCAGTAACTAATGATGTGAAATCCCTTGGAATGAGGGTGTTATACATTTGCTGGGGCAACCGTCCGATGGTGCTGAGATCTTTTCTCCTTCTGCTTTAAAGATGATTCGAGGCATGCTACTACTATCTTCCGAGACAAATCAGGAAAAAAGAGGGACTTAGACCAGGAGCGAATCGAGCATAAGAAGAAGGAAGAAGAAAAAGCGGCAAAGCAAGAAAAATACGCCCAGTGGGGCAAAGGGTGAGAGTAAGAGAGCATTCATAACCTGAGCATCTGCCACCGCCTGAGCTGTGGGAGACTGTAGCAAAATTTAACTGCGATGGAGTTTGCCTGTTCTACCACCTCATTAACACTAGAACAAAGAACAGTTCAGCACAGGAACAGGCCCTTCGGCCCACCAAACCTGAACTAACACATGCCACCTTTCTAAACTAAAAACCTTCTGCCTCTGTGCAGTCCATATTCCTCTATTCCCTACATATTCATGTGTTTTTCAAGGTGCCCCTTAAACATTGTTCTTCTATCGCTTCTACCACCTTCTCTGGCAACAAGTTCCAAGCACTTATCGTCCTCTGATTTTAAAAAAAAGCACCTGCCACTCACATTTCTTTTAAGCTATCCCCCTTTTACCTTAAACCTATGTCCCCTAGTAATTAACATTTCTACCCTGGGAAAAATACTCCAACCAGCCATTCTATTCATGTCTCTCATAATTTTGTAAATTCCATTCAGGTCACCCCTCAGCCTCTGATATTCAAGTGAAAATAAACCAAGTTTATCTAATCTCTCCTCACAGCCAATGCCCTCCAAACCAGGCAATATCCTGGTAAATCTTTTTTTCTACCCTGTCCAAAGCCTGCTCATCGTTGTGGTAGTGTGGTGACCAGAAATGTACATAATATTCTAAATGTGGCCTAACTAAAGTGTTATACAGCTATAACATCAATTGTTCTATACAACTGCAACTTGCCAAATTTTATGGTGTAATGCCCTGACAAATGAAGTAAGCATACCATATGCTTTCTTGACCACCTCGTCCACTTGTGTTGCCACTGTCGGGGAACTGTAGACCTGTACGCCTAGAGCCCACCTGCGTTAGACCTTCCAAAATGCATCACCTTGCATTTGCCCGGATTAATTCCATCTGCCAATTCTCTGTCCAAGTCTGCGGCCTATCTATATTTGCTGCATTCTCTGACAATCCTCCTCATTATCCACAACTCGCCCAATCTTTGAGTCATCTGCAAACTTACTAATCAGACCACCTACATTCTCTTCCAAATCATTTTATATATGTTACAAACAACAGGGGTCCCATCATTTATCCCTGCAGAACACCACTGGTCAAAGATTTCCAATCAGAAAATTACTGACTGCTACTCTGTCTTTTATGACCAAGCCAGCTCTATATCCATCTTACCAGCTCACTGCGTTTCCTATGTGACTTCACCTTTTGTGTCAGCCTGCCATGAGGGACCTAGTCAAACAACTTGCCAAGATCTATATAGACAACATCTACCACCCTGCTTCATCAATTATCTTTGCCACTTCCTCAAAAAACTCAATCAAGTTTGTGAGACACGTTCTTCCCCACACAAAGCCATGCTACATATTGCTAATAAGTCCATATTGTTCTAAATGTAAGTAAATTCTATCTCCAAGAATCTTCTCCAATAATTTCCCTATCGCTGACTTAAGGCTCACTGGCCTGAAATTACCTGGATTATCCCTGTTGCCCTTCTTAAAAAAAGGAACAATGTTGGCTATTCTCCTGTTCTCTGGGACCTCTCTTATGACTAAAGAAGACGCAAAGATTTTGTACAAGGCCCCAGCAATTTCCTCCCTCAGTATTCCTGGATCGATCCCATCAGGTCCTGGGGACTTGTCTGCCTTAATGCTTCCAAAATGCCCATCACCATCTCCCCCTGCTCACTCTCTCTGCTGCCCTGCTCACTGTCTCTGTTGCTCCCCCCCGCCCACTCCCTGTCTCTGTTGCTCTCCCCTCCCCGCCCCGCTCACTCTCTCTGTTGCTCCTCCCCCTGCTCACTCTCTCTGTTGCTCTCCCCTCCCCA
>NC_063363.1:1421817-1445945 GCF_021869965.1 Rhincodon typus
TCAGTTGACCTCCCACTCTCTCTCTCTCTCTTTGTTTACACCCCTCCTCCCGACTCACTCCCTCTATGTGATCTCTGTTTCAGAGTGGCTCAGGAAGAGCAGCAGAGAAAGAATGTCCAGGATGCTCTTCACGAGATGCAGAAACCACTTGCTCGGCACATCGATGACGAGGACCTAGATCGCTTCCTCCGTGAGAAACAGCGAGATGGAGACCCAATGGCTGGCCTTCTCAGGAAGAAGAAGGAGAAAGAAGCCAAGAATAAAAATGGTGAGTAGGTTAAACATGTTGACATCAAGCCTGTGACATTGTACTGTGTCAGGATGTGGTGTAATCCAAGGGTGTAGAGGTGGGTGTTTTAGACATGGTACTGTCCATGTGTGTGGGGTGGGTGGATTTGGATGTGGTGCAGTCTGTAGATATGGGGAGGGCTGGGATTGTTAGACGTGGTACTGTCCAAGGGTGTGGGGGGCTGGGGTTCACATGTGGTACTGAGGATGGGGTGTTACAACCTAAGTTGGATCAGTTTCTGCTAAATGAATCTAATTGCTTTGCAGCAAGACCAGTATATAGTGGCCCTGCACCCCCTCCGAACAGATTTAATCTCCAACCTGGGTATCGCTGGGATGGTGTCGACAGGTAACAGTACAACTTCAATTTTAAAAGTACAGTAAAATATTGGATGGAGTAATTGTGTGTTCCAAAATTAAACAAGTTGCTGTGGCCAGTCTTTCTGAACAGGTTCAGCAGGAATTGCTACAGAAATGCCTCGTGGGACTAGGAACTGTTGAAGGATCAGATTGTAGCCAGAAGTTGCTGAATTAGAAATGTAATGATAAAAACTGAAGTTAATGAAATAACAAGGGATCAGGCACTAAGGAGATCAATGGAGTTGAGATTTTGATTTATCTTTCCATAGGATGTGTCAGTCATGGCAATGTTCACTGTAAGCTGCATGGCCATGGCCATGTCCATGCTCAGCGATCAGCAGTGGATGCACTGATGTCTGGTTCCTGAAGCTGCTGCTGCGCACAGACCTCAGAATGCAACGCAGTACCAGGAAAATTCAGGAGGATGGATGTTGCTGGCAAGGTCAGCATTCATTGCTCATCCCTTTCTGCCCTTGAACAGAATGGCTGTCTGGGCCATTTTACAGGGCAGTAAAGAGTCAACTATTTGGCTTGGATCTGAAGTCGCACGTTGACTGAATCAGCTAAGGATGGCCAATTTCCTTCGCTCGCGGATGTTAATGAACCAGTTAGGTTTTTATGGTCATCGCCGGTAATTATCATGGTTACCATTTTTCCATTCCACAAATTCAATTCATTTAAGTTTTATTGCACCGTCTGCTGCGATGGGATTTGAACCCATGACCCTAGAGCATTAGCCCGGCCCTGGGGATTACTAGCCCAGTGACATTACTGTTACAGTAATGGATCGGCTCACCCATGATAGTTGCAAACAATGGAAAGCAGAATGTGAGAGAGAATGGATCATTATTTTGTAAGTGTCCATAAATATGAAGCAGACAGTTATACTGCAGCATACAGCCCTAGGGACTGTTCTGGCTTGTACAGGGCCATCGAGAGTACAGTATCTATGCTGCAATTCCCCACAATTTTGAAGATGTCTGCCTTGTAACATTTTCTTCGAGATGATCTCTGAGCTCGAATTAAATCCCAGTTTTGGAGGTGATTATCAGAAGCCACAGCTGTACAGTGTTGAACCTGTGACTAAGATATTTCATTTCAATGTACCGCCAAAAATGTGTAAGTTGGGGAGTATTGTTGATCCAATCCTCCCTGCAGGTTCCACTTGAAGCTTGATTTAAACACACTAACTGTTCATTCAGCAGCACAGTTAACCATGGCATAAGCTCATTCTAATCTTGATCTAGGCATAGGTTCATTCGGAAACATGTACATGAACTCACTGACTTGTCACTGGTGACCCTTAGTCTTAGCCAGCTTAACACCTTATTGATGGCCTATAGGTTGCAGGAATGAACCTATCTGAAACATTGGCAGGTGGCAGGGCAGTCGTTTGAACATGTTTATCAGAAGCTGAAATCTCTAGCTCATCTCCTTTCAGTTTGTGATGTGCTTACAACAAGAACTTTCTCTTGTTCCGCATGAGTTTATAATTTCAGCTATTTTCCGATTTTGTAATATGTAAGAAACCAGATTTAATTAACCATAGTGTGATCACGTTCAATTTGCTTAACAAGGAGAATTGTGAAGCAGCTACTGATTAAGATTGAGATAAAATTGCTGTCAGTATAATAATTGCAGAGTTTGTCCACTGTAAATACAGCAAATCTGTTCATGGGTTAAAAGAAAGACCAGTCAGAGTTGTTCAAAATACAATTTGAATCAATTGAAACAAGTCTATATCCCTAAAGGGCAAGGGCAGTACAAGTAGTTCAGGAATAATGTGTTTTGTTAACGCGAATTGGCTGTAAAGCGATTGATGAAAGTGGATACTGTTTGGACAACGCAAACTTCCTGCTGTACAGGTATAGTGATTTCCCTATAACATGATTTTCTATAGTGTGAGGTCATACAAGAATGGAACTATCGTGTTATAGGAGAACTACCTGTACTTACCAAAAAAAAAAGCCAAAACCAAATAAAATCAAAAATACGAAAAGGTAGATTTTGGAAAATAGAACCGATTTAAAGAGCAGCGAAGGTTGACAACAGATGTCAAGTGTTTTAAAAAGTGATTGAGGATATCAAAATTAACACAAAATACCTATACTGTAGATGAGGAGCACTGTGGGATCCTTGAAAATGATCATGGTGATTGAGCAGAATTGAAAGACGTTCCTGGAAGCTGCGAATATTCATACACATGGTCCAGATCTCTACAGGCTTTGCATCTAAATAACCCAACTGTAAACATTATACATAAAAACCGAAATTGCCGGAGAAACTCAGCAGGTCTGGCAGTATCTATGGAGAGAAAGCAGAATTAATGTTTCGGGTCTAATGACCCTTCTTTCAGTACTGGACCCAAAACATTAACTCTGCTTCTCTCCCCATGGATGCTGCCAGACCTGCTGAGCGTCTCCAGCAGTTTCTGTTTTTGTTTCAAATTTACAGCATCTGCGGCTCTTTGTTTTGTTTGAGTGTAAAAATTATATATGGTTATGCATTATAACGCATCTGATAGCACTGCACCAATAAAAGAACATTTGTTTTAAACTTTCAGATCGAATGGCTTTGAACAGAAACGTTATGCAAGATTAGCAGATAAGAAGGCTGTGCAGGAGATAGCGTATAAATGGAGTGTGGAGGATATGTAAATTGCTGATTGAGATTCAAGTTGATGCACACTCCTTCAGACTGAGATCCTGAGGCTGTCTGCGTAATGAGACAGACAAAATCTTTCCTGAAACTGAGGGATCTGAATATCTGGGAACAATTGAGAAAATGAAAATCTTTTTATTCTTGTTAACATTCTGTTCTTTTTGAATATAAAATTTGTACTGTGTGAGTAACGGTCTGTTCTGAGATTTGTTGTTTTGATAATTCGTCATCCAGACAACGTATATCTGTGGTTTCAACTGTTGTGTAGGCGATTCCTGTCACACGCTCACTCTTTCTTCTCCCCCCTTATCACCAACACTCCATTCAATACTCTGCTGCCATTATTTCCAAATTTGAGTTTATTTTGGAATTTAATACGTTAAACGTTCTGTAGACATTCTCCTGAATGCTGAGATCAATTTTGTTCTTATTAATAAGTGGAAACAAATCAGTAAAATGTTTTATAGAAGTATGTTCAAAAACAAGGATATTAGACTGGTCACCGTGTTTCGATGTAGCTTGATGACTTTTACCATCAGTGAGGATTTTCTGCTTCCAAAACATGCTCCCCATCTTCACTCATCTGCTGCTGAAAATCCACCATTGCCTTTGTTATCTCAAGACTCAACTATTCCAACAGCTTGCATAAATTTAATATTATCGAAAAGGTCTGCTGTCTGTGTCCTAACTCAACAAGTTCTATCTACTGTCCACCCCTGTGCTTGCTGACCTGTATGGGTGCCCAGTTAAGCAACACAGAGTTTAAAATCCTTATGCCTGTTTTCATATCCATTCATTGCCTCACCCCTTCGTATTGTTGTAACTTCCTCCAGTAACTCTTTAAGATCTGTTCTTCTCAGAATTGATCCCTTGGTCATTTTTGAATTACTCCATCATTGGTGGCCGTGCCTTCAGCTTCTTGGGCCCTAAGCTCTGAAATTCCTTCCCAGGCATCGTTATTTTTCTTTACTTTTTTAAGATGCTTCTCAAAACGGACTTCATTGACCCCAGTGCTAAGTGTAATGATTGCTTTTCCTGGTCTATATTGATGATCTACACTGGGCTGTTCAGGGCACAGTTTTAGAACTTGCAGATGACACAACTTGGAAATATTGTGATCTGTGAGGGCTAGTGATAGTCGAAAGGGCATAGACACAGGTGGAATGGGTAGAAATGTGGTAGATATAAAGTGAGAAGAATGAAATGATTAATTTTGAAGAGGCATAATCAAACAGAGGGTACAGTTCTCCAAGGGGGTGCAGGAGCAGAGGGACCAGGTGCAGGAAGGATGTGGACATTGAAGAGGGTGCAGAAAAGATTCATGAGAATACTTCCAGGGTTGAAGCTTCAGCTACATTGATAGTTTGGAGAAGCTGCTACTGTTTCAGAGATGTGATAGAAGTGCTCAAAATTATGAGAGTCCTGGACTGAATAGATGCGGAGAAACTGTTCCCATTGGTGCAAGGATCGAAAGTCAGAGAACAATGATTTAAGGTAATTGACAGCATGAAGAAAAGCCTCTTTACACAGTGATTGAGTGGGTGCTGAAGATAGATTCAGTCCTGGCTCTTTCAAGCAAGTGACATAATTATCTGAAGAGAAATTTTGAGGGCCACAGAGAAAGGTCAGGGACTAGGGCAAGGATGAGTTGCACATACAGAGAGCTGACACCGAACATTGAATAGTTCAGCACAGGAACGGGCCCTTTGGCCCATGATGTTGTGCTGAACGTGATGCGAAATTAAACTAATCCCTTCTGCTTGTCCTTGTCCATATCCTTCCATTCCTTAGATATACATGTGCTTATCTAAAAGTCTCTTAAACGCTCCTATTGTATCTGCTTCCACCACCACCCCTGGCATTGCGTTCCAGCATCCTACCACTCTGTTTTAAAAGACTTGCCCCTCATGTCTCCTTTGAATTTTCCCTATTGCACCTTATCTATGCATCTTAAAATTCTATAGTCTTCAATCAAATCTCCCCTCAGCCTCCGCTGCTCCAGAGAAAACAACATTAGTTTTTCTAGCCTCCCCTTTATAGCTTATACCCTCTAATCCAGGCAGCATCCTGGTAAACCTCTTATGCACCCTCTCCAAAGTCTCCACATCCTTCCTGTAATGTGGTGACTGGAATCGAACACGGAACTCAAGTGTAGCCTAACCAAAGTCTTATAAAGCTGCAGTATGACTTCCTGACACTTGTACTCAATTCTCCGACCAATAAAGGCAAGTGTGCCATACACCTTCTTTACCAACCTATCTACTTGTGTGGTCACTTTCAGGGAGGAATGAACTTGAACCCTGAAGATCCCTCTGTGTATCAATGCTGTTCAGGGTCCTGCCAGTAACACTATACTTTTCCTTAACATGTGATCTCCCAAAGTTACTTGAGAAAGGATGTATTGGCACTGGAGGGGGTGCAAAGGAGGTTCACTAGGTTGATTCCGGAGTTGAGGGCGTTGGCTTATGAGGAGAGACTGAGTAGATTGGGATTATATTCATTGGAATTCAGAAGATTGAGGGGGGATCTTATAGAAACATATAAAATTATGAAGGGAATAGATAAGATAGAAGTAGAGAGGATGTTTCCACTGGCAGGTGAAGCTAGGACAAGAGGGCATAGCCTCAAGATTAGAGGGAGCAGATTTAGGACTGAATTGAGAAGGAATTTCTTCACCTAGAGGGTTGTTAATCTATGGAATTCCTTGCCCAGTGAAGTAGTTGATGCTACTTCAGTAAACGTTTTTAAAGAAAAGGTAGATATTTTTTTGAACAATAAAGGAATTAAGGGTTATGGTGAGAACGCGGGTAAGTGGATCTGAGTCCCCGAAAAGATCAGCCATGATCTTATTGAATGGCGGAGCAGGCTCGAAGGGCCAGATGACCTACTCCTGCTCCTAGTTCTTATGTTCTAAGTGTAGCACCTCACACTTACTGGGATTAAACTCCATATTTTTCCGCCGATATCTGCAACTTGTCTATATGCTGCCATCTCCTTTGACAGCCTTCTACACTATACACAACTCCATCGATCTTTGTGTTGTCTGCAAACCTACAAACCCACCCATTTACATTTTCATCCGAGTCATTTATATAAATCACAAACAGCAGAGGTCTCAGTATGGATCCCTGTGGAACTCCACTTGTCACATACCTCCAGCCTGAAAAACACCCTTCCACCGCTATCCTGTGTATTCTTTGGGCAAGCCAATTCTGAACCCAAGCTGCCAAGTCACCACGGATTCCGTGCATCTTAATCTTCTAGATGAAGACAGTTGTGATGGGCTAATGTCCTCTTGTTCTGTAACCAACCTCTAACCATCTGTCCCAATATATCCATTTGTGGTTTGGATTTGGATTTTGTTTGATAGCATTTGGGACGTTTTACTATGGTAAAGGTGATATATCAGTGTCACGTGTCACAGTCTGTCAGGCTATTTGGCTACACCTTCATAATTAACCTCTCGATCCAACAGACGCACCTGCCACCTCTTCTGGAATTAGTGTCCGTACTTGCCATGCATTTTATTATTGCCTGGATTTCTTATGATTTAGAAATTAATTCCTGGGAAGAAAGTTGAATGTACATCTGTGGTCAATTTTTAAAAAATCAAAGAAGGTATCAAACTTTAAAATTAAATTACATGGGATTCCAAGTGAGCTTACCAATTTAGATACAAAACTGGTGTAATAGCAGGAGACAGAGAGTGATGGTGGAGGGTTGTTTTTCGGACTGGAGGCCTGTCACCAGTGTGCTCCACAGGGACTGGTGCTGGGTCCACCTTTGTTTGTCATTTATATAAATGATTTAGATGAGAATATAGAAGGCATGGTCAGTAAGTTTGCGGATGACACCAAAATTGGTGGCACAGTGGACAGTGAAAAAAGTTATCTAAGATTACTAAGAGATCTTGATCAATTGGGTAAATGGGCTGAAGAGTGGCAGATGGAGTTTAATTTGGATAAATGTGAGGTATTGCCTTTTGTTGAAACAAAGAAGGGCAGGATATACACAGTTGAAAGTAGGGCCTTGAGTAGTACTGTAAAGCAGAGAGACCTAGGGGTTCAGGTACATATTTCTTTGGAGTTTGCATCACATATAGACAGGATGGTTAAGAAGGCATCTAGCGCACTTGCCTTCATTGCTTAGACCTCTGAGTATAGGAGTTGGGATGCCATGTTGAGGTTGTACAAGAGGTTGATAAGGCCTCTTCTGGAGTACTGTGTACAGTTCTGGTCACTCTGTTATAGGAAGGATACTATTAACCTGGAGCGGGTTCATAAGAGATTTGCCATGATGGAAGGCTTGTATTATAAAGAGAGGCTGGATGGGTTTTTTTCATTGGAACGAAGGAGGTTGAGGGGTGACCTTACAGAGGTTTATAAAATCATGAAGGGCATAGATAAGATGAATGGCAGGTGTCTTTTGCCTAGGGTGGGGATTTCAAGATTGGGGGCATATTTTAAGGTGAGAGGAGAAAGCTTTTAAAAAGACATGAGGGGTATTTTTTTTTTTTTTGCATAGTGTGGCTTGTGTGTTGAATGAACTGCCGGAGGAAGTGGTGAGTGCGAGTACAGTTACAATGTTTAAAAGATAACTTTGGATAACTTGGATAGTTTGGATAATTACATGAATATGAAATGTTTGGAGCGATATGGGCCAGCTGCAGGCAGGTGGAACTAGTTTAGTTGGGACTGTGGTTGGCATGGACTGATTGGACCAAAGACTCTGTTTCCATGCTGTATGATTCTATAAACTCAAAGAAGACATATTGCGCAAAGATAGGTGATAGGCCAAGAGTTTGAATGGAACATAAAGCAAAAACTTACTAAAAGGTTAATGAGGGAAAATATACAGAATTTTAAAAAAATTTCTTCAGATATGTTTTTAAAAGTTAAAGTGTTAGTCCTATAGAAAATGAGTTTGAGGAATTAGTAATGGAGCATTAAGAGATGGCAGATGAACAAATATTTTGTTGGTCTTCATTAGAGAGAATCCAAGTAACTGGAAATAGCTGTAAATCAGAAATTGAAAGTGAACAAGTAACTAAAAATTGCAAGGAGTGCTGATTACACTGTCAAAACTGCAAGTTGACAAGTCATTGGGCTCTGATGGATCTCATCCTAGGATCTTAAAAGAAATTAGATAGTGAATTTCAGAGATAGTAGGAACTGCAGATGCCTGCTGTGTTCATCCAGCTCTACACCTAGATAGTGAATGTGTTGCTTTTAGTTTTCTAAAATTTACCAGACTCAGGAAAGGTTCCTTTAGATTGAAAAACAGCTAATGTACAAAAGAATAGAATATCCTTTATTGTCAAATATACTCCATTACCAGAGTAGAGTGAAAAGTTTTCCAATGTCACTTCTTATGCATTATATTAGGTACAAGAACCTAGGTACAAAACAGGAATAAAAAGAAAAGTAGTTGCCTGACTTTACAGCGTTTAAAGAATAAGTTAGAAATAAGACAGTTATAGGATTGACATTATAGTCAAATAAAAAAATTTCAAATAAACATTACATTGCAGCAGCTCAGCCCAAGGGCTACCACACGTGGCCTGACTGCCCGTGCCAGACCCCTGTCTAACAACCATCCCCACTCCGCTCTGAGCCTTCAGTCCGCTCTGCACCAGCTCTCAGCTGCTCCAAGGTAAGTTTCCTCTGCCTCCCCCAGCTCTGGCCTCCACCTGGGACTGCCTCTTCCCGCTCTGGGTCTGCCTCCCCCTTGCCTCTGGAACTGCCTCCCCCTGCTCCGGGACTGCCTCCCTGGCCACCCCCTGTTCTGGGACTGCCTCCCCCCCCTTATTAAGCTCTTATTAATGGTGTTGTAACAGGGCACCTGGATGTTCAAGGTAATCAGGCAGAGCCAATAAGATTTTGTCAAAAGGAATGCTTTGGTCTTATCCTTTGCATTGGTGTGTCAGGCTCTTCCATCATTGAGAATGGGGATATTTATAGAGTCTCCTCCTTCTCCAGTGAGTGGTTTAATTTTCCACCACCATTACCCACTGGATGTGGCAGGACTGCAGAGCTTACACCTAACCTGTTGCTTGTGGGATCGCTAAGTGTGATTGCCTTTGACACCAAGGTGGAATGTGACAGAGTGTGGCATCAAGGAAGACTCAGAAAATTGATGTCATTGGGAATTGGGGAAACCAATCCATTGGCTGGAGTTCTACCTGGCACAAAGAAAGATGCTTGGTTATTGCGGGTCAGTTACCTCAACCACAGGACCTCACTGCCGGAGTTCCTCAGGGCAGTGTCTTAAATCCAGTCTTTTTCAGGTGCTTCATCAATAACTTTTCCTCCAACATAAGGTCAGAAATGAGAATGTTTGTTGATTGCAGTAGTATCATTCACACTGCTTCTGCTGCTCCATATGGGTGCAGAATACTTTAAGACTTAGATGACATTCAGGATTTGTCACTGAAGTGTCAGGATAATACCATTTCTAGCAAGAGAGAATGTAACCATATTCCCTTGATCTTCAACGGCATAACAATTTCTGAATCCCCCACCATCAAAAGTCTGGGTCTACTGCGGCCTAGAAATCTAACTGGACTGGCTGTACGAATACTGGACCTCTCCTGATGACCCAGGTAGGTTCTTTCAGCAGGGACTGAGCCCTGGATGCCTGCAGCAACAGGTTTTAACAGTTCAAAGGTGGCAACCATTCAACACCTCAAACCTTTTTTTGCCATTAAGTTGTAGATGATCTACCTACCAGGGATAAATGCTTTAATTGTATCTTTGGGAGACTGAGTAGAATCAACCTGAATTCTCTGGAGTTGAGTAATCTAATTGACATAAAAATTTCTTAAGGAATCTGTTTTTGAGCAACTTTGCCGATAACAGCTGATTCACTTCAACAGGAGGAATTTGACAGGAACTGCTACCAAGTCACATTGAAGGCAGTGTATAATAGTTACAGTCACCTATTCTGCTGATGTCCTTGAAATACACAGAAGACATTTTAAGAATTTTCAGGGTAACACCAACAGTTTTAGTACATCATGTCCACCTCGCCACCATGTCTGTCAGCATTTTCATCCCCTCTTGAGAAGACTTCATAACATGCACTTAGCAACATTCCACTTGATTAGGTCAAAAAATTTAAGCTTCCTTTCTTTCAAATATTTGACTCGAGTTCCTGCAGTTTGGATGTCTCTCTTCCAGCAAGACCAAATCTTAGGTTCAAATTGTGCAAAAAGAATCCCAAATACCCCAAACAAGCATCTTATCTTGTATTACTATCTGAGGACTTGACAAGGATTAACAAAATATTTCAGCAGTTCTACTGCTCCATTCCAGATCAGAAGAGACCAAGTTCAGGTCAACATTTGAGTACTGGGGCACGGATTAGTTTTCGGATTCAGTCACAGAGTGGTCTAAAAAATTAAAGAGTGAGAGTATGTTTTCAGCAACACCCGAAACGTCAGCCTCTCTGCTCCTATGATGCTGCTTGGCCTGCTGTGTTCATCCAGCCCTGCACCTTGTTGTCTCACAAAGTGATGAGGAGTGGTTTTAATAAACATCAGAGAGGAAGCCAATATGATACTAACACACAGACCTCAGCTTCTGCAGCGTCACAGCAGAGCTGCAAGTCTTTGCATATAAAGAATCTCAAGACCAAATTTATAGAATATCGGTTGTATATCAGCAAGTACAGTCACCCCATCTGTTTTGTCTGCATCCAAAGCAGCTAGGCAGCTCTAACAAACATCCACAAAGTCAATGCCAAATAAACATTCGTCAATACTTTCAGGAAGTGTAGTGCCATGTTGCCCTAAACACAGCAGTCTGCAGGTGAGGATCCCCTCAGTGCTGTTAGACACAGTTCAATGACACAGCCAGTGATGACACCAAAGGCATTTGGTTCTTTATAATTTTTATTTTTTGTTTCAATAGGCCTCGGTGGATCGAGAGCTGCTTCAATGCTGGATATTTCTATATCATAGTGTTGGGGACACAATGGCTCTCGTCGTGGTGTCATTGTGTAGCAACAGATGTGGGTCGTGAGATCTTCATGCCTTTGAGACGCTGGTGAAGCAGGTAGGCTTGTAACCGGCACATGGGGAGATGGGCTGGACTGGGAAGAATGGGAAGAGATTCATTATTTCAAATCTTACAAAGCATTTTCATAAGAATATAGAACAAGTCCATTCAGCCCATCGGATTGTTCCACTCTGAAAATCCTTAGTCCTCCTTTTCTACTCTTTATCTGTAGCCCTGCTTAGAAAGTTTTTACCGAATCTGCTTAGCCAATGCAATGTCGATCAAAAATCAATACATAGTAAGGATCCTTGTCAAACCTAGTTTGTGCCATTTATATTAAATCTATGTGCTCTGTTTACCGACCCTTTGGCATCGCTGTGTTCAAGCTCCTTGTCTGGGGCTCATCCGCTGGTGTCTGCTTTCTTTGGTTTTTAAAATTTTTACTTTCACTCTTTTTCTTTTGTTCCTCTTTAAGAGCCTTTTTTGGCAACTTCGGCAGGGTGATAGCAAAAGAGTCACTCCTCCTGGCATCGGCTGGGGTGGGAAAAAGCCCAGGCGTGGGGGAGAGGGTGTGGGGAGAGTGAGCCCTGAGGTGATGTCAGTGAGGTAGGCCCTGCAGCGAAAGATGGCGCCTGAAAATGGGCAACTCTGATGTTGGTTGGGTCTGACTCTGGTGGTTCTGAGCTGAATCAGAACTGAACGTAGATGAATCTCTCTTTAAACTATTCTGAGGAAGCGTCACCGGACCCGAAACATTAACTCTGTTTTTTCCTTCACAGATACTGCCAGGCCTGCTGAGCTTTTCCAGCAACTTTGTTTTTGTTCTCTCTTTAAACTATATCTTTTCATTTTTCTCTAATTCTTAAACAATCAAAATGGTGCTGGATTATCAAGACAAATTAAAGTTTTTCACTGTATTCTGTTGTATTTCACTGTAAAATATGTGTGATAATAAATCATTCATTCATTCACTGGAATCATTTATTCAGCCTAAATGTCCATTACTTCAAACACTTCACCTTCTCTGTTGAGGAAAACACTCCAACTTCCCTGATCTCTCAATAAAACTGAATTGCATTCTAATAAATCTGTTGCACACTATCAAAGCACTGACACCCTCCCTAAAGCACCACAATAATTTAGCGATGGTCAAACTAAACATACGAACTAGGAACAAGAGTAGGCCACTCGGGCCCTTGCTCCTGCTGCACTATTCAATAAGACCATGGCTGATATGCCTACATCATATTCCTGCCTACCTCAGTAACCTTTCATCCCTTTGCATATCTAGAATCTGTATACCTTAAAAAGACTCCACTTCTACGGCCTTTCTGAAACAGAGTTCCAAATACACCTCCCCTTGATGAGAAAAATGTTTTATCATCTCTGTCTTAAATGGGTGACACTAATTGTTAAAAATGGCTCTGAGTTCTAGATTTGCCCATATCCTCAACCACACCCCCTCCCCCCACCCCCCACCCTGATTAAGACCCACAGGATCTTATATGTTTCTATCAAGTTGCTTGTTACCTTCCAGCCTCCAGCAGATGCGGTTCTAGCCTGCCCAACTTCTCCTCATAAGGTAAATTCCTGTTCTTTTATCTGGTAAACTCTCTCTGAAATGCTTCCAATGCATTTATCATTCTTCTTAAATAAGGAGGCTAATGGTATTCCAGATGTGGTCTCCCCTCATGCTCTGTGTATCTGTTATTGTTTGGTACAGACTAGCCTTTTGTGATCCATACATGAGGACACCCAGATATCTCTGCATCTCAGCTCTGCAATCTTCCACTGGTTTAATTTTTTATTCTTTCTGCCAAAATGGACCATTTTACATTTTCCCACATTATACCTCATTTGCCAGATTTTCACCCAATCACTTAACCTATCAATCAGATCTACCTTCGTATCATCAACATGCGTGTGCACACACAAACAGGCACCAGTCATCCCAAGTCAAATAACACTTGGAATAAGAACGGAAGGTAACAAAGATAAGGAATGTATTCTGGGTGGGGGATTTCAGTGTTCGCCACCAAGAGTGGCTTGGCAGCTCCACAGTGACTGAGCTGGTCAACTCTAAAAGACAAAGCTGCTAGCCTAGGCCAGTGGCAGATGCTGAGTGGGAGAACCAACAAGAGGGAAATGTCAACTTGGCCTCATTCTCACCAATCTACCTGTCTCAGATACACCCTTCCATGACCAAATCAGTGACCATTGCAAAGCCCTTGTGAGACAAAGTCCCATCTTTACATTGAGGATACTCTCCATCCTGTTGGGCATCCCTGAGGTGCTGTGGGCCATCAGCAACAGAATTATATTCAACCACAATCTGAAGCCTCATGCCCTGGCATCCGCCACAGTAACAAGGGATCAACCCTGGTTCAATGGAGAGTGCAGGAGGGCATGCCAGGAGCAGCACCAGGCATACCTGAAGATGAGGTATCAACCTGGTGAAGCCATCAAACAGGACTATTTGCACGCCAAACAGTGGAAGCAGCAAGTGATAGACAGAGCTAAGTGATGCCATAAACAATGGATCAGATCTAAGCTCTACAGTCCTATCATATCCAGTCGTGAATGGTGGTGGATGATTAAACAACTCACTGGAGGAGGAGGCTCTACAAGTATTCCAATCCTGGATAATGGAGAGCCCAGCGAATCAGTGCAAAAGATAAGGCTGAAGCATTTCAACAATCTTCAGCCAGAAACACTGAGTAAGTGATCCATCTCGGCCTCCTCCAGTGGTTCCCAGCATAACAGATACCAGTCTTCAGCCAATTCACCCTACGTGATATCAAGAAACAGCTGAAGGCATTGGATACTGCAAAGGCTATAGGCCCTGATAAAATTCCTGTAATAATACTTAAGACTTGTGCTCCAGAGCTTGCTGTGTACCTACCCAGACTGTTCCAGTGTAGCTACAACACTAGAATCTACTTGACAATGTGGAAAGTTGTGCAGGTATGTCCTGTACTTGATGTGCAGGACAAAACTCTCAATCATGTTCCTTTAGTATCACTGGATCAAAATCCTGGAATTCCCTCCTAGACCGTGTGCACCTACACCCCAAGCATTGCAGTGGTTCAAGGTAGCAACTCATCACCACCTCCTTGAGGGCAATTGGGGATGGGCCATAAACATTGGCCAATCTGCAACACCCATATCACATGAATTAATTTTTTAAAACTTATTTTTGTAATGCAGTAACCAGAACCATAGGCAGTACCCGCGCTGCAGGTTAAATAATATAGTTCTAGCATTACCTCCCTACACTTATGTCCTGTGCGTTGACTAATAAATACAAGTATGCTGCATGCTTCCTTAACCACCTTATCTATGTGTCCTACTACCTTCATGGTTCTATGGACATGCACTTGCAAGGTCCCTCTGATGCTCTATACATGTCAAAGTCTCAGCTTCTTTGCCCTCCCCAAATACAATATCTCACACTCCTCAGGACTACATTCCATTTTATCACTTACCTACCTTCTCCACCAGTCCATCGATATCTTGCTCCAATCTGCAGTTTTCTACCTTATACTTGACTACATTGATAGACTTTTTTTTCTGAATTGTCTGCAAACCTTGCAATCAAGTTGTCTACATTTGAGTCCAAATCATTGATCCACACCACAAAGACATTCCTACTGGAAACTTCTTCCTGGTACATTTAGTTCACCATTATCCCTAGCTTCCTGAGTCAATTTTAGATCCAATTTGCCACTTTCCTTTGTATCCCATGGGTTCTAGCTTTTTAATGAGTCTGATGTGTAGGATCATGTCAACAGCTTTATTAAAATTCACGTAGTCTACATCAAATGTGCACATCTCATCAATCCCTCCTCATATCTTCTTCAAATATGTCGAAATATTGAGTCACAGCCTTCCATTAGCAACTCATGCATCTATGGGACTAAAACATGAACAGGTAAATGCCACAGTGACACCAAGAGGTTGATATATCCTTGTTACCTGGTGGCCTCCTTCTGGGTGGTCCTGCTGCTGGTTTTCTGGCCAACTGAATCTTTTGGCTCACAGACATTTTTTGGAGTGAAGTCTTGTTTGGTGATTGTTGTATCTTCAATCTTTCCCTGTTAGAAGCATTGACATTCGAGTTAATGTCCTGATGACAGAATTGTGGTTATGTTAGTGGAATCTGAAACCAGGGCAGGATTAACGAACCAGGGAGACAAATTCAAAACTATCATAATGGCTGGGAAGTTTAAATTCAATTAATTGATAAAATTGGTATCCATAGTGGTGATCATGTAACAACCAATCTGATTCACCAACTTCCTTTAGGGAAGGAAATCTGCCATACTTACCCAGTCTGGTATATTTGTGACTGTTCACCCAGCTAGTGCCGACTCTGACCTGATATGAAATGGCTGAGCACGATACTCCTTTGTGTTCAAGCAAGTTATTCACCACAACCTTCTCAGTGATAGTTAGGGCAATAGCCATAGCTCTTCACAGTAATGGTCGTAAAGGAACAAATGAATTTAGAATTTAGGAGCAGGATTAGGCCATTTTGTCCTTTGAGACTGATTCCCCACTTGATAAAATCATGGCTGATCTGATTGTGGTCTTATTCATGTCTGCTCCCCATATTCCTCAACACTCTTGTCCATCAAAATTCTCTCTAATTCTGTTTTGAATGAATTCAATCACAAAGTCTCCACTACTGTCTGGGGAACAGAATTCCACAAACTAACAACTGTCAGAGAAAAGGTTCCTCCTCATTTCCATCTTAAAACGGAGAAACCCCTTTGTTCTTAAACCAAGTCCTCAGGTTCTGTTCAGCCCCTCAAGTGGCAACATCCTCCCAATGTCCATCCTATCAAGTCCCTTGAAGGTGCTATATAAGTTTTGATAAAATTACCTCTCTCCTTCCAAATTCCATTGGCCTGGTCTGTCAACCCTTTCTCATAGGATAATCTTCTCATCCAGTGAGGACTTCGCGTGGACATTCTCTGAGCATCCTTCTTCAAATAAATAGATCAAATCTGTATACAGACCTCCAGATGTGGTCTCACCAAGGCCCTGTACATTTGCATTAAAACTTCCCTCATTTTATATTCCAGTCCCGTTGGAATAAACACCAGTATTCTGTTTGCCTTTCTAACATTTTGTGTTTCATGCAGCTCACCAGCAAGCCCTCAACAGCAACTAGGGACGGGCAATAAATGCTGGGCCCAGCCAGCGACTCCCAGGTCCCATGTGTGAGTGTGTGAGGTAAGAAAAGAGGTACCAGTATATTTAAATCCCTCTATATATCAGAGTTCTCCATTTAACTAATACACTTTTTCTATTCTTCCTGCCCAAGTGGACAAGTTCACATTTACCCACATTATATTCCCTCACCACTCACTGAACTTGTCTACATCCCTTTTCAAACTCTCCAGCTCCTCCTGACAACTTCTTTTCTTCCCTGTCTTGGTGCCCTCTGCAAATTTAGCTACTGTACATTTATTCTCCTCATCCAAGTCATTTACTTAGATTGTAAGTAGCTGAGGCCTCAAATCCTTGCATGAGTTACAGCTTACCAACCCCCCAAAAAATTAACTTATCTCTGCTCTTTGTTTCCTGTTTGCAAAACATTTTTTCATCTATATTACTTCCTGAACCATCCTGTGTAGCACAAGCTTTGATGGAGCACCTCATCAAATGTCCTTCTGAGATCTAAGCACATTACATCCACAGGTTCTCCTTTCTCTGACTTGCCTGTTAGTTCCTCAATATGTTCGAATACATCAATGAAACACATTTTCCCTTTCACAAAGCCATGTTGACTCTGCTTCATCTTGTTATGATTTTCTAAGAATCCGACTGTAACCTCCTTAATAAGATTCCAGCATTTTCCCGACAGCAGTTGATCTGTAACTAACTGTATCCCAGTAACAGGAATGTAGTCATAGGAATATAGCTTTCTCTCCCTCCTTTGTTGAATAATGATGTTACGTTGGAAAATAGTCAACTGGCTCGGGAACCCCCAGAATTTTATAAGATTATACCAATGCTTTAACTATCTCTGCAGCCACTTCTTTTCTGAGCCTAAGATGCAGGCCATCCCAGGTTTTGGGATTTGTCAACTTTTAAGTCTAATAATTTTCCAGCATCTTTTCCCTGGTGAATGGTGATTATTTTAAATTCCTCCCTCTTGTTCATCTCAAGATTTTGAAGTGTCTTTGGGACATATTTGAAGTCTCTTACCATGAAGGCAGATACAAAATTCCTGTTTAACACCTCCATAATCCCTTTGTTTTCTGATCAGAGGTCCCCAAACTCCCTGACAAGAGGACCAACACTAGCTTTAGTTACTCTTCCTCTATTTAATTATTTGTAGAAACTCTTACTGTTATTTTGTATTGTTAGCTAGCTTTCCATTACTCTGCTTTCTCCCTCTATTTTTGTAGTAATCCATGACTTCCTTATTTAGTCACAGTTAATGTACCCTTCTCAAATAATTTTTCTTTCTCACTGCTGAAAATCGCAAAATAGACATACAGCAAAATATTTTATTGTTCAAAATCACTTCAATTTGTCTCAAAGACAAAGTCTGATTGGAAGTTATGGCCATCGTTAGCCATTAACAGTCCTCATTAACAGATATTCACCCTCCTAGCCAAATCGTTACCCACTCCTTTGCCTGTCCAACTCTTCTTCACTCTCTTTGGGCTCTATCTCTACCTATCATTTATTCCTTAACCCCTCCCCCTACCCTATCTTCTGCATATAAACCAATATTTTCGTAGCTGCCATCAATTCTGAGGAAGGGTCACTGGACTTGAAATGTTAACTCTGATTTCTCTCCACAGACACTGACAGACCTGCTGAGCTTTTCCAGCAACTTGTGTTTTTGTTTCTGATTGGCAATTGTTTTGTGACTCAAGAACAGAGGACAATATGATAAGGACACCGCTGAAGATCAGAAACTTCACTTGAGGCTAAGGGATGCCCCCAGTGGGAAATGTAAGTATAGAGCCAGCCCAGTAGGGGATTGCTTCCTTCTGTACCTTGTACCTAATCCAGGCTGAACATGCCTTTGGAATGTTTGATTGGACAGTGTAGAGAAATATTTATGAGAGTAGCTAATGTTGTTCCTCTATTCAAGAAGGGAAATAGGAATAATCCAGGAAATTATAGACCAGTGAGTCTCACATCAGTAAATGGGAAGCTGTTGGAGGGAATTCTTAGGGATAGGATATACGCACATTTGGAAAAGCATGGCCTAATTAGGGATAGTCAGCATGGCTTTGTGCAGGGCAGGTCATGTCTTACTAACTTGATTGAATTTTTAGGCGGTGATGAAGGTGATCGATGAGGGTTGAGCAGTGAATGGTGTCTACATGAATTTTAATCAGGCTTTTGACAAAGTCCTTCATGGTAGATTAATCCAGAAGATTAAGATGCTTGGGATACATGGTGACTTGGCAGCTTAGATTCAGTATTGGCTTACCCATAGAAGACAGAGGGTAATGGTGAAAGAGATAACAAGGTGTAGAGCTGGATGAACACAGCAGGCCAAGCAGCATCAGAGGAGCAGGAAGGCTGACGTTTCGGGCCTAGACCCTTCTTCAGAAATGCAGGTGTAGAGCTAGATGAACACAGCAGGCCAAGCAGCATCAGAGGAGCAGGAAAGCTGACGTTTTGGGCCTAGACCCTTCTTCAGAAATGGTGGAAGGGTGTTTTCCAGGCTGGAGGTCCGTGACTAGTGGAGTTCCACAGGGATCTGTACTGGGACCCTCTGCTGTTTGTGATGCATATAAATGACTTGGATGAAAATGTAGATGTGAGGGTTAGTAAGTTTGCAGATCGATGGAGTTATGGATAGTGTAGAAGGTTGTCAAAGGATACAGCAGAATATAGATAGTTGCAGATATGAGTGTAGAAATGGTAGATGGATTTTAATCTGTGTAAGTGTGAGGTGCTGCATTTTGGGAGATCAAATGTTAAGGAAAAGTACACAGTTAATGGCAGGACCCTGAACAGTATTGATGTACAGAGGGATCTTGAGGTTCAAGTCCATAGCTCCCTGAAAGTGGCCACACAAGTAGATCGGGTGGTAAAGAAGACATATGGCATGCTTGCCTTTATTGGTCGGAGAATTGAGTACAAGAGTCTGGATGTCATGTTGCAGCTTTATAAGACTTTGGTTAGGCCACACTTTTAGAGTATTGTGTTCAGTTCTGGTCACCACATTACAGGAAGGATCTGGAGGCTTTGGAGAGGGTGCAGAAGAGGTTTACCAGGATGCTGCCTGGATTAGAGGGAATGAGCTATAAGGAGAGGCTAGAAAAACTCAGGTTGTTTTCCCTAGATCCATGGAGGCTGAGGGGAGACTTGATAAAACTTTATAAAATTATGAGATGCATAGATAGGGTTGTCGGTCAGAATCTTTTTCCCAGAGTTGAAATGTCCAATACTAGGGGGTATGCATTTAAGGTTAGAGGGGGAAGTTTAAAGGAGAAGTGAGGGGCAAGTTTTTTACACGGAGAATGGTAGGAGTCTGGAATGCACTGCTGGGGTGGTGGCGGAAACAGATACTATAGGAGTGTTTAAAAGGAACTTTTAGATAAGCACATGAATATGCAAGGAATGGAGGGAAATGGACCCAGGGCAGGCGGAAGGGATCAGTTTAATTTGGCATCACGTTCAGCACAACATTGTGGGCCAAAGGGCCCGTTCCTGTGCTGTACAGTTCTATGTTCTATGTTTATTCTATAATTAAACCATGAGGCAGCTTACCGGAAGAGGTATATAATTAAACCATGAGGCAGATTACTGGAAAAGGTACATAATTAAAGCATGAGGCAGCTTACCGGAAGAGGTATATAAGCTCCATCATGAAGATCACCGTGACGAACCCTGGAGTGTGTCTCCCAAGGCCTGAATGAGTTTGTATAGGCTGTTCCACTACGAAATTTGCCACCACAAGCACTCTGCATCGTCATGGGTCGGTTGAGATCTTGCAGTTGATTGAACGGTGCCCCTGTATATGTAAGCTGAGGGAAAGATAAATATCAGCAGTTGGTTCTTGGATTCACAGAAACATTATAGTGTAAAGTGGGAGGGAAGTAGATTTGTCAGTAACTGCCAATGAATGATTAACGAGGAGCAGGGTAGATACTGGGCATTGAAGGTGACAATGAACTGATTAAATATGCCATTGCCATTAGATGCAACTAATCTTCATCTGGGTGAAGGAAAGGATCATCGTTAATGGGCAAGGAATGAGAGTTCAGGATTTCCATTACAGGAACTGAACCTTGGATGCAGTGTATGAACGCTTGGAAAAGGAGCAGATGAAAGCCATTTGGCCCCTCGAACCTGCTGCACCTTTCAATCTATTTGTGTTTTGAATTCCACATTCACATCCCCTTTCCAATAACATTTGATTCCATTGTCTAACAAGAATCTGCCACTACTCCTGGAGTATTGGGTGCAGGTTTGGTCTCCCTGTTGAAGAAAGGATATACTTGCTATAGACGGAGTCTAGTGGAGGTTCACTAGACTGATACTGGGGATGGCAGGACTGTCCAATGAGGCGAGACTGGATAGACTGGGCCTATATTCACAAGAGTTTAAAAAGATGTGAGGGAATCTAATTGAAAGATATAAAATTCTAACAGGACTGAACAGATTAGATCCTGGAGCATGTTTTTTTTGGTTGTGAGTCTAGAACTCAGGGACACAGCCTCAGAATTTGGGTTAGTCCATTTAGGACAAAGATGAGGGAAAGTGAACCTGTATAATTCTGTACCACGGAAGGGTATGGAGGCCAAGTCACTGAATATATTCAAGAAAGAGGTAGATACATTTTTAGATATTAAAGGCATCAAGGGCTTGGGGATAAATGGGAAATGGCATCCTCCATGATCCTATTGAGTGGTGGAGGAGTCTTGAAGGTTGGAATGGCCTACTGTTGCTCCTAGTTTCTACATTTCTATCTATCCACTAGGATGAAATGGATGGGATTGAGTCTATGACCTCGGCAATCTTACATACCGTGTGGAAGGAATGAGATTTATGGGCAGAATGACCATTGCTTATTGTGAAATTTATGAATTTCTCTTTCAGTGAATCGTGTACAGAATACAATTGGTTTATACTTAACCCTTGTCACTGTGTTGGTATCAATGGTCCCTTCCAGTTTCAACTGGTTCTTTAGTATGATTGGATCACGACGGGGGTATTTGACGGTGTCCCAGCCAATGTATGAATCTCTCTGAATTGTGTTGAAGTCCACACTGAGGAGAGAAAGGAAAAGATGTGTTGGAGTTAAGGATGTCAGGTCCATTGCTTTTCTACAGCAACAACTTGCATTTACGTGGCACCTTCAGACCATAAATACATTCCAGGGCAGTTAACAAAGAGATGCATGGCCTCTGGGTTGTTCCACACTCCCTTGACAAGGGTCCTATCCATCACCTTCCAAATCACTCCCTTATGGGGAGACAATGGCCTATTGGTATTATCGCTGGACTGTTAATGCAGAGACTCCAGATAATGTTCTGGGAACCTGGGTTTGAATCCCGCCACGGCAGGTGGTGGAATTTGAATTCAATAAAAAAATCTGAAATTAAGAATCTAATGATGACTGTGAATCCATTGACGACTGTCAGGAAAAACCCATCTGGTTCACTAATGTCATTTAGGGAAGGAAACTGCCATCCTTACCTGGTCTGGCCTACATGTGACTCCAGACCCACAGCAATGTGGTTGACTCATAACTGCCCTCTGGGCAAGTAGGGATGGGCAATGAATGCTGCCTGGCCGGCAAAACCCTCACCCAATGAATTAAAAAAAAAACATCAATGCTCAGTAACAGCAGTGTGTACCATCTACATGATGCACTGCAGACATTCACCAAAGATCCTCAGACAGCACCTTCCAAACCTGGAAGCACTGGACCCAAACGTTAACTGTATTCTCTCTCTACAAATGCTGCCAGATCTGCTGAGTTTCTCCAGCAATTTCTGCTGTTGTTTCAAATCTCCAGCATCTGCGGTTCTTTGTTTCATTTTATTCCCTATTTCTTTACTCCATTCCCTTCGAACTAAAGACCCACATTCTATTTTCCTTCCCTATTACCCACTGAACATGGGTGCTTGCTTTTTGAGATTCATGTATGAAAATCTCAAAATCCCTCTACAGTGTGAGACCTTCATTATGCCTATCTGTATTTATTGGAATTGTCAGTTTGGAGTTGTGAGTTGAAGATGAGGTGTTTGGGTCTAGGGCATTTGCATGGAAACTTGCCTTAGGAATGTTTGGGATGACTGCTTACTGTAGAGGAAACGTGTTTCTGAATATGATCAGGTTTTGAATTAATATGCTGACATGATAATGTTGGGATAGGTTGGTGCTGACTTATTTGATTCTGTTAAAGGTCAGGATAAGGCCCTGTTTGCAATCAGACACCACTCAGTTCCTCAGAATTCCTGCTCCAAATTGGTGAATTCACCAGCTCCGAAAACACTCTGATGGGATTCCTCACTTTGGTTGCTGAATGGAATGTGTGTATTGCTGGGGAGATCACATTTGTTGCCCATCCCTAACTGCCCCTGAACTGAGGGGCTGTCTAGGCCATTTCCGCATGGCTGTAGGCCCGAAGCTGTATGTCAGCTAGATAAGGTAAAGAGGGCAGATTTCATTCCCTGAAGGGCATTAGTGACCCAGATGGGTTTTTAACCACAAGTGATGGCCACAGTGACTAGTTGTCAATTTCCAACTTTACTATGAATGGAATTTAAGTTCCACCAGCTGCCGTAGTGGGATTTGAACCCTGTTCCACAGAAGTAGCCTAGGCCTCTGGATTACTAGTCCAGAGACATGAAAACTGCATTACAGTCACCCCTTGAGAACAGTGTCAACAAGCTATGCAACCATGGGATGCCTCACTTCTGAGCCTGATCCTTACACACAGAGGCAGGATATTTAAGAAGTTGCGAAAACAGAAGACATAAGACGAATCATCAAAATTACAAAGAACGATACAGAAAATGAAAAAACCAGAGTCCCAGAGTTACTGATGAAACAGGTCCCCACAGTGAAGGAAGGCTGACGTTTCGGGCCTAGACCCTTCTTCAGAAAATTTTCTGAAGAAGGGTCTAGGCCCAAAACGTCAACCTTCCTGCTCCTCTGATGCTGCTTGGCCTGCTGTGTTCGTCCAACTCTACACCTTGTTATCTCAGATTCTCCAGCATCGGCAGTTCCTACTACCCCAGAGCGAAGACTCAGTTGTACGTGCTGTGTGTGAGACAGTGCAGACGGTACATGGAGCAGTGTGTAGCTCTTACGGTAAATGCTGGTTGATGTGCAGGTTATCCACCTGGGGGATTGGCGGCCGGCGTCTCAAGGCCTGATCTGTATACAGGGGATAGTCCTGGCAATAGGTGCTGACTGACTCAATGGGAGCAGACTTTGGCTTGGCTCGTTTCTTGCCAGGCGAATGCTGTTTCTCAATGGGTAAAGGCTGATAGGTGAGTCCATAAATGGTCTTCAGATCTTGAACACCTTTAATAATGGGAATAACACAATGTGAATATTTATCCAGTGTACAGGAATGGCACAAACTCCTGGAATAATGCTCAAACTATTTCTCTCTGACCTGCTGGCTTTAGGGAGGGAGCTTTACAATGTATCTAACCCTGTGCTGTCCCTGTCCTGGGGGTGTTTGATGGGGACAGTGTAGAGGGAGCTTTACTCTGTTTCTAACCCTGTGCTGTCCCTGTCCTGGGAGTGTTTGATGGGGACAGTGTAGAGCGAGCTTATCTCTGCATCTAACCCTGTGCTGTCCCTGTCCTGGGAGTGTTT